>NC_079293.1:53729696-54032727 GCF_023638135.1 Falco biarmicus | reverse complement strand
GAGTTCCGCTTGGTTTAGATGACATGGGATCTGCACGGTCATGGTTAAAAATCCTGCATTATGATAACTATTTAACCTGACCTTTATAACAAAAGTCCATCAGGGTTTTGGTATTGATTCCCTTAAGTCTCACAATGCAGGAAAGCTGTGGTGTGGATTTGGCCAGTAGGTTCCCACCCTGAGGTAGCTGAATTTCCAGTAACTTCTGGCAAATCATGCCCTTGGCTTCAATAGTTTATTTTCAGGTTTTGAACACGTGCTCACTGTCTGAATAGATGTGCTCCTACAAATTTACGATGTCAGTATCTATTTAGAAGTGTGACCATGTGAGAATCTGATCAGAACTGGTCCGCTCTTCTCAGAAGTAAAACTTTAGCTAGATCGGTGAGTCACTGTTCCTTCAGTGCAGGACACTGTCAGGTGGTTTTAGTGATATGAGGCAGCAAATAAAGTGGGATCATGTGCTTAGTTCGAAGCAGTTATCTGCAGTCCAGCTGACAGTGTCAGTCTTGCTTCCTCAATTAAATGCTGGAAGAGCTGCTGTTGTGTGGCTGCTGAGACAGCCAGCATGTTTTTAAAGCATGTTTTTTTTTCTTTAAACAAAGAGCCATTTATTTGTCTGCTAATAAATATTTATCTACTGATCATTCTAACAAAATCTATTAACCTTCTAAGAAAAAATTACTTGTGTTCTCTTATGGGAGCCATATAAATAACTCGTTGTAGAGGCTTGTTGAGTATCAGGATACACTTGCTAAGCAATAAACAAGAATTTGACGTAGTTTATTATTTGCAGTGATTATGGTTTCCTAACTCCCTTTGTGCTGCCCTGTACCACACAATTTTTGCTTTCTGAATCCAAAAGTCAAAGTCTAGTGTGCCCCATGTTGAGAAATAAAATTATTTTGGCATCAACTCTAGTACTTGCAGCTTCCAACTTTTCTGGGACAAAGAAATCCTATCTCCTCTTCTGTTAGGTCACATTAAATCAAGCATAATTGATTATGGAAATTCCACCCCTACCCCCAAACAATTTGACTAGGTTTTCTGGGGCGTAGTGCCTTTTCCTATGTCACTGAATCCTGGCCCTCCTGGGAAACTGTGTGTAAAGCTCCTCTTACAAGCTGAACATGCTCTGTGTTCTAAATAATTAAGTTTTGATAAACAAGATCCTTTTCCAAGTATTATTAAGCTGAAACCTAAATTAATTAGTAAACAGTTCATACCCAGCTGTTCTGCACTACCATTATCCTTTACACTCTAGAGTTGTCCATTTTTTCTCTCCATAGTGTTGTCTTCCCTAAGGTACTGCCCTAGTTGTTAACCCTTTTCAGTCCCTTCTTTGCTAGACTAAACCGACCTGTCTTTGGTGGGCTCCTCCTGTGAGACCCTTCTTTCTCCTTGGCATCTCAGTTGTTCCTTGGACCTCTGCCAGACTGAACTCTTGTGGAATATGGATAACTAGAATTGTGCACAATATTCCAATTTCCATTCACCTCCTGTCTGTAAGAGGTGGGTAACCTCTGGGGCGATGAGGGATGGTGGTTTGAAACAGAGAGAGCCTAGCCTTCCAGTCAGTTATAAACTACAACAATCTTTAATGTTGGCTGTAAACTGCCACTGAAAGACATTCTACTAAGAAATGAAAAAGAGAATATCTCGTGTATAATAAAGATACCATGTGTCCCATCAGAGTGTGAGCATCACTGAACTTTTTTTCCTTTTTATCAGTCTTTTGGTGAAGGCTGCTCTGATTGCCCCGGGCCTAGTAGAGCTGCTCTTTCTCTCTCTTGGCAAGTTCCACCGGCACCAGCTTCTCTCTGCGCTGGCTCATCCAGCACAAGGGGGTCTTCGCGTATTTCCTGGAGAAGCAAAAAGCCCCGCAGCGGTTTGCCATGGCAGACAGTGCGTGCGCCTGCCGCTACGGGCCCGGGGCCCCGGCGGGACAACTGTGCCCGGCCTGAGGGCGGGGGCGGCCCCGCCGCGCCCTCCTCCAGCCGCGCCCGCCGCCCGCTCCTCCCCGGGCTGCCCGCCCCGCTCCTCCGGCTGCTCCGGGCCGGCTCCCCCGCTCCGCCTCGGCTGTGGCTGCCCGCCCTGCTCCTCCGGCTGCTCCGGGCCGGCTCCCCCGCTCCGCCTCGGCTGTGGCTGCCCGCCCTGCTCCTCCGGCTGCTCCGGGCCGGCTCCCCCGCTCCGCCTCGGCTTGGCTCCCCGCCGCCACCTCCGGCAGCCCCGGGCCGGCCCCCCCGCTCCGGCCCGGCCTGGTGCCGGTCTGTGGAGAGGCGGGAGCAGAGGGCGCGGGGGGCAGTGCGGGCCGGGCCAGAGGCGCGTTTCTCGGCCAGTGAAGCAGGGACAGGCCGGGGCTCCGGCAGCTCAGTTAGCTCCGGGCTTTCTGCACTGGGGTAATCGCTCATCATTAGCCCCTAAACAACCTCTTCCGAGCCTGGCCGAGTTGCAGCATATCCTTTAGAAAAAAAAACAACTCCCTGGTAATCTAAAAAGCCCAAATACAGCATGACCCACTTCACAGGGCTGTTCACACTAAAAAGCCCAAATACAGCATGACCCACTTCACAGGGCTGTTCACACGTTAATAACTTCCACTGTCAAAAAGTTACGTGTCTCATTTTCAGCTTGAATATTTCTACCTGTACCTTCAAGCCTCCCTCTCTGGGTGTCACCGGCCTTGCCGAGGGGCAGCGGGCTGCCAGCAGCCCTGTCACACCTGGCCGTGGGGACGCTGGCCTGTACCAGCCTGCTACCAGCTGTGACAAGGCCTGCCTCTCACCCCAGGCCCTCAGCCTCACAAAAATGTCCGCTAAATTGTTTCCTCTGACATTTCTTTATCCTTTTAATCATTATGCTGGTAACTTCTGAGGTTAATCCAAAAGAGCAAGTAGCTGCTGTAGAGCAGCTCTTTGAACAGATCAGGAGGGTGCTGCATTTTAAAAACCAGGGCTGCTTAGCTTTTTCTGTATTTTTTTTATAGCTAAAAACAACTGAAAAGAATGGGAGCAGCGGCAAATTGATAATAAAAATTGCAAGTTGATTTATGGTCAACAACACCTGCATTTGGAGATTGTAAATAAACAGCATGTGTACCAGCAGGCCCTTTAATTCTGTTCTCTGAATTGATGAGCTGCTTTCATTTGAATGTATGTAATTCCAAGGGCCACTCTACTTCTGAGGGATAAGAAAAAACAGAATCAAAAGACACAAAAAATATCAGTATGAGTCATACTGAGGAGGCACATAGCATTCACATCACCAACATTCTCCCTGTTGTTGCTCTTCTACCCTTTCTATGTGGTGAGCTGGGGTCACAAAACTCATGCTGGAAGAACCTTTTTTGGGTATTAGCTCATAGAGTTTACAGAGCTACAGGACTCAGTAAATGCACAAAAAAATGCTCATCTAGAAGAGGTATCAAAACCCACATGGAGCCTTGAAGTATCTGAGATAGGGCCTTGCTCCTTCCCTTTTTCTGCATGCAAGCCAAGACGCGCAGCCCTAAATTTAAGAACACAGTTGCCCTCCTCTCTGGGAACACCAGTCAGCAAAAGTGCTGGGGAGCCAGGCCCAGCTGCAGGTGTTCCTCACAGGTGCACCTCACAGGTGCTAGAAACCAACATCCCTTTAGGGCCAGTCCTTCAGCACCACTAAAATGTTTCCTTGGCCACTGAGATCAACATGTGTGAGCTCTAAACTTGCATCTGTTTTTCCAGAAAAAAACCCACAAAGTTTCCTGTTTTTTAGCATGTGGCATTGAAAGGCTTTGTCCTGCTGGTACCTAGGGGATGCAAGCACACACTCAGTACTTACTGTTTAGCTAGTTCCATAGATATCTGTTCCAAAGAGCATCCTTTTGTCTCTGGTATAAATACAATAACAAAAGCCAGGGATGCTAGGCTCATTATTGTGTAAATGAAGCACACCCAGGACAAGCCAATGAGCTCTACAAAGGAAGAAAACATGTCTTTTTTAATTTTAAAATATTACAATTTTTTTTTCTGATGCTGTTTTTTTAATAGGATACAGCTTCTAATGCACAGGAGAAGTTAGAAAGAAGCTAGGCTGTTATTCTTAGCTCACTTATTTGTGCCTGTCCATAATTTGAAAAATAAGAGTAGTTTAGCTTTTTCTCATACTACTTATGAAAGAAAATTGATGACCCCATATTGACCCATTTAGCATGAGCCTGTTGATTTATTTTGCTTGGGTCACTCTGGATGAAAATCATGAGTAGCCATTGTTACTGGTTTGTGCAAAGGCACTGGGGGTCATGAGTACCTCAAATCTCTGCCCCTGTCTGGTTTTGTTGCACATTCTTTCATGGAGCAAACCCAAGCATTTTTCACACTGTTGCAGTTGTCTCCAGCTAATCCTCCCCACCTGTTATCTCCTAGCATTTCCACTGCAAGTCATGGGTCCTGCACCAGAAAGGGATCTAAGTTTGAACTCCTAATGGGGCCAGTCAATAACTGGTGGTTTGCTGAGCTTACAGTCCAGGGGCCAGCAGGTCCTCAGCCTGAGGGATGCACTCTGCGATCCCTGGGAAGCAGACCACATACAAACCCAACAGGCTGCTGCAGCCCCCTTAGCCCCTTTCACTGCTAAAACAAAACCCGACAGTTGAGACATCTGTTTGTTGTGTTGTAAGCTAAAAATTGCAGCTGAAGCTGCTAATCCAGACATTATCTTCTGCATCAGATACCTACGTGCAGGTACTGCTGGCCACCGTGACCTCCACATGTATTCATCTGAAGACAGAATTTCCAATCCCACCCTTCTGCTGCAGGCTAGGAATGCCTATTTGCTTGTAGTTACAGTTCCATAAATCCAGATCAGATCCAGCTAAACCAATGGAGTTACTGCAGCTTTACATTCATTGAAACTGAGACAAGCATTATGGCCAACAAGTAATGCTGCATGATAGGAGGGGACCTTCAGGTGGAACAGTTGATGCTGAGGACCTGAGGTCTGCACTATCTGGTTTTGGGGACATATCCTTAGGAATAGCTCTGATCTGATCCAAGGACTGAGCAAGTGTTGGCAGCTGGAGTGCATTCACTGTACGTTTTCTGGGTTGGTTTTGTCCAAAAGCTTACGTAGTTCAGAAGTGCAGTTCTGTAATGCAAACCTAAGTGTGGTGTACGGGGGAAACTGGGTGATTTGCTTCTGAAGAGGCTTCTTCATCTACTTGAACTGCTAGTGTGGACACAATGAGTTTGACCTGGCATATGTTTTCCTAGTTTTAATCAAATAGTACTTGGGTGGTTTTTTTCTCTCTTTCTCTTTTTCTTCTTCTTCTTTTTTTT
Source organism: Falco biarmicus (assembly GCF_023638135.1). Lineage (NCBI taxonomy): Eukaryota > Metazoa > Chordata > Aves > Falconiformes > Falconidae > Falco > Falco biarmicus. The sequence continues at coordinate 54,027,412 of NC_079293.1, read as the reverse complement.
TTTTTTTAAGAAAAGAAAACGCCATGTGAAACCCATTTTAGTCACAGATCACACTCATTTTCAAATCCGTCTCAAAATGCATCATGCATCTAACAGGATGAAAACCACCTCAGCTTTTTGTGGACTGGTTGCCTGCCTCCAGTGGAGAGTAATATAAAAAGAGACCTGGAATTTCTGTTCCCTTACATATTTTGATTTTCAGCACGTTTTCCCCAGAGTAAGACTGCAAACTAAAATTTTAAAAACTTCATATGAAATAAAATTAGAAAAAAATCAATTTGCCAATCAATGAATTTTGACATCAGCATTTAACCTTTTCCCTTATTTATCATCACATTACAAGTTACTATATGGTAGTCTGCTTTCTCGCATTAAAACATGAAAAATTTTCATCCTACAAAGACACCTTTTTCTAAAGGAAATTTTTCAAAGCCAGACATTCCTGTGAAAAGGAATGATTTCAATGGTATTGTTTTTAAAAATGTTTGGTCAGAAAAGCTGTGGTCTGATATAGAGCAGAACTTCCACTGACCTTAGAAGATGCAGTACTAAATCCTAAATACTATGAATTTTCAACTTACTAAGGCAATGGTGTTTGTAAGAGCTGGGGTTCCCAGCCTATGGAGTTGATGTGCAAGGTGCTTTGATAGCCAGCACCGTGAGGCTGTAATTACTAGCAGAAATTTAGAAAGATGTGGTGGGAACAATGGGGTTACGCTAACAAACAGCACCTAAATGGAGATCAGAACTTGGCACCTGGGCCATCGCAGCTGTAATTTTGGTGATGTTGCTTGTATAGGAAAGATTCATTTTGCCCACTATGACAATATCAACTTGGAAGGACACAGAAATCTTACCAGTTACAGTCAAAAATGTCAAGGAGATGAGGAGATTTATACCCCAGTTCATGCTAGAAGTCAAAGCCATGGCTCGTCCTCTGATCCCACCAGGGAAAATTTCACTCAGGACCAGCCAGGACACTGAAATAGAAGAGAAAAAAAAAAGAAAAAGATTATGTCTTTGAAAGAGTGGCTTTCCTTCCTGTAAATTTAGGTCAACCATGAATTCAAGTGAGGCCACCAGGAAGAATAAGGTGATTTTCAGGGATTTCAGCTTTGTGTGGGCCCAAGCCCCAGAGGACCATCCATGCTCTGCAAGCAGCGTGCAAGCAGTCAGAATCACCCTGGGGCATCATCCCTGCTCAGTGCCAGAGCGAGTGGCGGGGGGCACCAGGGCAGCACCAGTGCTCATGGAGCTGGGGAAGTGAGCTCTGGCTGCGCATCTGTGTGTGAGAGGGACCTCTGACTAAAGAGCTCTCAAGTGACATAATGCTAATGGAAGTGGAGCAACAAACCAAAGCAATCTTCAGCCTCAAAGCGGCACTGTGTGTTTATGCCACCTTATAAATCAACTTGCCGCACTGAAGCAGGTTTGCTATTCCAGCTCTCCACTCCTTATAAATGAGATTGCTGAGGTATAAATGAAGAGAAAGGGCCTGATTTTTGACTCCTTCATACCACACCGCACTACAGTGATCTAAATGCTAGTCTGCTAGCCCACAAAACCCAATTCAGATGTGAAGAGCTGGCTGTGTAACCGCCTTGATAGCAAGAGAAAAAAAAAAAGAAAGGGGAAAAAAAAAAAAAGGGCACCACATTTCTGTACCATTCCTGGTTATTAGAAAACCAAAAAGAAAAAAAAAAAAAAGAAAAAAAGAAAACCTCCACCCTCCTTTTGTTCATAAGCAAGATGCATTAGCAAGAGGCTGCTGTGTGGAGAGGTTATGGTTTGGCATTCAACCAGCACAAGAGCAAAGAGGTACACACGGATCAACTGTGTCTTCAGATCCTCGGAGACTGCCATTATAAATTGGTTCTCTGTGATGGTGTTTCTTCAAAATGATAGATGAGCGTTTCCTCAGGACACTTGCACTGGGCAGTCTGAAAGTTACATTTTAAAAATGGTCTCCTGTACATGTGAGTGTGTGTCATGCTGCACTATTGCTTTGGATGCTTGTAGGATTCGTGTGTGACAGTATTGGTAAAGCAGAAAAATAAAATAAAATAAAAAAGTTCTGTGGAAGGAGACTAGAAAGGACCAACAGAAAGGGAAAAAAGAATCCCTGAGCCTTGAGTCGACAGAGCATATTTGACCAACTTCTAGATTTATTTGTAACACAGATTTGAATTCCATATTTTCTGGAGCTGGCTCAGCTTTTTTTCTTTTTTCTTTTTTCTTTTTTTTTTTCTTTCTTTTTTTAAGGAATAATATAAAGAGCTTCACTCCCACAGTGGGAGTGACCTGACAGAGTGGTGATTTTATTCTGGAGAATCAAGACCATACTGCATAATGGCCTAACACTGTTACACATACTCAAGTGGCACACAGTCATAACACAGCTGCCGCGTCTAACAGCAGCCGTAGAGAGGCTTTTTGTCTTTTTTTTCTGACTTGGATCACAGCAAAGTTTAATGTACTCACCACTGACAAGACAAATGTTGCTCTAAAGAAATGGCATGTCATGTGGGGTGTCTCCACTTGAGGGGGGAACAAAGAAAACTGGCTTCTCAAGCAGATGTTTTTCCCTGCTGGGCCAGCTAGCCCTGTGCCTGAGCAAAACCAGGCCCTGGCAATGCATGGGCATCTTATGATTGTATTTTGCTCCTCCTCAGCATCAAGGCTGTTGAAACCAGTATCACTAGTCACAGCTGATACAACATGTCACAACAGGGAGCGCTAGCTGAAATGCAAAGCAGCAAGAGGCCAAGGAGCCCTTTGGATCAATGTGTGCACAGCCCTTGGAGTTCATCTCCATAGGATGGCCTGGTGCCGGCAGCCCAGCTTGGCTGGAAAAATGATTGTACACTGTGACCGGCAAAGGGGATATTCATAGTCACATTAGGCAGGATTTAAATAAAGTTTGAAAGAATTCAAATATGCTTTCAGCCGGGCATAAACCAACCTCCAGGAATAAACTTTTTCTTTGGGTACTTTGAGCTGTATTTGCTTCTTCTAGAATCTTCTTGTAGTCAAGCAACTTGTAGTGGCTACTCAGAGAGGCACTGAGCAACGAGCATCAAGCCTTACCAAGCTGGAGGAGCCCTGAGCTAGATAAGCTTTGGCAGCGTTACAGGCACTGGGCTGAAATGCCCATACAGGGCATTCTGCCAAAGACAGACTGGCCCTTTCAGGCTACAATTTGTCTGGAGGTTTGAAGCATACTGTTTTCCTGTTGAGAAACCAAAATACTTGAGGATCTGCATCAGCTGCAATACTGTTTAGCTGCTCTTATTTCAACCAGTTATTTAGTTCAGACAGATCCCACCAATGCAGCAGATCTGCTCTTCATATCTGCTAATGGTAGCTGCTTCCTCTGGCATGGCCCTGACCTCTGCTTAGCTGGAGAGGAGTGGATAGGCTTATTCCCCAAGAAGAAAGTGCAGTTGTAGAAATCTGACACTTATTACAATCTGTTTATCCCTCACCCCAAGCTGAGGCAGTGATAACGATCAATTCTTTGCTTTTAGCACCTCTCTGGGATTGGTTTTACTATTTGTACCTTGGCCAAAAAGCAGCAGCTGTTGTAGGTACAGCATGGATGTGGCTTTCTCTTGGGGAGCCTGGAAGTAGGTTTGGGCTCCCACTCATAATGACTGCTGCTACCTTGTGCGTCGTGTGCATGCAGTGCTGCAGAAATTTAACCCGCCTGTCCTCAAAGTCACTGCAAAGTCATCCACACGTCTATGTGTTCTGCCTTCACCAGCCTAAGCAGTAGCACTTTACAGGGCAAATCAGCTTATCCATGAAAAGAGAGACCAAATACCGGCCCCCACTGCCTGCCCCCCCCACCCCCCCCCACCCCCCCCAGCTCCATCTGCTGTGCAATCTTAGCATTATTTCAAAAGGATGCTGTGATAGTAACCACGTTGCACACACTCAATAGCTTTCACTGTCTGCTTTGGCTACCCTTGGCTGCTGTTTGTGGAACAGATGGGTAAAGAGCTGGGGCTCTCCATGTCAAGTGTGGGTCAGAGATGGGGCTAAGGGCTCAGCCTGAATCTCTCTGTTAGATTCAACAACTGCAGGATTTGTTCATGCAGTGGCTGCAGGTAATGACTCACCTTTGCTGACCTGCAGTGTGTTGTATGTTGACAGCAGTTAAGAAAAATTTTACAGTTGAATGGTCTTTTGTTACGGTTCAATCTAGAGAAAAGAACACCCACTGCAAATGCAGAAGAAAATATTGCATTGGTTCAAAAACTTAAATGTTTCATTAAATATCACAGAAACTTGATTCCTTGCCCAAGTAGGAAGAGTGGAGGATTCAGGTGTACAAACAATCCCTTGACCAGGATGGTGACATTCATCTCTAAACAAAGTCACAGGCTGTAAAGGCAGAAAACAGAATAATAATGGAAGAGTTCAGCTGCTGCCATTAAAGCTGAATAAATTGCATAATGGAGTACAGTGCTGGGGCTAAATTTTAGATACCATAGATGATGGCTTCTTTTAGCACTTTGCCTGATATTTAATGAGAGGGAAAAAAAGAAAATCTTGCTTCAGTGCTAGCATGAGTAGTTCAAGATACAACTGTCACAAAGATACTTCTATTTGTTATTTCAAATTCAGTATTCTTGTAGAAATGAAAGAGCCGAGAGCCTATCACATTTTGCTTCAAAAGGAGAACAATACTAGAATAAACCTGCTTTCTATAAAGTAATTAAAAGGAAAATTAGAACAAATGCTTCAGCAGTGTTATGGAGAATGCTTACATTACCTGATTAGAGGCTTAAAATACACATACAACCGGATAAAATAAAAAATGAATAGCTCAGCACAGATAAACAACTGAATGAAGAAAGCTGTTAGAAAGAGAAATGTACCTTCCATAAAGGTGTACACTGTGTCCAAACAAAGAAAATACAATATAATTGCTGAAAAGTTACTTGCAGTCCCATCATCAGGCAGCCAAGTATTTTGCGAGTCTGCTAGCTGAGAGGGTGAGAGACCAGAGACGGAAGAGGTGACACATGCCAGCACTGAAGAAAACGTTCCATGGGGGTGCAGGAAGGGGACACCTTGGCAGGCTTCTGTACTACGCTGCTGGCTGGAGCTAGGATAATCTCAGTTGGAATAAGGAAAGGAAGGTATTTATAGTGTCTTGAGGAAGAGCTGTCAAGTTTTTGCTGAGGAAAGCCATGTCTATTTGAAAGAGTTAAGGAACATGGGGATCAAAATGAATGAGCCACTGTGCTTTTCAGTTTCCAAGAGCTCTGGTGAAATGTCATGGGATACAAGAGAAGATATCCATGTAGATCAGTAACTGTTTATAAAAAGAAACAAAGGACAAGGCCAGTTTTAACAGTGGAAGGAGATTACTAGATCTGCTCAATATATTTCCATATCTCTCAGGAAAGGGAGGTGAATGCACGAGCAAAACTAATTGATGGTACAAATTATTCAGAGTAATAAGAATGAAGAAGGATCATAAACACAACAGGATCTCAAAATATTGAGTACTTTGAAAAAAATGAACCATAAAATTTCTTACCACACATGCAAAGCAACATGTAGGGAGAAAACAAGCCACCAGTACCCACCTCAGCATGCCAGCACTGCTCAGGGCAGGAGTGCTAGAGCCTCCGTGGGCAGTTTGGGGACAGCATCAGCTCCTGCGAGGCAGAGGTCATGGGTGCAAACAGGCTTGGCAATTATTAGGAAGGGAACACTGTAATGTGCCAGTGAGAATGCTGTGCCTCTGTATTTGCCAACTTGCATGCAAATTTGGTCAACTCAGAACTACATGAGTCATGGAGAAAGGTGTGCAATGGGCGCTGCAAAGAGCAATTAAACAAACAGGGATTCTTCAGCTTAGACAACATAGAGCAGAGGGAAACAGTTGAAGTGGAGACAAACAGAGGAGAGGTTTTCAGTACATTTTTAGACACAAACTAAGAGAATCCAAGTGAAGTTATTAGCAACAACAGTTAGGCAAAGTGGGAAGATGTGCTTTTTCAGACAATGCATTTCAACTATGGAACTCACTTTCACAAGATACTTCAAATGTGAAAAACATTAGTGGGTTAAAATGATTAAAGGTTGGATGTTAAAACATTATTTCTCTGTATGTGTGGAAAAAGATCCATCAAGAACTATTGTTCACAATAGTAAAAATAAATCCCTGACATTTTTCGTGAAGTTTTCTAAACTACAGATAGGCAGAAGAACACACTGTGCCTGCTGCATGGGCCTTTTCTTATGTATTTCCCCCCAGCATCTGCTCCTGGCTGTTGTTGGAGGCAGGGTAACAGATTGATTGAGTGATCCTTTTGTTTGAGCCAACATGGCCAACTTAATGAGCTTGATATTTGGGCCATATGCAAAGAAATGTCTCAGACCCTCCTGTGATTTCTTCCTTACTTCCTTACTTTACAGCTATGCAGTAAATAAAAAATAATTTAAAAAAAACCCAAACAAACAGATTTACATCAGAGAAGCAGAAAAATCTGACAATATCTGAGAAATACTGGGAGCCTGAGGGTACTCAACATTCAAGTGAGGTACATGAATGACAATTGTCCTTGTTTTGACCTTATTCCTGCCAGGCAGCAGAAGCAAATTGGAAGCTGCTCAGCAGCTCTTATTAATGAAATATTAGATTCCCTTGGTATTCATTTGCTGCTTAGCATTTTTTTCTTTCCTGTACCTGTATTGTGTGAGATCAAGTTCTTTATGGTGAGATTTAGAAAGCAGCTGTTACAATACTTGAAAGAATTCAAGTTTCTGAGGTATGAACTCTGGAAAGAGATTAAGTGGACTTACAGCTTAGTAGGGAAGTAGGCAGAAGTATGTAAGACTTTGAAAGGAAGGACTGGGTTATTAGCAACACAAGGTCCAAGGGAAGATAAGGAAGGGATTATCCCACCAGTAATGCAGGCAGACCATCTAAGAACATGTAAAAAATGATCAACACTGGGGACGGATTCAAGTAAGCCACTGAGAAGCTGCCATGAGAGGAGGGAAGTCAAAGGACATGGCTAATACCTGGCTTTGCCAAGATCAGAATTTTTTCCAGACTTATGAAACCCCACAGATTTTTGATTTACCTGGTTTCTGGCTCTGCTGAGTATTAACACAAATAGCCAGATAGCAAACTACTTCTCACAAAAGGCCAGCTTCAGCGCTGGTTTGCCTTGTTTTCAAAGGTAACGCTGCAGGGGAGGGCACAAGCCTTCGTGGTGTGCATGGTGTGTACCTGTGAGGGCACACAGCTCTGGGGCAGAGCTGGGATTTGAGGTAGGGGGACCCACTGCTGTAACCTGCACTGTCCCAGCACCCACGCAATGCAACTCCTGCGAAGGCTTTTGCAGCAGCCCCAATGAAGGAGATTTGAGGGGCTGGAAAAAGTGAGGGATGCTTAAACTGGAAAGGAGAGAGGGTGAGAGGGGGTTTATCCTTTTCCAAAGCAGGTAAAAGAGGTATGATGCATGAAATGTGGCCTGAAACTCTGCCCATGGTTTTGTGCAAGAAGCCAAAGCAGATGATCATGACTGGCATTAAAAATCGGTGACTCTGCTTAATGACAGCTATTTGTCTCTCTGGCTCTGCCCCATAACATGAGACTGAAGTGGCTGCTCAAAATTAATAACTAGCAAATATGGAGCTGATGAGCAGCTATATTGCTCTGGAGAGCGTGTATGCTGCCAGCCTGCTAAGGGTCAAGTCTGACTTTGTGTGGACACATTAAAAGGAGTGAAATTGCTCTGTTGCTGAGAGGGGAGTCATGAGAAGCCTCAGCTAATCTCATGCCTCTGGCTGCATCCTGATCTCTGGGGGGCAAAGCAATACGTACCTCATTCTATGGCTTCCGAGGTGCTTCTCTCTGAGCAGCTTTATGACTACTGGTTGCAAGATACCTGATACCATTGATGATCCAAAAGGAGCAAATCTTAAATTCTTTTTCTTTTCTTCTGGTGCTCTACATTTCTGTTTCTAATGGTTAATCCCTTAGGCTGACTCCTTGAAGTAACATATGTTGGGACCAGTGGGATTTAATCCTTTTATCTCTTAAACTGTATCAGACTATATAAAAATTTTTGTCCAGTGTTTGTACTGTTTGCATCACTATCTAACAGACAGGCTGAACACTCACGTGCTTTTTTAAGGAACCTTGCAGTGGAACACGGAAATCACCCTTCACTCATGCCTGCTCCAATTTACATTAGAGCAGCAGAAGGGTTTGGGGGGAAAAGACCGTGAGACCTGTGCATTATGTCCTTCCCCTGTTTTCTGGGCCACTTGAGAAGGAAGGCAGTGAGATGTACTTCACCTATGATTTTCCCCAGCCATCCTTCCTCCCCTAACCTTCTCACCATTGTGAGCCTGCATTTTAACTCTTTTTTTTTTTTTTTTTTTTTTTTAACTATTGGAATTTTCATCTCCATGAACTTGAAAAAAATTTAATGTCTGGTATGCGTTTTCCTGTTTCATGCAAGCTATTCAATATATTCTTAAAGCTATTTTCAGTAATCTTCAATTACCATCCATTTTCAACTTGAAAGAATAGTCACAAACCAGAAGAGCTTTCTTATAGACAGTGATTCCCCTCTGAAGGATTACTGGGCAAGAAGTGATAGATGTATAAAGATCTAGGAATGGTAGAATTGTCTTAGTTAATGTGATTTGTGGCCCATCTTACCCAATAACACTGCTCAGCAGCAAATATATTAGTAGGATATGTCATAGCTTTACTGTAGGCAGGTATGTAATAGTCTGTACCTCTTTTCAGGTCCCTTAATAGAAGCTGATTTGAGCTGATGTATGAGATGACAATTCTGTTTGCAACTGGATTTCACAGCCACTGTCTCTCTCGTCCTTTGTTATGTAGACACTCAAACTGTCCCATCAAGGTAGAACAACAAGCAGAGTATGCAGAAAGGAAAAAAAGAGAGAAAAAGAAAAAGGAAAACAAGCTTTCAAGGGAGAAGGTGCTTACTATAATAAACCACATACTGCCATCCAAAAAAAGGCCTTTTAATCAAAACCTGAAATGTGTATTCCTGTTTGAAGGTGTTTATTTGTTCAGAATATTGAATCTGGGATAATCCTCTGAGGCATTTGCAGAGGAATGACTGCAGAAGCCAGAGGCTCTAATTCATGGAGAAGTTGTGCCTGTATTAGTTCAGATTATCACATATTTCATTTCTAAAAAGTATGGAGAGGAGAAATTATCCAGCTGGGTGGGGCAAATAAACCTGTTTTTCTAGTAACTCTAGTAAATTTCCAAGGGCTAATGTTCGTCCTTGAGGGGGTGCACAACAGAGGAGTGCAGGACACTGCAGTTGGGGGCAATTTAAGTCTTTGTTCTTTCAAAATAGAGACTTGTGCCTATGCTTTACAAAACTGCCAGTGGAAGGGATAAGCATCCTTTTACAATAGTGACTTATTTAGTGAGAGGCCTGCAGTGATCTGTTTCGTTAAGTCCCTCACTGGTCACTGCTGCTCATGTTTTGCTTTGGTTGCTGCTGGAGGGAGGCAGCCAGGAGGAAGGTGTGAAGGCTCTGGGTCTGTTTGCCACAAAACATCTTTTAGTTCTCCTTTCATAAGAGTTTTCTGTGCTTAGGGTTGCTTTTCAAAGGCCATAGAAGCTTGTTGCCTTCCTGTGCCCCCTTTCCTTTGAGAAAACCTACCTGGCTTTCCTCCCAGAGCTCAATGTGACATAGAAACTCAGATGCCATGGGGAGAAACAGTCTCCTGACTTCATACACTGACTTACCATCCAGCCACACTCTCTGCAGTTTGGCTGTAGTTTACACCTTTCTCAGCAGCGGCGATAAGTGATGTGATTGCACATTTTTACCTTTTTGGCATAATTATTTTCTCATACTTTATAATGCATGTTTTAGTGTGATGATCTTTATGAGTGAAATAAAATACTGTCTTTGCACTTAAAGCTCTACTGACAGTCTAGTTTTTGTACGAAGCTGGGCAAAGATCAGTTTGCCTGTAAAAAATTCCTCCCAGCCCTCTCTGCCAAAGGAAACGGGATTTTGTAGTACTTGACATAAGCCCCATAAACTTTTTCACAGATTTCAGTATCACAATGATCTTCTCTCCTAGAACATGGTCAAGGAAATGAATGTAAAATCTTTCATTGTCTTTAATATGATTATCAAAGGCCATTGTTATTTACTGAATGCTTAAATAGAACACTCGACCTACAAAGTAAGAAGGGCAAATTTGGCTAATGATAGGCAGCCTTGATTATTGTATGAAAGCTGGCTGGAGATGGTATGCTAGACTCACTTGACAATGCACCACTTTACAGAAGATAATGTCCCTGTGGAACAATAGAACATTGTTAGGCCCAATTACTAGTTAGAATCACAGCAAAACTCGTTCTCTAGATTTTTTTATAAAGTGGGTCTGGAGGTAAAATGTTCCATTTTGGCCAGTGGCTACTAACTAAGCTGAGTAGAACTTCAAAAAAATGCCTAATTTTAAACACAGGAGATCATTTCTCTTAAGCAGTGCCTTTGTGTCAGTAGATCCATTAACATAAAACTATCAGTATACATATATTTATATAATGCAGGATATTGACTCAAATAGCTGTTTAAATGGAGCACAGTATGGCAAGACACAGACACCTTTTCTGGGCAGTCCTTGGAGGGCCAAATTTTGTGCTCAGCAACAGCAGATTGAACCACCATCATAGCAGAGACACAGAAATATCAGCTGGGGCATGGTGTTGTCACTCCCTCTTTTCACAGTACCTCTTTTAGAAAGCAAAGCCCTTGGCCTGATCTGCCAAGACTTCCCCTCATTCGCATACTTAAAACTACGAACAGGAACACAGATGTCAGTGAAAATGATGTCCCAGATTGTGCACCTCAGTATAGTTTAAGTTCAGCCTCGGGGCTGAACAAGGCTATTCTGCTCTTTGCAAAACAGAGTCCTAAAATAATTAAGGAGAAGCTCCCACTGACGTTGCCATGTGTCATTACTGCAAAAGCATTTTTTTTCTTATTATGACCTTTTTAACACCTATAAAAGCCTCCCAAACTTGTAGGTTCTATCAAGTTAGACAAGATTAACATATTTGGCTGGTATTTTAGAGAACACCTCCTGCAATTTTAAATACTGTAATTCAGTGTCCAGCTATCCAAAAATACCTTAAATTGGTTTGCACTTCACTACTACCAATCAGCCTGTGAAAAGGCAAACCAATACCTTTGTTAGCTGACATGTTAACAAGGGGCTTCAGATAAACCTTGTCTGGGACAAGGAAATAGGGAGAAGCAGGCAATTCACAATCCTTGCTTTATTTTTCAATTTGACATGCCTTGTCTTTCTACTGCAGCGTGGTGGTACAGACACAGTGTGAAATAAAGGCCACATGAGGTACCATTTGAATAGCACAGGAATAATGAACTAAGATACTAGGAGTGTCATATTCAAACCACATGGATGCATGCATTAAAAGATGATTCAGTACAAATGAACAGTGCTAGGAATCTTGTCATAAAATAAAGGATCCAAGATCATTTTTTAATTAACTGAAACAGGACTTTCTGTACTGATCCTCAGTGAAACATGCACATTTCCAAGGTTTATTATCCTGGTTCAGATCCAACAAAGCATTTAAGCACTTGCTAGTTTTTGAGCACTTGATTTAATCCCCACCACTACCTCCTTTTCCAGAGTAAACCACAAAACAATGTAAAACTGATGCTGCTCATTTCTGTGAAATTTAAGGCCAGGCCACAGCTGCTCTGCAAAATGTAGAAATTAAAAAATAAAACATTGCAAACAAATGCTGTGCAAGGCAATGCTGAGCATGAATGCCTGCTAACATCAAATTCAAGTGCACTATAAATTAATACAATAACCATGTTATGTAAAAGCCTGAAATATTGCTCCAACATCAAAGTAATTGAAGTGAACTCTAGACAGCCCTATCTTTTACCAGTGTTTTCCAAGCTAGCACAAGGCCATAGAGCTGACAGTATTTCAAAACACAGGAACAAACAGGTAAATCCATGGAGGGTCAGAAATTCCAAACTAATAGTTTTCTTTCCCACAAGGTTTACCGATTTCTGGTAGAGCATTTGGTGGCCAAGTTTAAGTCCAAGAGCATTTTGGGGCAGAGCAAAAGCAGTCCTATGCAATCTGGATCATAAGGGTGACAAGAGACATGACCTCTGTGATTTGAGTCCCTGGGCTGTTCAGTGTCGTATGTGAAAGCAGCTGTTTTGCAGTTTGTTACAGATGCATTTAGTGACTGAGGTGAAAGACACATAAATGGTTCTGCATTTAACTGTGCTAATGAATCATGCTTTAACTCAGGTAGCAAGTTCATCTAAGAATCACAGGAGCAAAGTCAAGAAGACTAAATTTGTCTCCATTGTAATTCTCTGGGCTTTAGGGGAGTGTTACAGCTTTTAATTTTGGCTTGCTTAATCCAATAAAATACATAAAGAAAGACCACCACAGACCAGATAAGATTACCTAAGGACAGTGATGGATAGAAAGAGGGACTTACTTCCTTCCTTACCTCCATGGATTTCAATTTCCATGTGAACCCTGGAGCTTTCTTCCACCCCCCTTGATCCTTCTTGCCTGATCCTTCTTCCATCTTCCCCAGTGTCCCCAACATGGGTTTAAACCTGCATTTAAATGACTTCAAGAACTCACAATAAGATGTAAACAAAGTGAGGGAGTTTTTGCATGGGGATAGAATAGAATAGAAACTAGAAACAGACATCTCTTCCTCCCAAAGTAGTCTTTCATCAGTAAAAATATGCTCCTAAGATTTGTCCTCACTAGAAGTTTGCCTTCATTGACTTTCCTGTGTGGGTTTTGCTCCTCAGAGGGCTGATGGCCCACACAGCTCTTGCAGCAGAGAGATGGTGCACTGCAGCAGGGCTTTCTCGACAGCCTAGTCACTGCTCCTTCTTGGGAGGACCCAGGCTGGGGTGCACGAATCTGCAATTCCAGGTTCCTTATATGGAACAAATTTAATCAGTGTGAAACTAAGTAACCCAAGGGGGTTTGGTGGCCTGCCGCCCTTCCCTGTGCTAGGATCATATGGGTGCTTAAACCTGGGGCTCAAGCATCCAGGTTAAAGCTGAATGGAAAGCAGAGACAAAAAAGTCTTTACCAACAGGTAACTCAGAAGGGAAGTAGTTTCATTTATGGGAAGACATAACCTGGCTGTAAGACCAGGTTTCCCGATGAAGAAAGTAACTGTAGTGACCACAAGGTTATTAACCTGTGTGGAGACAGGTGGGGATTTCTCCGTCCCTCTCTTGTGCCTGCCCCAACAGCTTTGAATCTGCCTGCTAACATCAGTCAGGCAGTTGTACGTGCCTCTGCACCCACACACTGAGAGCAGGGAGACGTGAGGGGTCCCCAGATGCAGATGGCAATGGAGGGCATAATATCCCAGTCTGAGAAGGCTTCCTATGGGGGCTTAATTCCACTATTTAACAGGTTTTAATCAATATCAACTGGAAGTCTTACAAGAACCCACTCAGGGGAGCTGTGCTTCGATGGGACTGTAACAGCTATGTGGAAAAGTGGGGTTTGCCATGAGTTCTAAATAACTCCTGCAAGACCCCGTTATGCACTTATTTATCAATCACAAATATATTAAAAATATTTTTTAGATTTTATGTCTGTGTGGGTGGGTATGTGTGGTATTTTTGTGCCAAGCCCTGAAACTCAGAAGACATTTCTCCAGCTGCAGATGCTGATCTGCTTTGGGTGTGTTGTGGCCACAGCTGTGGGTGTACCACGTGGGCTCTGAGCACTTGGGGCTGGGGAATCCCTGTGGCTCCAAGAAGTCCCCTGGAAGAGGAGCATGTGATAGCTTTCAAGAGAAGAGCTCTGAGAGTTTGGTCCTTGGTTTTGGAGAGCCACACGATGCTGGCAGCTTCTCTAGGACATGAAGAACATCTTCAGTCCCAGATAGGCAGAGACATAAATACCTTTGGACTTTATGCATCTAAATGGTTTTGAGGATGATTCATGTCATGAAACATTCCCTTGGTGCCACTTGTAGGTGCGTTTGTTGATATACATCCCTGAAATCAGCAGACCTGATATGATTTGCACCAGCAGATTATCCAAAGCTCACTGGCCAACTGCCTAAACACTTTTGCAGTTATACAGAAACGTGTTTAAAGGAGGAGAAAGAGATCTTTTGTACAAGGCACCAGTACCATACATGCAGTCCAAATGCACACATTCAACAACTCTCTCTCAATAAAAGTGCTCCCCACTCCACAGCAAAATATCCCTGTGATGTGCATGGATTCCCTTGAACAGCACTACCACGATATAAGGAGGTACTACCCAAGCCTTGCTTTGCTCACTTGCTTTTTGTTTCCTAGAACAAATTCAGACTGGGAAAACATATGCTGTGTTGGGTGCAGACTGAGTTTGCATTACTTGTTTCTCAGACTAGGACTTGTTGGAGCACCTCTGATTTTGTTGGACAAAAGAGGATTGGCTGCAGACCACGCTGCATCCCTGTATTACTGTGTATGGTGCTACTGTCTCCTTCGGCTACTTATTGGTGAGATCACTCAGTGAGAGAGACCCCCCTCACTTACGGGATATATAGGAAAATATGGAGGGAAGTTGTCCCTATTTAGTCTTTGATCCTAAATGGTGCAAAAGGAGATGGTCAGGGCAGAGAAGCAGATCTTTGGTAACGGGTGCCGCCTGACACCTGAATCTGAATTTTGTTCGTCAGGTCCGCCAATAAAGCAGCAGGGCTCTGGGCACCCACTCCGTTTCAGAAGGGCTAGAGCTGCCCTGCAGTTGCCCTATCAAGAGAACTCTCTTGCACATGCTCCATCCAACACCAAGAGCCCCACATTCACAGCCTTATTTTGAAAAATGTCTGACACTCCACAAGTCTGGCTTTCCTGGTCCCTGCATCTCAACATACCGTAATACACAACAGTGATGAGTGAAGGAGGTGACACCTCTTCATAAGAAAGGACCACTATTTTTTGCCCCTCAGGTTGTTTGAACAGAGCATCTGGCAAATGAGATGCTCTGCAACTATTTTGGTTAACTCTGTGTCATTTAGTAGGTAGGTGGTCATGCGTGGTCACGGCCCTGACTACAATGTCTCTGTGTGTCCTTCATATTAAATCGATTTCCAGGGACACATTGAGCTTTTACCTTGGATGACAAATTGGTGATCTACCTCCACACTGCACTCATCTCATTAGCCTGCACTCACTGCTCCCTGTGCAAGGCATAGCAGCATTTCTGCAAGGCTCCTATTTTTCCTGTCCCCCCTTCGACATACAGCAGGTTTGACTGTCTCTCTGTACAAACATGCACTGAAAACAATGAAGAGCCCCTCTTGCACTCCTCATCCTTCACCTGGCAGCCAGAGAGAGGTCTCTTTTGGGCTCTTGGGCTCACCAGGGCTCATTTCCCTGGTGACAATGGTTGATCCTCATCTGACCTTTCTGATATACAGACAAAGGTAAGTCAAGACAAAGGTGACTGTTGGGTAAGTCCCCTTAGCTAATAACTGCCTTGAAATGCCTCTGCAAACACACCTGGAGAGACAGCATGTGCTGTTCTGCAATGTAATGCAACACTGATTTGTTGCACCTACAAAACGTCCTCATAATTGTGTGAAATTGAGTGTGAACAAGCAGTTGAATCACAGTTCATCAAACATAATTAATCCAAAACAGAGCAGCAGAAATACTCTTTTTATCTTGCATAAGGGTTGATGATATAAATATAAAGCACCTCAGAATCAGAAAAATTACTAAGCAGATGCTTGCTAGTCTGTGAATTCTTTTATAATGCAAAAATGGCTTTTATCTCTCGCTGTCTATTTTTGAGTACTCATCACTGTGCTGCCTGGGTGCTTTGATAAATTGCAATAAATATATTTAGCATATGTTTAGTTCATTAAAAAATCCATCTACTTCATGTAATTTGGAGACAAAAGAGAATTCATGGGAAAATACAATATTTATAAACGTCTGCTATGCAAATGTGGACTTTAGCTAGAACTTTAACCAGAACCCTAAAAAAGGCAGGGGGAAAAAAAAGGACAAAGTAATTAAAAAAAGATGATAGAGCTGAGGTTGCATGATCTGCCCAATGAAAAGTGTGCTATTTTCCTAATGGTGCTACACAGACTCTCCTTTATCCCCACAGAACATAATGCAGCAGGGACTCAAAATAAAGTGGGTGAATTTGCTCCAGAAATGGCTTTGTGGAGTGGAGGGAAAAGAGCAAGATCCCTTGTTCTTTGTCCAAAAGAGGCTCATTTGATGTGTAAGTTACAAACAGACACATCGCCAGCACAGCCTTCACCTCAGCCAGCAGGACAGGAAGACAACACGCCAAGTGTGAGATGTTCACATTGAAAATATAGTGGTGTGGGGATTACAGTGCTTGTTGCTAGGTGCCTGGGCATTGCCTGGCCACAACAGCCAGCGAGTGCAGCCTCGATGCCTCCCTCCTGTTGCAGAGTATCAATGGCTAACAGTCTGGTCCAGACCACAGACCAGATTTAGAGATGAGTATCTTTTTTTTAAGAGTAGGGATAATAAACATGTTAAAACTGTTTACTTTATATAAGCAGAGGGGCTTGTCTTTTTCTTTACACTAAGAAAGGCATACTGAGGATAAGAAAGGTAGACTTTTAAAATATATTCAAGGATTTGAACTCCAAGCAGCAGATACTGAAGGCTGAACATGTGACACAACTCATAACCGTGCCTCCCAACCCAGATTATTTAATTACAATAGGTCCTTTGCAGATTCCAGCAATCTCTTGAATCTCTGACCTTTGCATTTTCTATACATTGTCCATTTTAACTGAATAGTGTACTTTTAAAGGCACAAAAATGTCTTGAAAGTACTTATCTGCAATTTTAAATACCTGTATCTCTCCTAGACCTGACCATCACTTGCTACCCAAACGCATCTGTCAGTTTAAATTGCCTGACTGTGGCTTTATCATACATGATTTCAGCATGCTGGAGCTGAGACATGTCTGTTCTGTCGCATATGCTGTTTGAGGGTATTTGTGCTCTTAGTCAAGAATGAGGTCAGAAAACAAGCATGGGCCTCAAAGACTTCTCAGACTAGTCAGTTTCTGTAGCCCTCAAGGAAGTAGACGTCGTTATCATTAACTTCACATTAGGCCAGCTCAAATGACCAGGACCCATTTACAGTGAGGTCAACGGGAAAGCAGCTTTCAACAGGAGGCCAAGCCTGAACGCATGCCCCTGCCTTGAGGGTCATTAGATGTGTGTTTGAAACACTCCAGTAAATGCTGAAGTAACATTTTCTCTTCAGGGCTGCACCCCTTGTTTTGAACCTGTGTCATCAAAAGCAGAATCCAGCCCCAAGATGGTCTGCAAGGGAGGGAATAATGCTGCAATAACACAGTGAAGTTCGCTGCCCTGGCGATGAATGCTTATCTTACGCTGCTCTTCCAGTGAGTAATGTTTAAAATAAATAAAAACTGCAGGGGAGTTGCTGTTAGTGCAATTCTTGGGTTGTATTCTTCTGGCAAGCTTTTAATCATAATAGTGCAGCAGGAGTACAGTGTGCTTGCAAGGCAAGTTTGAGCCAGGGCACAAAAGCACACCAAGTCTGTTAATAAATAATGGACTCTGTGCATGTGGGTTTTGCAGTGTGGCTTAAAAAACCAACCCCTTCAAAATACAATAATATGCAAGTGCTATTGAAGCAAAGCAAAACAAAACAGAGAGGTTTAATTGCTAGTCTCTGGGAATGGCAGACGTTCTCCTCTGGAGACAGTGGGAACCATGCAAGTGTGGTGGCAGCTGCAGCAGTACCTTGGTTGTACAGTGATGTGCCCTAGTGTTTTTCCACTTGTGCTGTTCAACAGGTAGAGGCAATGACACTATAGTTTACTCATGAGTTATACCTTTAATATCTTTCCTATTGTCCTGGTTTCAGCTGGGACAGAGTTAATTTTCTTCTTAGTAGCTGCTGCAGTGCTGTGTTTTGGATTTGGTGTGAGAATAAGGTTGATCACACACTGATGTTTTTGGTCGTTGCTGGGTAATGTTTGTACTACGTCAAGGACTTTCCAGTTTCTCAGACCCTGCCAGCAAGAGGGCTGGAGGGGCACAAGTAATTGGGAGTTAACGCAGCCAGGACAGCTGACCCAAAATAGCTAAAGGGTTATTCCATACCATAGAACATCATGCTCAGTATATAAACTGGGGGAAGAAGGAAGGGGGGGATGTTTGGAGTGATGGTGTTTGTCTTCCCAAGTAAGCGTTGTGTGATGGAGCCCTGCTTTCCTGGAGATGGCTGAACCCAGGCCTGCTGATGGGAAGTGGTGAATTAATTCCTTGTTTTGTTTGGCTTGCATGCACAGCTTTTGCTTTACCTGTTAAACTGTCTTTATCTCAACCTACAAGCTGTCTCACTTTTACCCTTCCGATTCTCTCCCTGACCCCACCAGGAGGGAGTGAGCAAGTGTCTGGGTGGGGCTTAGTTGCCAGGTGGGGTTAAACCATGATGCCTGTATCTGAAGACTATTATATAGTCAGGGGTCCAGGCCCTCAGCAGGACTCACGCATTCTGGCATTTCATGGATTTGATGGTGTCATACCATACAGAGGTCTAGAGCTCATCATTATCTTGGGTTTATGAGTTAGCAGCAGCAAATGCCTACATTGTAACCTTCCCAATGTAAGGACACAATAGACTAGGAAGAGAAAAGATAACCAGGGCTCCCATAATTTTGCTTTACAAAGCTCACAGCAGTTCTTAACTTCACTGAAGAGGAGCAGTTAATTTCATTGAACTGAAAGGAGATCAGGCCCTTGATCTTAATGAGCAAGACATATTCCTAAAAAGTACACCCCAGGTCACAACCGGGACAGCCTGTGACAATACCAGTGCATATTAGCAGAAAACACTGCTTTGCTCAGCTTGGAAACTGCCTGTTGCCAAGCTGGGCATGTCATCCCAACACTTAATCCACTTGTAAGTAAATCATTACAAAGAGTTAGAAAAATGAAACACTTACTTGGTCCAAGACCTATGGAAAATGCAGCAACATAAACAAGGAGGCTGGCCAGTGAGAGCCATTTCAGGACAGCAGGAACCTCCCCACTTTTCAGGTGAGACCCTGTTGTGCTTTTGCCTCCTGCCAGGGCAGTCCTGTTCAGTTCTCCTGTCCTAGCAACATCTGGGCTTCTCTGCGCATCAAATGACAATCTTTCTGGTGAAGCCATGCTAGCAAAGAGGTCCTTGAGACTCCCGTTGGTGACACCGCTGAGGTTTTCTGGTCTCTGGAGAAAGAAATCCTCTGGAGATTGGCTTCTACAGACATTAGTAAAATTCACATGTATGTTATGGTTCACTAAGCCCATAGTGACCAACGACAGTGCCATAACAGAAGAGCCAATACATAGAAAAGTTTTACTTCCAACTTGATCCACAAAAACCGTGGCTGGGACTGTGCTGACCACTTTAACCACTCCAACTCCAGTAGAAGCCAAACTGGCAGCTTCATTGCTCTGGAACCCAACCGACTTCAAAACAGTCGATGCATAAAACAAAATGTTGGGTTGCCCAGTTGTTTGCACAAAAAAGACTAGAGTGAGTCCTACCAACATTCGGGCCCTCATGTTGTTTTTTGAACGAAACAGGTCCAAGAAACTATATTGATGTTCATCTTTCAGGGAAGACTTGATCACAGTAAGTTCTTTAGTAGCATCTGATGTTTCCCGTAGCCTCTCCAGTACTTTGCTTGCAGCTTCATCGTTATTTTTCATGACAAGAAACCGAGGGCTTGGAGGAAGGAAATACATGGCAATAGCCTGCAAAGCACCTAATGGAATCACAAGGCCAAACATGTACTTCCAGCCATGAGATACACTGGCAAACGCATAATTTGAAATATAGGCAAAGAGAATGCCTATCACAATCATGAGTTCATTCAATGACACGAGGAGACCTCTTCTGTGCTGCGGGGCGATCTCAGCAATATACACGCATGTTGCAATTGATGATAATGAGATGGAAATACCTATGGCAATCCGTCCCACAATAAGTATCCCGTATGATTCATAGGGCAGTAAAATCAGACTTCCCAACACAAGTAAAGAAGATGCAATAATAATAGCAAGTCTCCTTCCAAATTGGTCTATCAGGAATCCACCCGTAAGGGATGCAAATAAGGCCCCAAAAAGCAGGGAACTTACAACAATTTCCTGCTCTTTGCAAGAGAGTGCTAATATGCTGCTCATCTGAAGGAGAGCTCCAGAGATAAGGCCCAACTCGTAACCCATCAGAAGTCCACTTACGGCAGCAACAGCAGAAGATAGAAAAGTAAATGTTCCACAACCTGAAATAAGAGAAAAAACCACAAAAACTAGAAAGTGTGACTTCTGCAACATTCTGATAACTAATAATAACTTTATTTGATATGCCAGTCAAAAAAATCTTTTTGTAACTTTTAGGCAAAGGAGTTAGGTGTGTACAAACCCAGTGGTGACATAAAAAGCTATTTTTGAAAAGAACAAAAAAATACATTTTTTAATTCATATAAATGCCTTTGAGTTCCTTGTCTTACTGATCAGAAGTCAATAAGGTTTTGATCAGGCTTTAAATAATTAAACCTTCTACTTCAGAATGTCATTGCAAAAGGCAACACTGACAATAACAACCTTTTGGTAAGAAAGCAGTTTTTGCCTTGAGATGTTCTCAGTTTTATTCCTGTATTGAACTGAGGAAGTCATGTCCACCCAGCTAGTGTACCATGGGCCAGGAAGGCAGTAATTTCCTAGCCAAACTGCTTCAACCCTGACTTGAATAAGTAACAAGTTTTCCCTCTCCATTTCCTAATTCCGGTGCTTCACCTGATGGAAAATTACCCACTGAGCATGAGGCTGATCCAGATAGCTGGGATATTCTAGGAACACCAATCTTTGAGGTAAAAATTAATGAACTTTCTGGGCTTTGCCCATGACTAATCTCAGATACTTCAGAGTATCAGGATCAAATATTTTGCATAGTTTATGATGGCAACAATGTCAGGAATAAAAAACAGATGGTGAAAACATAAACCAAATGGAGATTATATGCCTCTGAACGTCCACTTTAAAACAAACTCGTTTTATCCAACTGTGATTCATTGTTTATTGTTGCAAGATAGATTTGACTGTTCATATTCTACTAACTGTGAAGCCTTTTGCACCCTAAACTTTGAGGAATATATCAGTTTGTTATTGTTGGTCTTGTTCTTTCTCTCGGCATGATTTTCCTCTCATCATGATGTTGGCTGCCACACAAATAGGAAAAGAGTAAATTGACTTCTGATTTTCCGGTTAGTTGGAGAGATTAGGATGTGTCTGAGGAGAGGTAGCTTTTGCAGCATAAAAGAGTCTGTATTTCAGTTAATTCTCTTGGAAAAAGTACTTTCCAGCTTGGCTGGAAAGTTGTATATGGTCTGATTGAAAATGATACATAGACTTTGTTTATTTTTCACTTATTTTTCTAAGGCATTAAGGTTCTTTGATCACGCTGACTGCCTGGAGTTCCTTGCCAATAACTTTTGAGCACACTGGTAAGGATCAATCTGGTTTGACAGAGGATATTACATTTATGAAGCAAATTGTGAAAAGAGAGGAGGAGGGAAGCCCTAGCAGAATGTCTGCACTACTAAAATAAACAATGCCAGTGCCCAAGCCTGGACCCTGGCACATGGCCATGTATTCCAATAAATTGCTGGTATGGTCCCTGGCATGGTTGTGCCCCAAGCCACCTCTTGCTCTCCTAACAATTCCTGGAGGCAGTTTGGCTCAAGGCGTGAGCCCACCATCCCACCCTGCAACCTACTCCGCAGGAGTCTGGGTTATTCTGGAAGGCAGCAGAGTTTAACTGTGTGAGTATAAGCTCTGATTCCAGGGTCAGGGGAGATGTGTAAGCCCATTAAGTCTATTAAGATAAGTATTGCCTATTAGCTCTCCTACCTGGCTCTGGGTTTGCTCCCTTTGAGCCAAGCAGAAGCCAAGCAGCAGCCAAGCAGCAGCAGCCCCAAGTTGCTGAGTGCACCCAGCACGCCTCAGCCCACTCTGCCTCTGGGCTTGGGTGGCTGGCAAGCCAGAGGTAGACAAGAGATGGGCAAAACCCATGGTTTTGGTATGATGAGCTGTAAGGTCATGGAAGAAATGGGAGTACTGCAAGAAGTCTTTCAGAAGGTGGGGGTGGATGGTAGATTTGTTGTGATGAAGGTGGGGACAGCTTGGAGAAAATGTCAGAAGCAAATTTGCAAAATGTTCCAGTGATGAAACAATATTTTTTAAATATTTTTCTTGTCATCCATGTCTGTATTATGTCTAAAGCTTTTTCTTCCTTTATGTCTGCAGGATCCGAGATCATTGCACTTATTTTAAACAGAGGTTAGTGCATGGATTAGGGCAAGGTCCTGCTGTACTTCCTTCACATGCTAAATAGCACTTCAGTGGAAGTACTACCGTCTCCAGTTAAGCTGCTTTGTGCTACATATGCTCCATCCTCCAACACATGCATGCAGTATACACTCTATCATTGCAAAACCTAATTTCTCCCTCCCCTTTATACTTCTGACTTGCCTGCTTGGTGTATATTACTAGATCTGGGAGATATACCCCTCCAACGAATCCTGGCTGGAAATCAGGGCTGGTAACAACACGGTGTTGTGCTGAATGAATGATCTTTGGTATCGGAACCACACTGATAATTTGATCACGGTGCTCTGCCCAAACTTCTGCTCAGTGCTGATATCTGTGCTTTCTTGGATACCTCTGTATTTTATGTCATTAAGCCATGCAGATTGAATCTAAGATTTTTCTTTACATATTATGAAGGCAAAACAGACCATTGTGGTCATCCAGTCTGACACTCATAAACAGCACAACATAACCCTTCAGACATGTTTAAATGATAATTTATTTGAACTAGGCTATTGAAAATATTCAGCTTTTATTTTAAAATTGCTAGTGATTGAAAGCCAATGACTTTAAGTCACAAGCTGTCCCAATGGTTCATTGCTTTCACTGTAAATTATCATAAATTATTTGCAGACTTAATTTCTGCAACTTCAGCTTCCAGCCACCAGATCCCATTCTCCATTTGCCTGCACTTAGCTGTGTTCACTAAGTACAAAATTGTATCTGTCACTGAGTCATCCCACAGACCTCTCCTTGATAAGCTACACAGCCTGTGAGTGAGGCTTTACAAGTTTACCAGTCCCTTAAGTATTCAGAGCCTGTTCTCTGAACTCTATCCAGATTATCAACTTCTTCAATAAATCCTGAGCCAGACCCAGTGTTCCTGCAGTGGCTGTACAGTGCCAGATAGGAATTTGACATAATTGTCCTGCTCTTGGTGGATATTCCCCCCTCTACTCATCTAAGGATTGCCACAGCCATGTACAGGAGCTCATCTTCTGCTGGTTATCCTCCAGGACAACCAGCTTCTTTTCTGACTGGGTTCTTGCCAAGGCATTGCCTTTCCTTTAAATATGGCCTGCCTTCTTGCGTCCTAGCTAGGGATGCAAATCACTTTACGTTGTCTGTATTAAAACGCACAGGATGGGTTCAACTTACCTAACTGTGAGAGGTCTACAGCATCTCTAGATTTCTTCTGTAACCACTTGTGAAAAATAGACACTTCTAGATAACTGAAATAGGTCAGATGCCTATTTCTTTCCATCGCCTATAAAAGGAATCTGTGCGGCTTGCTCAGATGCAGATGTCTAAAGTTAGCAGAGAGGCACCCCAGACAGCACGTTAATTTGCAGTCAGCAGGCCAAGCCATCTGAATTGAATTCAGCCAGTGATATATCTCATTTATTAATCACCTGTCACCTTTATCACCTTAAAATAATCCATTATTATCTTCCTCCAGGCAGTTGAGAGAAAATGTTAAATAACAAAGGGACAAAACCTGAGTTTAAGGCTCTCCAGCAGAAACACAACAGTGTAGGCAGTGTCTCTTATTGATACTTTGAGGTCTGTGTCCTGCTCCTGCATGGCTTTTAACTCTTTAAATGTGTGACTGTCAGTTTTGTATGGTTCCAGTTTCTGGTTCAAAATGGCAGTGCCAACTCAAATATCTTGATGGAGTCCACCGTCAGCACTGTTCTTTACAATCCAGACTCTGCTCTCCTCAGCCTGTGCTCCTCAGATCAGAGCCACCGAGGTGATTATTTATTTTTAATCTGAGAGGCGTACAAGCTGGGTGTGGTGGAGCTTGGACACCTGGGAAGTTGCGAGGGAAGTACTCGAGCCTATATATGTCTTTCTTCTCCTAGTACAGCAGCTTGACCGATGTCTTAATGTTTCTTTTTTTTTTTTTTTTTTACTGGGTCAACTGGTGTCCTTGTTCATGTGTCCAGTGACAAACACCCACAGTCATGTAGAAATAGCAGAGGGCTGTAATTAAAGCAGACCCCTGAATGCAAGGCAGGTTCTGATGTGATGCAGAGGGAGACACGTTGCCTTTCTGCATTAGCAGGAGCAAACTCAGCAGTTAACTTGGTGTCTCTAGTTCCGCACAGGCCCTATTCTGCTGAGAAACATCCTTACATTACTATGAGCTTTTGTTTAACTGCTGTAACTAAGACTTGCCTGCTGAGAACTGCCTGCTGAGTTAAACCCTGAAATCTCTGCTTGGTTCTCCTTTGTGGTCTTCCTCCACACAAAATGCCTTCTGACTTCAGCATATGTTTTGCTTTAACATTTCCAGATAAAGCCTGTTGCAGTAGTTGTACTCACGATCCTTTTAAGTGTCACTTTTAATGTTGTTGCTGGCAGTTCTTAGGCATTCCTTTTCAAAAAAAAAAAAAAAAAAAAAAAAAGCTTCTTTAAAATATATATTCCTTTTATTTTTATGAGATGCCTGCAAAATACATGGCAGTGTGCAGCCCAGGGGAATAAAATATTTTAATGATGACTTCCAGAGAAATTTCTCCTTCTGCCTGCAGCAAACTCCACGGCTAAGGAGTGTGTGGCTGTTATGTGACAAGTGATTGGAAAGTCTATTCTCTAGTTTCCCCATGTAAACAAAATGCTTTCTCACAACTGTTACTCAGGTCAAAAGCAGCACTACTTGGCAAACAAACTTATCTTTAAGAACATTTTCTGGAAATGTTTATGCTTCGTTACTGAAAAGGAGACCAGGCACAGTGGTAGTATAGCACAGTGTACTGCTGCTGAGACTGGATGGGGCCAAGTAGTAAGGGAGTGGCCCTTTACTATTTTCAAGCACATATTTGGGAAAAATGGTTCTTCCAAAGGCAAAATATTTGGTCTGTGCATGTATTTTATGGGCATTACAGAGAAATGATCTGTGCCAGGAAAGATCTGCAAGCAGGCTGAGCTGAGAAAAACACCATGTTTCCCCCACTTCATGTGCAGGAGAGCTACAGGGAAGGCGCCTGGGAGCCCTTTCCAGCTCATCTTGGCAGCACCACACTCCTCATTAGTTCAGACACTGAGATTTCTGTGATGTAGTTTTTCTTTCCTTTCTCCTATGAGAACATGCCGTGTGCATACAGGAAACTAGTGGGATGGGTGATTACTTTATGTGACCTGTGCAAATACATGTCTTGATAGGAGGGGACTCGACAGTCTCTTCCAGCATTGACTTTGGTTTAATCTGGGCTGAGAAATGTCTCATTTTGGGAGGGAAGAAAAGTATTTTCCTGGAAGGTCAAATAGATATGTTCTTTAAATCCTTGGGGATTCTTTGTTCTATTTAGACATTTGGCAAGTGGAATCAAGCTCTGGTTCCGATTGGTTAATAAGCACAGCTTAGAAAATCACAATGAATTGAGTGCATTGCATAGGCATGAACCCACAGCATGGAATCTCCTTTTTTTCAATTGAACAAGGTATCTATCCATGATAAATTTTAAAACTCCAGCATCTGTATCTGAAAATTTTAAGATATCTTTAACAACATATTTCTTCTCTAAGTGCTGTCTGACATACAAGAAGTTGGCCTTTACAGGGAAACAGCATTTACAGTTCCCCAAATTGTCTTTAGAGGAGCATTTTGCTAAACTGTATAGCATGTGGATCACATGGGTTTGTACAATAGATATTTAATGGCATATTTTGGGAATTGCTGCATAATTAAGTCAAGGGTTTGCTTCTCATAAAAGGTGATTATTTCATTTTCATGCCATCATGATCTCTGCTGCACTGTCACAGTTACTTTCTTTGTCTCATCCAGTTGTCTGGTATAAAGAGGTATGTGTTACCCTGTTGATCTATTCTAACGCCTAATGTTTCTTTAGATCCAGTAGCTGCCCAATAGGTGCATTTCTCCTATTAGCTAGGATACATCTGATCTAACTGTCCATCTAGAGGTCTGGCATGGGATCCAAAACAGTTACTCAACAAGACCCTACGGGATGAAACAAATGGTGTCTTTGGGCAAAGTTATGTTGCAAGCAGAGCTGGAAAATATTAAATTTACCCAAAAATAGTGTCAGGGCCATGTGGGATCATGACCATTTGACAAATGTGACTCCTCCCACCCAAGTGTGAAAAGCAAAACCAAAACAAGTATTTTTTAAATTGAACTAAAACAGAAGGCAGAAGGAAGCTAATATATTGTGCATTTTCACACATCTGAATGCCTGCAATGGTGGGAAGCATTGTATACTTTGTACAGCATAAGCCTGACAAATGTGTTCTGTGAGTAATATTCAGATTTCGTGAAAAAAAGCCCCTTGGTGCTGATGGAAAGATGGGGAGTGTAGATCCTGGACAGACCCACCCTGAACATCTCTCCATCTCTCTTAGCGCTCTGCCATGTGTTTTCATTATGTCAGGAGGCAGCCTGCCCTTTCAATACACTAAATGGCATTTGGGTTTTGTTTTGTTATTTGCCAGTAAGAATCAACAAGTTCTTTTAATTCCTAGATAGGTAGTTATAAATTCCTCAGGTTACTGCTTTAATTTCTGAGGGTGAGGCCAAGTGTGTAATATGCAAGTACTCTTCTAACCGTAGCCCTTGTGCTGCAGTAACTTTTATTGTCTGTTTACTGTAGCTGCTGTGCTTCCCTTTGTTAATGCTATCCTGTAACCATCTGCACTGCTCCCCCCATACCCTAAGGTAATGTTAAATATGTCTGTACAACAACTGGCTTTTTGTTCTCGATTAACCTCTGCTTCCAGGTATCAGTAAATGTTGCTGCAGTAATCACTATTACACCCCTACAAAGCATTTGCACCTGTGGTAACTGAACATTCGTGGGTTAGTCAGTTCACTGATTTTTAAATGAACAAAACCTGCTTGGGACATAGTAATTTCTGGCTTACAGCCATGCTTTCCTGTTTGGGTACAGCTGTCTTGTGGGTGAGAAATGTCATGATTGTGGGTCGTTTTCCCCTTGATGTTATCATCAGTGAAAGAGGCTCAAGATGCAAAATCGTGCTATAACCTAGAAAAACTGGCTGGGTAGGACAGCAAAGGCGAAGAGCTACAAAGTTCAGCTTCAGTACTCAAAAATCTTTTGCAAAAGAAATTATGCAGTTGATTTTTCAGGGAATCAGCACAAAAACCTGGTTTCCTCCTGCAATGCTAGGGGAAAAACGGCAAAGGAGATTCCCTGTTCCCCTACCCTGTACTTTGGCCCTGCGTGAGTAGGTGCAATGCTTGCCTGGCCTCCCTCCACTTCAGTGAAAAAGGCTGAATTGCTCCCAAGCATGCAAGGACCGGAGCACTGTTGTTATCTTAGATGGCAGTGGATTTTCCGATTTTTCAGGTGACCGATCTTCCTAAAGGACAAGGATATACACAACAGACAGCACATGCATGAACAGTAGGACTGAGGCCTTTTGGGAAAAGTATCACATAAACCTTCATTCAAAATTCAAGCTGGCATTTCCCTTCCTTACTCGCATTTTCCCCTCTCACACTTTTAGGAATCAAGACGGTGTGCCCTGAGAGCCCCTTGGCTTCGCAGGGCTGTTTTCCCCCAGCCCTGAGCATTAGCTACGCGGCCACTGCTGCTGGCTGCAGCTGGCATTCAGCTCCTGCCGCGTTACCTGCTGCAGCTGGGAGCTGGCGGAGGTGGTGGCGGCTGCTGCGGCGGCTGTCCTGGCTGCTCTTCTCATCCTCCCCTGCTCTCATCGTCCGGCTCTGCTGGCCGAGGTCCTCTGTGCTCTGGCCAGGTACCATTGCCACCCCCTTTGCACCTTGGGGCAGGAGCACTTCACAGGGCAGCGGTCCTTCCCTGGCCAGCGAGGAAAGCACAGGTTATTTTCCTCATGGCAACAAGTTGCTGAAGCTGGCTGAAACCAAATGCAGACCACAAAGTGGTTTGTGAACAACTTTGTTGCTATTTCAGAAGGCTTTGCCCTTTGCAGTGACACAGGCTGTTGCTATTCTTGGGAGCCTATTGCAGGCGAGGGGAGGGCCGTCTGTCGGAAGTATTGCTTTTGCTTTTTAACAAATAGTTGGAGACATCAGACGTCCACGCACAGCTCCATGCACATTCCTTACCCATTAGCTTAAAGGGTCTCTCTCTCTTTCCCCCTTTAACTTTCCTCTTTAACTCCTCTCTCTGGTGTTCACAAGCACAGGTTTTTAACGGAGAAGGCACATAGAAGGGGAGGATTTGAAGTGTTTGCTGTGTCAGCTGAAGTTAGGGCACTGACACACACACGGCATTGCTTCATTCTTGTAAATTGTGAGCAAGTTGTGGTGAGAAACAGCAGAGAGGAAAAAAAGCCATGGCAGCCCATCACAGTCTGTGACACTAGTGTCAGGAATTTTCACGGCATAGATGAACATATTTTACCAGCAAATTAAAGGCAAGCCACCCTCTCTCCCATGACAATTATTTGTGGGAAAACTGAGACTGTCTGAGCTATATTGAGTCAAAAGCTTAACTTTGAGAGCTGCTAGGAGTCACTGCATCCCTACTAGCTTTCGTGGAAGCAGTGGCTATAGGCTGGACTGCAGTGGTGGGGAAAGCTACCATGGGTGAAGGCAACCTGCCTACTGGGGCTGCCTGCCACATCCTGGTCCTGGTCCTGGTCCTGGTGCAGGAGCCTCTGAGCACTCTCAGCAGACCCACGGGCCTCAGTGAGGCAAGTTGTCCAAGCTATCCCCAGTGGGAATTGCTGTTGTATAATCTGGCAATGTTGCAGGCTTCTTGTTTGTGCTCTTTTTCATTACTTGCTGTTTTATCTTGGTTGTTTTTGTTTTAATACACTAATGCCTGCAGATAGTATGGGAGCAAAGGCAGAGGTGGAAAGTTGGTAGCTTCTGCAGTATTCCCAGGAAGAATTCCTAAACATTTTTCCTTAAGTAGACTGGGCATGATACACCCTTTATTGGTGTTTGCTTAACAAGAAACATTTGACAAACGACACTGTAACTGCCCTGGCTGACGGCTGCCTTCACTGTCAGCTTCAGATGCTGGAGCACCAGGGATGCCGTGGGGGCACAAGTTCCAGTGGGGAGTTTGGTTTTGGCAGTGCCTTTGGCGTGGAGTTAAATGAGTCAGGCTAGCTCTACTCGCATGTGTAACATACTTTCTATGTGAAATGTCCACCTGTCAGGCGGTACAGGATGCTCTAAAGGCTGTTAACAAATTCTTGTGGCATCCAGACAGGTGTTGTTTCCTCATCGGGTATGTGCAAAAAATTATGTCAACTTATAAAGAAATTATTCAGATGTTTTGTGAAAAAATGAGTGGCTGCTTAGGCTGGGGAAGGAAAAGAAATTTTTTCAAAGATTAAACTCAGCTGCTACAAGATTCCTCTGATACGTGTAACTGATCACCTCTAACAGCCCACACCTCAGATAACCCACAGCTCTGCCCAAGTGCCTGCTCTCTGGAAATGCAGCTAACTCCATAGCTACACATTTGTTCCCACTTCCCAAATGCCCTTCTATGTAATGGTCCTGCAGAAGTCAGTGAACTACTGAGACGCCCACAGCAGCTTGCTGGGGAGCAAAGCCAAAGCCGTGCTCCCAGACACGTGGCCCTGGGGGATGCTCCGGGGTTCACTCCTCCTGCCAAGAGCTGCTGCCTGGGAGATGCTGACCCCGAGGCAGTGACCCACTGCCTGCTAAGGAGCTGAGAGAAAAAGAGAGTTCAGTTCAGGCTTTAGCTGAATGTCAGGTTCATCTTCACAGAGAGTGGATGAGAGGTCCTCCAGGCACTCGGCGAGGTCTGGCAGAAGGAGGGTATGTTTGTAAGGGGGAATGCCTGGTAGGAAGTGAGGCATCCTGAACAGCCTGCACTGACGATGGACTTCCCCCATCCCATGCTCTCTTTGCACTGAGGTTATTCAGTTATTCTCAACTGTTAGGTTTGTACATGTAGAGTTGCATAAGGTTCCATGTGGAAAATCTGTCTCATCCTTAGGTAATCAGATATGCAAGAATTGAAAACTTGATTTTACTATTAGCTTTTGCCACCCAGCTGACAGGAGGCCGCTTTGCTGAAATAGGGACCACTGTGTAAAATTATTGAGACAAGCTTGAAGTGCAGCATTGGTGGGACTGGAAGTATCCGTCACTCCTCCTTGCATTTGTGAAAAACGTTTACAGCTTTTATTTGTCCCCTCATTCCCCCAGTTCCACCCAAAACTGATTTTGTAAATCTTTTCAAAGACAGCCTGGGTAGGCGCCTCCTCTCTTGTCATACTTGCAGAGTGTCCTTCTTCAGCTGTGACCTGATTCGGACTCATCAGCTACAGGGTATAATTTTGATGGAAGTAAGTGATGCAATGCAACTGCAGCCCTTTCTGTTCAAAAACCCCCTAAACTAAATGTAGTCCTCCAACTAAATATACTGATTATGTATACTATATGTATATATGTATACAATAAATATATGATTATGTATAGCTGCTGGCATCTATATGCTTTGGGAGAACTTAAAAGCTTGTCAGGAATGGCACCTTCCCTTGAACAAGCAGTATGCTATGCCCAGGAGTGAGTAATAAAAAGAAAAGGCTGCTTTTCGTCAAGTTCCCAAATCCTGTGATTTTAAGTGATGAATTTTAAGTGAATGCAACAGTGTATTTAATTCCTTTTCTTTTAATAGGAAAAAAAGATATTTCAGACAAAGAGTAGGATTTCTTTTAACTGTGTTTAAACCTGGCATTCAGTGCTACCTACGTTCCCTTCAGAAGCCAGATTTTTAAATGTTCACCTACTTGTTTACTTAGAAATCCAGCAGACTAACCTTATAAAAATAAAGGCCAAATAACTCATTTTTCTCCCTAGTTCTGCCTTTATTTCACAGTATCTCCGCCAGCTGAAACAGAACAGTGGTTTAACTTTGCCCCCTGTGGTAACCTCAGGAGGTACCTGGCTTTCATGGATGGTAAAGCAACCAGTACACAGCATAAACCATAATGGCCAGACAAAAAATGAAGGAAGACATCGTCATTCGGGAACTTGTGTTTGGGCTGCCCAGAGGGCAGTGCACCCTTGTCGTGCTGTGCTGCAGGTGCTGCAGAGGTACCAGGGGGCTTCCTGGGCTTTGACCTGCTCCCTGAGTTACATCCTATGCCAAACACACCATATCAGCGCAATAAGGTCTTAGGGAAAAACATTCCCAGTAAGTGGAAATGTGCCATATTTTATCCTGAGATCTGCTGCTTGGCCTGGCATTGGTTTGAGGGGTGTTTTGCAGCGTCATCAGTGGCCAGGTGATAGTGAAAAGCCACAGCTCAGCAGGTGCGAGAATCTGTTTCCACAATTGTGGCTGAAAAACTGAGGCATTGGTGTTATTGGTATTAACTGGCATTAACTGGCATCCCAGAACAGGAAGGAACTGGAAAAAAGCTGGTTCCAGCCAGTGAAAGCAAACAGAGAGAGGGAAAGCAAACAGCCTGTGCTGTTTCTGCTGCCAAGGCAATCGTAAAGGGATCTTGTGAAACGCAGCAACTGTGAAAACCTTTACCTGTGGCTGGTGGCCACAGGGTCCTGGTCCCACAGCCCTGTACCCTCTCTGTTTTCCAGCAGAAATAAACAGGCAAGCAAACAAGCAAAACTCCAGTACAACAGACATGAGCAGAATAAGGAGAAAGAAAAGGGAGTGTACTTCACTGCTTTTCAGTTCTCTGTTCTTTTCCTCTTGCTGCCCTGCCGATGTATGCTGTTGAAAGCCTCCTGGCTCATGCTGGGCCTGAGAGCGAGAAGTGTCAACGAGAGCAGGGGCACGGGGGCTGCTGGAGTTTGCAAGGTGGGAAAGGCTTGCACCCGCTCTGCCCCTCTCACTGCTGCCTGGGAAGGGAGTCAGTCGTGCTGAACCCCGGGCGGCAGGGGGAGGTGGGGGGTGGGTGGGTGGTGGGGGTGGGAAATGGTCCAGAAGGCAAAAAGTCCCAAATGCCGCGATAGGTAAATAGCTTCGTGACGTTCCAAAGAGTATAAGCCCAAGCTCCACAACTGTGCCATGTGAGGCTGGGCAGGTCATGCACTTCAGGAGAAAGAAGAGTGGAAAAGATAAAAAAGCCAAAAGCAGGAGAGGGTCGGGAGACAAGGCAGGGCTATGAGTGTAACACCGTCGTGGGATTCTCCTGTCAGTTTTGTCCACATGCAGTTGGCAAGAAATAATATTTTCTGATATTTTCTCAATTCCTTGCTCTCAAAATTGACCAAAGAGTTTACAATTAAAGGCATGATTAGGCTAGAAAAAGAAGGTAAGATATTCAATGAAATTGCTGAATAATCTGCCTGGAAAATGTGTGAGGCTGAGGTGGGCATTTCTTCTAAAATCTCTGGTCTGGTCATGATTTGTGTTTGTCTTTGTTTCCAGTGATCTAATAACTCACATTTGAGCCTGTGGAGAGACAGGAAAGTTGGCATTAAGCCAATAGGAATTAATTAAGAGCTGAAGGGCTTTCTCAGTAAGTTTTCTTAGGCCATTTTTATCAGAGTTGGAGTAAAGAAGGTCTTATCTCCCTGTAGATTTTATGACTCTCAAAAGAAGATAGTGGAAATCTTGCAATTAATTTTTTAAAATATGGAAATAAAGATTTTCAGCAAAACTATGGAGAGGATTTTCTTGACGTGTCAGCTGAAGTTATGTTTCTGGCATCTATGATCCCCAAGGTTTGCTCTCAGAACTAGTAGTTCACCATTTGCAGAAGAGGCTCATAAAATAGCCAGCCTGGGACAACATGAGGGAGGCTGGGAGGACAAGAGAAGGAAAGAGACATGGAGAGAAAAGAAAAAAATGGAGCAGGTGGTGGTTTAACCTTGGCTGGACACCAGGTGCCCACTACGGCCACTCTGTCATTCCCCTCCTCAGCTGGACAAGGGAGAGAAAATACAATGAAAAGCTTGTGGGCCAAGATAAGGGCAGGGAGATCACTCAGCAGTTACCGTCATGGACAAAACACGCTTGACTTGGGGAAATTAATTTAATTTATTACTATTCAAGTCAGGGTGGGATGATGAGAAATAAAACCCAAATACTAAAAAACACCTTTCCTCTCACTCCTCCTTTCTTCCTGGGCTTAACTTTACTCTTTATTTCTCTCCCTCCTCCGCCCAAGATGTGCAGGGGGACGGGGAACGGGGATTGTGGTCAGTTCATCATACGTTGTCTGTGCTGCTCCTTCCTCCTCAGGGGGAGGACTCACTCCTCACCTTCTTCACCTGGTCCAGCATGGAGTCCCTCTCACAGGAGACAGTGCTCCATGAACTTCTCCAAGGTGAGTCCTTCCCACAGGCTGCAGTTCTTCACACACTGCTCCAGTGTGGGTCCCTTCTCACACAGTTTCACTCCTCTCTTCCGCTGCAATTTGTGCCCAGGTATTTTTTTTTTTTTCCTTCTTAAATACATTATCCCAGAGCTGCTACCACCATCACTGACGGGCTTGGGCTTGGCCAGCGGTGGGCCTATCTTAGAGCTGGCTGGCATCGGCTTCATCGGACATAGGAGAAGCTTCTAGCAGCTTCTTATGGAAGCCACCCCTGTAGCCCTCCCCGCTACCAAAACCTTGACATGCAAACCCTCTGCAGAGCAAAAACCCCAAGAAAAATGCACCATTTATTCCAGAAAAAAGTACCAATCTAAAAAAGCACAAGTAGCCTTTCCCATTACTGTTGATGCATTGACACCCACACTCAAGGGGGGAAATGTGCCAAAATTCCAGTCACAGAGCAATGAAAACTAGATGAAAAAGACAGAGAACTATCTCAAGAAAGTGAAATGATCCATCCTTGAGGAACTATGAATATAGAGAAGATAATTGTTATTATTGTTGTGCAGCAAATGAATTGTAATTTAACAGTCAGCTTTGCAAAGATGCTTTTTATAAATGCAAGATAAATTTCGTAAGTGCAATATTTAGGCTATGCCATTTGTGTAATTTTGCAAATGAATAAACTCTAAATACATCAATAAATGGATAATACTAAGTGAATAAATAATATGGTCTGATGTCCTATAGCAATGTTATGACAGAACTGAGAACACAAGTTTCCTCATTTTGAGTCCTGTGGTTTCTTACTAAGTCATTCTCTTTCTGTTTTGTTCTTAGTTTTTGAGAGGCACTGATTTATAGCAATGTATTTCATCTGACTTTAAAAAACTCTTTTAGAAAAGTTCTTGACCCCTTCTGACAGAACAAATAATAGATACAGTCCAGAGCTCATTGCACTTCACAGCTCCCTCCAGGGTCTGAAAAACACCTGCTGACTCACTGCACAACCATTTATTCCTGCTGCTCTTCTGTTAGCATCTTCTTTAAAATACTCTAGGGTCAGCAACATTAATGTTTTGGCAAAAACTTAAAATCAAACTGAAGGTAAGAATTGGAGGCTGGAAAGTACAATACAAAAATAATTGAGCTGTGAAAACAAAATAAAAACTCAATTTCACTTCGGGTATCTACTTTCATGTCAGTGTAGCCTTTCCATCAAAGAAAAGGAAAGGTCTTCTACTCTCTGGGTAACCTGAAGGGCCACTTGTAATAGTTACTCAATAATCTCTCTGGGTTTGCCATCACACACCGTTCTTTCCTGTTTGTTTCAGATATTTCATGTGTACCTTTTTAAAATAAACCATAGAAACAGCAGCCCCATACATTTTAAAATTGTCCATCTGAAATAAAATCGGGAGGCAGTGATAAATGAGAGCCACAATGTTTAGTAAAAATGCCTGTACAAATTTTACTCAGTTCATTATCTTGTGGGAAATAGCAAACTAGTTTCAAAAACTGAAGGTTTTTATGGGATTGATTTCTTTCTTACCTGCCTTTGATATAACTTTCTGGAATCAGTGGAGAAAACCCAGTATGAACCGGTAAGAGGGTATCAAAACTACATTTCAAATGTCTTTATTAACACCCAGTACACTGCTCTGTGTGATTGGAGTAATTTCAACCAGCTACTTCACTGGCGCAGGCTGAACTCGAGAAAGCATCTCAGGAAGATGGAGGGAGGGAACTGTTAGCGCATGGCCCTGATTTCTCACTTTGCTTCCACCATAAGTGCGCTGTCACCTATATGGTGCAGCGCTTGCCAGTGCACAGTGCCAGGGCAAGGGCTGGGCCTGGAGCAGCCAGTTAGTAATGTCACCCGCTGCCTGAGATCAGACAGTTTTTAGGAATTTCCAAACAAGGTGCCAAAAATGGAAGCCCTTTAGAGCACTGCGCAGTGGAAAAGGTTTTGCTCTTTCGTCATGTGATGAATTGTTAAAATTGTGTAGGCTGAAATTCCTTTTGCCTGTTCCAATTAAGAAAATGGATGTACATTGCTAATAAAAATGTGAGCTGCTGAAGTGGTTTTTTGGGGTTTTTTTGTTGTTGCTGGGAAACATTTTCTCCCGCAAGGAATATGTCAGTCACACAGGAAATGCAGTCATTCTCATGGTTTTAATTATTTCCACTGAGAAAGTGTTTTGTTTTCTCCTGAAAATTGTGTTGTTGCAAAAATAAACAACTAAATGTCATTAATGCTGTGCTTCAAATTCTTGCTGTTTTTTGACCACAGCTGGCAGCCTGAAAGCAGTTTTACATGCATTCATTAATACCAAATGTCTGGGTAAAGCTTTCCAAAGTCCATCAAAATTTTCAGATCGCTGCAGGCAAGCAGCAAATGAAACCAGCCTCCAATGTACAGGTCATTTTGTGTTCACCCAGTAGGTGTGAAAAGATAAGCAGTGTACAATTCTGCAATGCAAATGAAAACTTCAAGACATCCATTCTCAGAATTGTTACCTGGGTTCACTAACAGTCAGCAAAGACAGTCTTCAATGGACGACGTATGTCCAGAGGTGTCCAGGGGAAATTTAGTTTGACACCATCATTCCCCTTCACAGCAGGAGACACTGAAAGCTCAGCAGGTGGAGTGACAGGTCTGGTATCACTCAGGACAACACAGGAGAGGCTCTTTGGAAGAAACAAAAGATTTCTGCCCCAGAATCCTTCCCTGCCTCTGTACTTACCAAAATCCCATCTTTTGAAATACAAGCAGGGGAAATACTACACTGGCAGTGCATTGACAAGGAGGTGGCAGCAAGGTTTCCTTTCCCCACCACACCAGCCCTGCAGGGCAGGTGGGCACTTTGCTGGCAGAGAGAGGCCGGAGAGGAAACTGTTCATTTGCTTTCCACTTAAAAAACCAAAAGACATTTTCTCCCAGTCGCTATGAGGAGGGAGTGAAGGCCATTTGGCCACCAGCTCTCCAGCCCCTTGCACCATCCGATACATCTCCTGAAGGAGATCCACAGGCTGTGCCTGTGTGGGCAGTAGTCGCTTTGCTATCAAACACAGACTGGTTGGGTGTGCACCTGTGGAACATTCAGGACCTCCTTGTGGAGGAAACCCTCAGTGGGGTCACGGCCTCAGAGGCAATCCCTGACACACACCCTCCAAAAACACTTGGTGCTGGTTGCAGCCCACCGCAGTTCAGGGGCTGGCATTTGCTCTTCAGTTGTTTGCGGTTTTATTTGCTTTTTTAAAAGCCCAAGGTACATATCACCTCTGGCAGAGCTGATTTAGTGATCTCCAGGGTAGAAGCAAACCCTCCCCTGTAATTTTCTGTTTAGTGTACCAGCATGATTTTTACAAAGGACTTCCCCGAGCTGCTGAGGACTACAGCCTGGGGGCTAGCACCGCCTCCCTCCCCTCTGCTGGCACAGGCAGACACAGCCTTGCGAGAAGGCAGCTGCCCCCCCATCACCAAGATCCCTGTCATCCCAGCACAGCTGCTTGGCTGACTTCTGTGAAACAAGAGACCTTAGCATCAGGACTTGGACTTCTCCAAAGATTACAGAAGTCCTGGTGCACACATTTGGCTTCTCCATGGTGTAGACTGCCAGCCTATGAGCAACCCCATTCAGCAGACACTCTCCTCTCCCCATTCTCATTCAGATTCAGACTCCATGCTGCTCAGTTTGGCTTAGACCTCTCCATTTCAGACTAATCACTGAAGGATTAGTTGTTTAAGTTCACACTGATGAAAGAGGCATTGGCAGAGGCCAAGGGGCTGTCAGCGGTACAGCACATGCTATGTGGGAGACACACCGTGCCCTGAAAAGCAACCGCACTGCCTCTGAGCAGAAATGCCCCCGAGGAAGGGGGGTGTCTGAGATTGGGTTCACAGCAAGCAAGGTGCACACAATGCTTTAGCCTTCCAATACAGCTTCTAACTTCAGCAAGTCTTGTCAAAGCAGCGTGGACAAAGCACAGTTTTGTAGTTAGCTGTTGTAAAGTTTAGCTCTTGGTAAGGACTTTTCTACTGTGGACATAGTGCACAAGAAAGTTTTTTGTGTGTGTAGAGTCATAGGTAGGAGTTACTGACTCAGCTGAAGGTTATTTTCATACCACAAAAAGTAATCAGGAACTCCAGAGTAGCACTAGGGCAGCTGCTTAGTTGCAGCTACTTTTATGAGAGCAAGGGAACTTGCTAGTTTCTTCCTGGCTCCTTTGTGAAAGTAAAAGACCCATTTTCCTTCTCCAGGATCATCACAGAAAGGTCACACCAATCTCACCAACTTTCGAGGAAGCTGGTGAGGAGTTCTGGCACTGCCTTCAACTTCTACCGCTCCAGACAGGGAACATTTCCCTCATGCTCCACCTTCTCCACATCTTACCCTCTCCTAGGCAGTGATCAATACACACTCCACCACCTAAAGAAAAGCCACTTCTTCCCCATCTGTGGTTCTCTTGAATTGCACCTTGACTTTTTGCAATGGGTCCGCCCTCCCCTGAAGGACAGCTCTGAAATTTCAGTTGTACTCAGTGAACATCTTCAAAAGCCCCATCGCATACCCACTCATACTTTCTTACTCCCAGTTCTCTGACCATGACTTCTCCTCTCCCTGAGCCCACCCAAGGGGGCAGAGCAGCTTCAGCAGTGAGGAGGGAAACACAGACCTTCTGCTCCCTTCTGAAGAAAGTTGCAGTTTGCTGCAAGACATCTGACTTTGAAACTGCTCTCCCTGTAGTTTTGAGGGTTTTGTGACTAACAACATGTTTAAACATATATATCCATATTTATCATTGTAGGGTTTGGCTCCCTTGCCAATTCTAAAAGCAAATACACTTGAGCCAGCTCTCAAACTCTTGGACACATGCCACTGAAATCAGAGGCAACAGGTTAAAGTGCCTAATTCCTGGAGTCTTATGGTTATCATGTCTACACATCCCACCCTCTCAGTTGTAAAAACTTAAAAGCCTGGGTTAGTTGAGCTTCATTCATAGAAATTCAAGAATGACAATATGGATATAAATAACTCAGCATCTTTTATTTTTTAAAAAACATGTTTTCTAAGCCAGTCTTTTGATTTTGATTTTCTGAAAGGCATATGAAGTGTTTTAACATTTCATCGTCAGCTTGAATGTACATGACGTTAAAATTGCAGAGGAGGAGCAATTTTATGGATAGAGGAAATTTAATCCTTCAGGATTGTGACTGCAGGATGGCTGGAACAGTCCAGCCCTTGCACCATTGACATGGATGGGGCAGCAGTGGGCACATACCCTAGGGACCGTGCTCGCATGTGCAGCACCTTTGCAACACCCCCCTGAAAGTTGGGGTTTCAATTTGCCAGTGAGAAGGGAGGGCCTAAGCACAGCCTGAAACCACTTCATTCACCTGAAATCCTCCCTCCAAGTGACACCCATGCCAGTAGCAAGCTAGAGCAGTGAGGGCTGGGGGGGACAGCTGCAATGGTGTTCCACTGAGCTGATATCCTGCCTGTGTCTGTTTGGAGGTGTTGAGGCCTTAGGGCAAGAGCAGAGTCACCTTCATCAAAGTTTCAGCCTCTTCTTTGTTAGATTCTGCATCCTCCCAGGTAATAGGTGGCATGGAACAAATGGAATTTGGAGGGAGCTTCTTGGAGTAAAAGCAAAGCAGCTACACTGCACTGCGTTGTTCTGCACGGTAATTGCAGGGGGCCAGGCTTACACCCAGGGTATGGGCTCTTCAGCCTGCTGGAGCTGCACAGGCTGCCATTGCAACAGTACAGCAGTGATTTACCCTCAGATTTGGCATGGCTGCTTTCAGAGACTTCCTGCATCATTCCATCCCTCCAGCTTAGTTTCCAAGTGACTGGTGGATCAAACTGAGGTTTCATTGCTGTAGGTTGCTGTGAGTTCAGAAAGCAGAGACCTCTGGGCAGCCCACCAGGCCAGGAGCCACCTGGTTCCCTGTAACCGTGGCTCCTGCCTGGGCTGCACCACCCTGGGAAATAAGAAGGTGAGGACCAACTCACAGCTGTCTCAGGAACAGCTTGTGTTGTGCCTCTCCCCACTCTGGTCCCCTTAACTGAGCAGGGAAAGGAAACAAACAGCTTCCCCTGTTTAAGCTGAGCATCCTGATGTCTCTCATACATGTGTCCTTCATGTTTGAGTACTGTATGGGTTTATTTCATGCACAAGGGCACCTAGAAACACTATTACAAAGGACAGTTAGGTGGAAGTTGGGAAATCCCAGAAACAGACAGTATTCATACCTCTGTAACCCAGCTCTTTTGTGTACATGCACAATACATTGTTTAATATCTTTATTGTATAGTTGCTTTTGCATGCGCTCACCTTGTTCAGTACACAGAGCAGATAATGTTTAGTTAATAATCGTTAGGAGGTCTGTGTTACATCAGAGCTCGACTGCAAAACCACAGACATTGCTGCCACCCTTTTAACCTACAGTGCTAGTCAGTATTTTGATTTTGTTTGGTTTTCTCCAGTCTAAGGTACTAACCTTGGAAATTGAGATAATTGTCATGGAGACATGGTGAACAGTTTCTCTATAAAATGCTAGATGGTACTGTAATATATAAGATTTTCATAAGCCTGAATTAATCTACCCTCACAACATGCCAATAAGATGAGTGGATAGCATTATCTCTGCATTAGGGTTGAGGAACTGAGATGTATCATTTTAAGTCCAAAAGCTTCTCTTGAATTTGGATGCCCAATCTGAGAAACCTAGGATCTGTCCTTGTCATTTAGTATTAAACAAGTGTTAATACATATAAAGGCAGTTACCATCGACGTTCACACTTGAGAGTCTTGAACACAGATGAAAATAAAGCTTCAGGATGTCAGATCATGCAAAGAGGAAAAAATAAGTCTGACAGCATCCTCTGTAGGCCATCTAGCCCATCTTCCTGTCCTAAGAAAAGGTCAGCTATCTCAGTCTTCCCTGGGTGTCCCTATTGCTAAATTGTTCCTGTAAAACCTGTTCTTAAAAATCCCTAAAACCAGAGATTTCACTGTCTTCTGAAACAGCTGTGTTCCATCTGCCTAAATTATGTTCATTGTTAGGCTGGTGTTTAGACTAAGCCATCTGTATAACCACTAGTCCATCTTTCACTGTTTTGTCCACAGGGGACATGAAGAACTTTATATTCTTCTCTTCTTTGAAGATGTTGGATATCTGCTTCTGGCCCCTGGAGTCCTCACTGGCTCACACCTCTCTTTGGGGAACACTACCCAAAATGGGGCATGAAACACCAGCAGAGGCCTCAGGGGTGCTGAGTAAAGCAGAAAAATTTCTTCATACCTCTTATGTGCTACTTTTTCTGCTTATATGTCCAAGACGTGATCGTCAAATTTCTTCACAACAGTGTCAATGTTATTGCACATAAATAACTTGGGGCACACTATAACCCCAGTTCCTTTTCTGCAGAACTGTTAGTCAGCTTGCTAGGTTTCATTTCATAATTTTGTAATAAATTACTCTTACTTAAATGTAGACTTACTGAATGAATCATTTCCCACATTTTTTCAGCTCGCTACACAAATTCGTTAGCCTTCTGCCCTCCAATGTGCCTGCAGCTCCCCTCCCAGCTGGTGTTGTTTGTGGTCTCCCACACAAATTTAATATACACATCTGCTAATGACATGAGTGATGGAGCAGAAAGCACAAAAAAGAAGCAGACCCAGGATGGACCACTGTGGAAGCAACAGCAGATTTTCTTCCAACTTGACAATTATTTGTTAATAATTCTTAATTAATAAAAGTAGAACTCCTACTATAATTATTTTCCATGCATTTAAGAAACAAGGCATCTACAAATGAATGAACTACTGAGGAAAGTCTGGTGTAAGTGACTTCCCCTGCAGCAGGTACCAACTCTGTGTCACAGGCTGGGTTGGAGCTTGACTTTAATCTGCCTCCATGATGGGGCACGTTTTTTGCCCCTGTTCAGTTCAGAGCTGCCTGGGGTGTCTGGATGGGGGCAGCTCTCTCCTCCTAAGGAGAGAAAAAGGCAAGGTGTAGCCTTTTGGGTACCAGGAGCTGGGAAGGAAGGACGTGCTCACTGATGGTAGCACTTTTAAAGACTTCAGCTTTTAAGATCTAACATACCTATACATGTTCTAACTCCTGATTCAGCCAAACCTAGAGAGGTTTTTGCAGGAAGAGGAAAGCATATATTCTTGGCACAAAGGTTACCTTTGCTAAGTTTCAAGTGATTGGTATGAGGCAGAATGGGGGACTAATTACAACAGTAATGTTTTTGAAAGTAAATATATTTTTGAGCACTAGCAAAAGAACATTTTTCTCCTAGCATTGTTTGTGGAAAGAACACTGTTTGCACTGAGCTTTGCTGTAAGCAGATTTTAAATGCAGTGGACCTGCTGATCACAAAAGCTGTGGCTGCAGTGAGGTTTTCAATGCCAGGGCAAAGGGGTGTCAGTGACTGGCCAAGCTGGGTGTTGTACCAGGCTGCCTTTCTGTCCAGGAAACAGGGAAGGGACCTGTGCAGACAACCAGAGAGCCCAGGACAGGATGCTCAGCTAGAAGGAAAGATGGCAGGAATTAGTCAGTGCTCAAAGTGCCTCAAAAATCAAGGGACAGTCGTACAGTTACAATCAAGAAGCATTTTTTATAGCCATGGGCAGCTATGAGATTAACTCTTACAATCAAGAAGCATTTTTTATAGCCATGGGCAACTATGAGATTAACTCATACATTTACAAATGGAGGGAAGATGGCAATCCTTAACTCTTCTGTTAAGTATATTAACTGGGTTGGTACGTATTTAGTTGTCAAGGAGCCCTGCCTGTCACCAGCTACATGCAGCATGGGTGCTCACGACAGCTATTGATGTTCACCTCAGGACAGCTCTTCTTTTACTTTTTTTACCCCTTAATTTCAATGAAAGCTGTTGAAGTTAGTAAGATGAAAACCACCCCGAAACCATGTACCTAGCCCAAAGCAGTGGGCAACTTCATAAATACCTAGTGCCACTTACTGGGTGCCCATTGAGGGTCTGTCTTTGAGAGACCAACTGTCCTCATGTTCTCCACCCTCTGGTGACATGGAAAAACAACAGCAGACCCGGGCTGGGATTGAGAAGAGGGTGGAGGGCTCTTCCCCTTCGCTCAGACCCCAGGGTTAAATGTGCTACACTGATGTCACATACCTCCTTAGCGTTAACAATGATATCACAATCTTCACCGTAACATAAATCCATTGGAGCTATGAGCTCACAGAAGTAGGTTTTGTATTGTTGATTTAGGTTTCTTGAGCACAGACAAGCTAAATAAGTTCCTGTTTTATGGGGTTCAGATTAATACAGTTTTTTGGGGAAAAAAATCCGCTACTTTTAATTTTTTGGAGCTGCCTTAAAAGAATAAAAGATGTCTATTTTCATTCCACTAGAGGTCACCAGCACGATATATTTACAAAGAAGACTGCAGGAAAGAGCAGGATAATTTCAGTTCAAGAAGATCACCTGGAATTTAACTATGTGATTAATTTAACCAGCTAATCTGGACTAATGGTTTATACCAAACTACTTTGGAAAAATTTCTCACACAGATTTCTGCTTTTGGAGTTAAGCATTTTTTCTGGAAAAAAAAAACAAACCAGTTTTGTACGAGAGTGTTCCCACTATAAAGGATAGCTTAGAAAAGTTTGGTCATACCAAAATAAGTACACTGAGCAGTTATTTTTTAAGTGGTTAGGCCATAATTTAAAAATGGAATATTCACTAATAAAGGAGCAAATTAAAATAAGGATTTGAAATTAGATTCTGTGTCCCTACTTTCCTGTGGCCAGCTCAGTAAAT
Organism: Falco biarmicus; assembly: GCF_023638135.1. Classification (NCBI taxonomy): domain Eukaryota; kingdom Metazoa; phylum Chordata; class Aves; order Falconiformes; family Falconidae; genus Falco; species Falco biarmicus. The sequence goes on along the minus strand of NC_079293.1, from coordinate 53,983,869 downwards.
GAGGACCAGAGAGGATACCTGGTGGCATGATGCACTAACCCAGACTTGGGACTAGCCCCATGGTTACTCTGTACCGCTTGGCAGTACTCTAGCAGATACTCCTGCTTGCTGAATTTCTGTTGCCTCCTTGCTGCAGCCTTACAATGCTCTAGTCTGTGCTCACAGCGACAGCTTAACTCATTAGGGACACACTCAGTCAGGCACCCCTTTTGCTGCAGTGCTGTGTCCTTGGTTACCCTGCCTCTTCCGTGGGGCTTGGAGGCTGTGCTCAGCAAGTGGTTGTCACATCTCGATTGTGAGTGGTATTACAGCCGGCTAATATCAAATTTGTTGTGATACGCTATGCAACATAGAGATAATCAGAGCCAGAGGTGGAAGCAGCAGTTGATAAATCGACCCCATGTCTCTCACATATCTAGTGACAGGAGTATCCCAAAGGGAGCACTGAAACTGCCTTTCCACTGCAGCAGTTTGTGGCTTCTCACAGCTCCCCCCTTGTTTCCCCACGACAAAGTTGCAGCCCACTTTTCTTCCCACAGAGCTGCACCATGCGGTTATATCTCTCCATGCTGTTGCAGCAATGTCAGGTTGAAGCCTTACTTAGCCCGTTATCCCAAGGTCTTAGCATGGACTTGCCTTGACACCTCATCCTATAAAAGGATCAGGTCATACAGCAGAGCCACAGGCTACGTATATTGGTTCAACTGCTGGAAGGTTGTATTTTTCCATGAAAAATGCAATTGCAGCCCTCAGTGTGCTTTTCCAGAGGGGAGTAGGGCCATCACACATCCTGCTGCTCCAGGAGATAAGGGCACACAATAGCCCAGAGCCATGGTGCACAGCCCCTAGCACACTGCCGGGAACTTCACCTTTGCTGACAGACCTGGTCAGGGGCCAGGCAACAGGAAACTGAAAGAGCCTCTTCCCAGAAAATCATGCGTTGCTCATGAATCACCTGATATCAATGGCAAATGCAGCTGCCAAACATTGTGCAGCTCCATGACTGATGGCTTACACAAACCATTTACTGAGTTCATATGCACCTTTGCAGATAATTTCCTCTTCATGGTCTGCCCCGAACTCTTTGCAAAGCCTTACCCCAGTTATCTCCTTGTTCTCCTGTCCACTTTTGGGTCTACCCACCTTCCTAACCTTCACCCCCTCTATGGGCATTACCCTAGCTGTGCTCCACCAAAGGAGGTCAGGAGACAAGGGGCCATCCACTTACATGAAACTTAGATCCACTGCAGCCTCTGTCAGCCATGGAGAAGTTCATCTTCCACCTGTGAGAGAGCAGGAGGTGTCAGGCAGTGAGCAATTCATGACAGCACACCACATGTGTTGGCTGTGTTGTCACTGGGCAACCTGAATGTTTGCTAAAATGCAACAAATGTCACTCCTTGCAATGCCCAGCTGTGAGAGGAGTATGGCAGAGAGATAGAGAAGGTGGCTGCAAAACTTCCAAAAGCTTCTGGCAGCAAGTAGTGGTTTAGAGGTGTCACAGACAGCAAAAGCCCCACCTGCTTAGTTGGGCCACTCACATTTGGGATGGCTGGAGCAGGAGCTGAAGCAGACTCTTAACAGTGCTCCACTATGCACCACAATTTTGGAATAAATAGCTAAGCCACTGTATGTGTGAACAGTTTTATTCCTCTCAGCCCTTGACAAGCCTTTAATCCATGGCAGATAGTGCCTCGTAATGAAATCTGTAGTTTAGGAAGAGCACGATGCTTCTCCAGTTCTCCTCTCGGTTCTTGCCAACATCACTTTTGCCCTTTCTTGTTCAGGCTCAAAAAACAATGTGCATAACTTGAGTAAGACTCTGGAATGGAATAAAATTGCCCTTTCACTAAATCATGGATGTTCACCCCCATGGTAATTGCTTTTGCTCTTTTCTAGGTCACTGTCTTACAAATCAAATCACAAGTGACATGGAGAAGGCAAACAAAGACTGATCATTCACCACCCTGTTAATACAATAATTCTAGGTCCTCAAGGAGAAGAGAGATCTGGGAGAAGAGATAGTCCATGGCCATAGTCAAGCACCACTGCTGTCCTCCCACAGCAGGAACTGACAGGCCAGACATCACCTCACACTTTTCTCTTGCTTATCAGGAAGGGTGGGAAGTCTGTTGCAATCAGAAGGTGTGATGACAGGACAGGGAAATGCATTTGGTTGAAACTTAATCTGGTGAGCCTGAATACAAGTGATAGTAAAGAACATTACACATGGTTTCTGCACAGGCTCACTGCTGAAGTGATCACCGTATGTCCCCTGTGGGTCTGCTGAGCCTAGACTGAAAGCCTGGCTGTCACATCTTGCTTGCTGTTGCTGTCAGTTAACTAGGATAAGCATCGATCAAGCTAACAATGTTTCTGCAGCAGAACTGAGTGCAGATTGTCAAACCCAGCTAAGAAGCACAATACATATTTGATCAGTCAAGCTCCCTGCTAGTAGCACCCCGCATAGGGTTGGGGATGTTCACATCAGCTCTTTCAATAGAGCAGCCTAGAAGTACCTTAACTCTAGTTCAAGGATGCCTGTGCATTTGTGCGGGTACACTCCAGTTCCAGGTTGTACGTGATCCCAGGGGCAGATTCAAGGTTTGGCTATGGTTTAGGAAACAGGTTTTCTAAGATGCAATACCATGCATGCCACCTCCTAAACTGGTAAGCATGGCAAACTGGTACTTTTGTCATGTTGTTTTGGATTAATCCAAATGGGAAGAATTTCTTGTATCACTTACCTGGAGGGTAGAAAACCTATCCTATTGCACTCTCGATCCTGTTGAGGTAAAAAGGCTGAAGATAATTAGATAATCTTCTAATTTCAAGATGCACCTGCTCTCAGTGTTTGGTTTTGTGTGTCTACAAACTCTCTTTTGTTAGATTTGGAGTGTAAACTAATTTGTCATTCAAGTCATTAAGAAGACATCATTAACTTTTCATAGTCATTAGTTTATTTTCATAGAATCATAGAATCATAGAATCATAGAATCATAGAATGTTTTGGGTTGGAAAGAACCTTAAAGATCATCTAGTTCCAATCCCCTGCCATGGGCAGGGACACCTTCCACTAGAGCAGATTAGGGATGGGGCATCCACAGCTTCTCTGGGCAACCCCTTCCAGTGCCTCACCACCCTCACAGTGAATAATTTCTTCCTTATAGCTAATCTAAATCTACCCTTTTTCAGCTTAAAGCCATTCCCCCTTGTCCTATCACTACATGCCCTTGTAAAAGGTCCCTCCCCAGCTTTCCTGTAGCCCCCCTTTAGGCACTGGAAGGCTGCTATGAGGTCCCCCCAGAGCCTTCTCTTCTCCAGGCTGAACAACCCCAACTGTCTCAGCCTGTCTTCATAGGGGAGGTGCTCCAGCCCTCTGATCATCTTTGTGGCCTTCCTCTGGACTCATTCCAGCAAGTTCATGTCATTCTTATGCTGGGGGCCCCAGAGCTGAACGCAGTATGCCACATAGGGTCTCACCAGAGTGGAGTAGAAGGGGAGAATCACCTCCCTTGATCTGCTGGTCACATTTCTTTTAATGCAGCCCTGGATACAATTGGCTTTCTGGGCTGCAAATGTACATTACCAAGTCACGCTGAGCTGTGAATGGCTTCCCTTCCCTCCAGTGTGCTGACCGCACCACACAGCTTGGTGTTGTTGGCAAACTTGCTAAGGGTGCATTCAATCCCACTCTCCATGTTGCCAACAAAGCTATTAAACAGCACCAGTCCCAATACTGATCCCCAAGGAACACCACTTGTCACTGGTCTCTACTTGAACATTGAGCTGTTGACCGCAACTATTTGAGTGTGACCATCCAGCCAATTCCTTATCCACCAAGTGGTCCATCCATCAAATCCATGATTTCCCATTTTGGGAAAATCAGTACAGAATATTTAAAACAAATGGAATTAAAATGCTTTTCTGATGAGGAATTTATAGCATGAAAGATCTATAATCCTAGCTCTGGAGTATGTTGGCAAGATGACACTATATTCAAAAGAGGGAAGGGGAGTAGGTTTTGCATTTGATGTAATCAGCTAGCTTCTTAATTGACTCTTCATTTTAGTAACGGCACTTTTCCAGCTGCCTTTTCAGAGTGCAGATTTATTTATAAATAAATAAATAAAAAGGGAACATTTATAGAGAACTAAGCTTCCTGGAAATACCACATTTGAACTCACAAGCTTCTTAACATCCTTTTTATATCCTGATGGTGTAATCCATGTATTTTCATCCTTAGCCAGCAAGTAATTTGGCATTAGCACCTCACCTTATTTAGGGCTGTTGCAAAAGACTCCTGCTTTATGGCGAGTGTTAAGAGGAGAATCTAAACCTGTAAAGACAGACGGTCTAAATTTAGTAAGAGTAATGGAAAGCATTGTGCTTAGAGCTAAAAAAGAAAAGGGATAGCATCGTGGGAACAGATTACTGTCAGGCTATTTGGCTCTTTAGCAGGACTTGCCTATTTAGCAGTAATAACCATGATGACCAAATTTTGCTGTAACTATGAAAACCCATATGACTCTTTGGCCTTACTTATGCTGGCATAAATAACAGCACATTTTTTCCCCATTTTTTAAAAATTATTATTTTAAATTTTACCCTTTTTGAAAACTGGCCTGTTTAAAAAGGAATGAAACAAAGTTTGCTCTCTTTCAAATAGGAATTAATTCCTCCTTGGATTTAAAGCCTCCAGGACTAATGTGGAACCTACATACTCTGCGATGAGTATCTTGTGAGTCTACAAATTAAAAATCTCAGGTAGGATAAAAGCTGTCCTGAAAAGAAAAAGTGGACGATAGATGCAGGAAAAGCTGAGATGTACAAGCCCTTACTTTTTAGATATGATGGTGCATTGTTAGAGATGTCTACAATTTCAAAAATTTGGGATCAGTCTGTGGGGGATTGCTAGCCCATGATCAGGGCAGAAACTGAAGCAAAAGACTTGCAAAGAAAGCTGTCAAAAGTGCACTTCAATGCCTTATATAGGAAACTAAGGTACCACCTATGGTGGCAAAAGAGAAGATGTGAGATTTCCTGGTCACAGAGAAAATACCCGTGTCTGAATCTGACAGGGACACAGAGACAGGGATGTGACAAAAGGCAGACAAATAGAGAGGGTTGTGGGCAACTGGGGCAATGGGTTTTCAGCTGTCATCTGTGTGAAACCAAATTGCAATTACAATTTGCTACTCAGTGATGGATAAATAGAGAGATATAATGCATCCTATTTTTAATACGTGGTTACTTAGATAGCTGCTGGATTTTAAACTGTAAGCAACGTGTATTTTATCTCCACATGTTTTTGGTTTGGGTCCTGAGTGTGCCTGTATGACTAATGCAGTATGCTAAGCGTCATCCATCAGCGAGGAGCACTGTGCCAGGAGTGCAAGAGCACTGAAGACTGAGTTCTTTAATTCTTGTCCAGGGAAGGGTATTGATCTCTGTTTTTTAAATGGTTTCTTCAAAAAGGCAATTCTGGGACCCATGCAGTGTTTTAATTTTTTTTTACTTGAAGAGGACTTACAGGATGACATAATAACATAAAGGTGCGTTTGCTGCAACAGATGGAAGACCTTAGCTGAAATGGAAGCACTGAATAGAGACCAGGTACTTGGCTACACATGGGAAAAATATCCACTGTTTGGTTCATGTGCGCCCATAAAATGCCAGAGGAGAGATGCAATTAACCTGTTTGCAATTCCTTATACTTTGTAGATATTCGCAAAGTGTATCATTTAGAACCATCATATAAAACTATCTCCAAAAGCAAAAAGTTAAAGGTACATTGTAAAAAATTATTTTAACTATAAAAACCTGCTGGTAATTTTAAAGTGGTTCTGGGACTAATTTTTTTTTAATTGCACAGCAGAAGTTCAGACTAATTTCAGTAGAGTCAAACTTGCTGTGCCAGAATTAAACCGAGAGGTGAGAATCAAGCTCACTATTTTTCCTTACTTCACAATCAGTGATCTTTCAAAAACAGTTTTAGAAAATCATATTTATCGAATTTATCAATTTCAAATGGGTGAACTGCATTCAGACAATATGAGCATTCCTGTATTTCTGGGGTGACTGGAGACCCGACTGCATAATGGGAAGAAGAAAAACACAGCTGTGTGAACATACTGAAGACTATCTGGATTCAGTTTATGCTTGTCTGGAAGATGGCAGTGCTCCTCTCAGAGCCTTCATGTGAACACTATAGTTGAAACATAAGACCCTTTTAAAAAGGTTACACAGTTCATGAACATTGCAAGTCCATGCCGGAACATTGTTGTTGTGGTCCATAGCCCTGGGCCCTGACACATGGGGTTATTAGACAGGCAAAACAAGAAGGAGGGTCCGGTTGCCCACAGCTAACAACCCACCTGCAGCCTCAAGTCACCACCTATACCTTCTGGTTGCAATCACATGACTCAAAGGGATCAATTTTCCATAGCCCGGCTGAATGACTGTCAGAGGCTGTGACACATGTCTAAGAGTTCTGAGCCAAGTTAAAGTCTCACTTTTACCAGCCAGGTGGGGTTCTGCTCCCCCTCACAGCTTCCCATCTCCACCTCTGTGCTGGGCCCTTACACTCTGCCAGCCCCTGGGCAGGACAGAAAGGAGGGAATTATGGGACCCTCCTGTCTTGGTTAAATCAACTGCTATTTTGGCTCACTGGTCTGTGAAAATACATCAGCGCTGTTGGCCTAACCCAGCTGTGGAGTAAAACAGGTCTTATGGAGCTTAATCCTGTAGGTTTTACTTTGCAGCCTCCAGCAGGGACAGAAGGCACCACAGCTGATGGGCAACGGCTCATGAAGGCAAGGGAACTCACAAGCTCTGTAACCAGTCTTTCTTACCAGGCTGCTCCAATCAAGGTGACATGGAATATTGTATGTTTGGCTTGCTTATTGCGACAGAAGTTGCATGGTTGGAGTGGAATGAAGGACAACACGCAGTGGTAGAGCAGGTACTCACTGGTATTAACTTCTATTCATGTAAACAGTCCCACTGAAGCCAAAGGGAGACCTGGAGTGAATACGTTGTGCATGTTGTGTGTTGGAAGGTTCTATAATCTGGTTCAGAGTTGACTAACCATAGCATTTTAGCATGAGCATCTGGAGAACTATTTTTGACCCAGATGGTAACAGGCCCTCATCAAATGTTTGGTTTGATTCATGCTAGCTGAATGACTCCACTAACAATGCTCTCATGTTTGAAAAATGGTTTACAGGTTGATATGACAGTATAACTCTGTAGATTTTGGCACCGTTTGACACAAGAAGTACTCTTCTGGAAATGATTTTCTAATGGAGTGTCCCAGTATCTTATCTATTGCAGATCTTTGCCATTTTTTGCGTGATGGCAACATGCCAGGAGATGCAATGTCACGTTAATAATTGTTACTATGTCATGTATGTTTCAGGGCAGATAGCCAAAGTGATAGGTGCTTTAGAAACAATTAAACTTTTTTTTTTTTTTTTGCTTTTCATATTTCTTGTTCTCCAGAACTTTTAATTTTATAGGCTGCTTGTTCTTCTCTCCTTGATCTGGGTTGCTGAAACAGTTCTTTTTAGTGACCCCAAAATAAGGCATAGTATATCACTAGTCATCTGTAAACTGTAATTTAGAAATACATGCTTTGGAGGTATGTTAATCATCAAATCTGTTAAGCCTTCTACTGGCTTGCAGTGATGTTTTAAACAAATACAGATTTTCTTTGCTAAATGTTTTTAATTGCTTGCAGGGGTTATCAACATCTGCAATGGTAAAATACTTCAACTCCCTAGCAAACCGCATGATTTCCAGTTAGTTCCACATCTTTTGATACCAATCCCATGTGCCTATGATGTGATCTGCTAAATACACATGTGTTGAGCAAAATATGCACATGTTGAATGATCACCTCCAGGGTGGGGGGTGTGAAACTGTTTTTAACCGACTGCATTTATCAGTCATTGAAAACTCCCTTTACAGGCAATGGAAAGAAACCATCCTGTCCAGAGGGCCCACCATCTCTGTTTAAGACAAGTGAGATCAATGGCTCTTCCTGGATACCTGTTTCTCTCTGTAAACTGTAGTCACCGTAAAGGAAGACTAGGTGGCTGGCTCAGATCTGACCCATGCTGATAAAGCGATATGGTTTAATTAACTTAGTCATAGACTGTTAACTGAAGTGTGTCTCAACATATCTCAGTGAGATGATATTCTATATTCAAGGTTGAATAAAATAGTACTCGGATAATCTTTTATTAAGCAGGAACAGTTCTTACAAGGTTTAGTCCAAGTCTGAAAATTCATCATTCAAAACACAACAGTAAATTATAACCTTATAACCAACCTGATGGCTGAAATGGCATTTACCCACACCATTGACCTGTTTCTTGAGTTTAAGGATGGCATCTAGTCCAGGCTATGAGTGTGATCCCAGCTCTGAAAACAAGTGATCCTGGAGCGCAGAGAAACTTCAGACCCAAACCTGGAAGCATAAGTCATATTCGAGACCCTCTTTACCATTAGTCAATAAAGTGTGTTCCAAAGCTTGTTGTATGGTCATCACTTAAAAGAAGTGTGGGGGTTATTTTGTCCCTTCAGAAAAGCTAGGTTCCTGTATACCCACATATCATCTCTATTTCTTATTTCAGTGTAGCCCACAGCACAGTCAGTCATTAACTGCAGTTATATGGTATATACTAACTTCCGTTCAAATCCATACAAACGCTGTTTTCAGCATATATAACTGAATTGATACAGCACGGTTCTCAGCAGGAAAGTTACACATTGTACCTGGGGAGACAGTAGCTGCACAGCTGTCTTCAGAGTAGGGTGTGCATTTACCTGAACTAGCAAGTTGATTTCCCTAGGAAAAGCAAAAATGGTAGCTGACTGAGTGACAATACATTTTTGAAGCCATATAGGACTCTGTACGAGACATCTACTCCACTCTCCGATATGCTATAATGGAGATCACTTCTTTACAAAAGTAAAGATAGACTTCTATAGATTTCAAAAGTGAAGATACAGATTTTCCATACTAGTTCAGAATTTCTCAATAACAAACCACTAGAGAACAGTCGTAGCGCAGAGGGAAGGATGTTTAGGAGTACTGATAAAGAAGGATAAAGTCTAAGCAGGCTTAGGTCTGATCCTATAAAACACTTGTTTATGTGCTTTCATAATTTATATTCTCAATATATGTATTTATACATATAAAATATATTTATATATAAATATATATTTTAAAATATATATTACATTCATAAAAGATGGCCTGAACTGTGGCTTGCCTTCTCTTCATCAACGTGCCAGAGACCATTTGCAGAGTGCCAAGTCCCTCACCCCCGGCCGCGTGTCAGGGAGCGGTGGCTCATGAACAGACCCTTACTGCACAGATGGGCCCAGGCTGCCGCTTTCCTGGACAGTTACATCCTCCCGAGTAAATAAGCAGCTGCTGAGGGAGCCCCGGGACGTGGTGCAACTGCTGTGGCCTGGTGCGGCCTGCCCGGGCCTGCTGCGGGGCGGCGGCGGAGGCAGCCCACGTTGTAGCAGCCGAAGATCCACACACCAAAAACGTTATCTGGAGGAAACTCTGGTGTTAGCTGGGTGCATCACAGAGGCAGGTGGACCCGGAGGGGGACGTGACAGAGGAGACCGCATCCGGCAGAAGGAAGGGTTTGTCAGGGCTGAGGGAGGCGAAGGCAAGCTCAACTTCAGGAAAGCTGCCCCCCTTGTCACCCAGCGGCGACGCCTCTGTGGAAGAGCCACGGGAGCTGTGAGATCGCTCCTGCCCCTCACTTAGCAGCAGCTTAAACCGCTTGCTAACGCAGGCGCGGGAGGACAGCCCTGCCCAGCGGCGCGGGCTCCCGCGCCCGCCGTTTCCGAGCTGTCGGGCCGCCCGGGGCTCCCCCGCGCAGGCCGCGGCGGGGCGCGGCACCGGCCACGGGGTGTCGCCCTCGCTCCAGACGCAGAGCGGTCTCCCGGGCCGGCGGCGCGGCCGGCGTGGAGGGGAGGGCGGCCCGGCGGGAGCGGCTGGAGGCTGCGGGCGGCGGCCCTTGGGGATCCAGGGATCTGGTGGAATCACCGTCCCTGCAAGTGTTTGAAAAGCGCGTAGATGCGGCGCTTAGGGACAGGGTGTAGTGGTGGACTGGGCGGTCCTGGGTTAATTGGTGGCCTTGGTGATCTTGAAGGTCTTTCCCAACCGAAACGACGCCACGTTCCGTGGTGTCCCACAGCCGAACGCGGGCGCTGCTGGTGGGGCGGCTCCAGGGCGGCCGGGGCCGGGGCCGGCGGGCCCGCACTGCCGGCCGTGCCCCGAGCGCCGCGCCGGGTCGGTGGCACCGGCACAGCGAGCGGAGAGGCCGGCTCCCCCGCCACCCCCGGCCCGGGGCGGAGGCCCTGCGGCAGCGCGGCCCAGGCCGCCCGGCTCGGCGCTCCGTGCTCCACCGCCCTGTGCCACGCACGGGGCGCTCCGCTCCGCCAGCTCCCCGCACCCCTCTTTTCTTCTACTCCAACAGATGGTGCAGGAGGCAACTCCTGAGTGAACGGGAGAGCCCTGCTCTCTCCAGGGCTTGCAAACATCCCAAGCTGGGAAACACTTAGCACAGCTGCAGGTGACCAAGCAGAAAGGTGCAGTGGTTACACAGCCTTGCTGTAGTGCCCATCACTGTACGGAACAGCCACAAACTGCAGAATTTCAGTCTCCCAAAGAAGAGAACTGTCATTTAGTCTTACCTGACACTAAAGCAATCTGCTGGCCTTTTGCCTCTGATTCCAAATGTAAATGTAGTACATACCTGTATTAACTGTTTAAAAGTTTTCTTTTTCAAATAGCAAACTTTGGGTTTTTAAACCCTCAGGTTTTGGCAAGTAGTTTTGGAAGTGTTTTTGCAGAAACTTTCCATAGACAGTTCCAGCCAGCATGGAAAATTTTGTCCCGATCTTTGTTTCTCGGTCTTGATAGCAGAAACTATAAATGTGGGGAGTGTCAGAAACCATCTTTGCTATAATCAATCTTACTAGCTCTACTGGCATAACCATAGCCACATGGTGTTGCATGAACATCTGTAGAGCTGGTACTGGAGTTAAATAGGGAAGTAATGTTGTGGAATATTTCATTTCACTTCTTAGAAGAGTACAGATGGGCCAGAATTCATCTTGCCTACCTTTAGGTACCCCAGATAAGATGCCCAACTAGGACCAGCCCCCCAAAGCTCTTTTCTGAGCAGTGTCCTTCATTTTTTTCAGCTATCCATAGCAATTTTTCACTGCAGGTGCAAGGCTGTGCTAGAACCTTGGTTTTCTTCATTAATGCCTCCAGGCTCTTTATGAGAAGTGTGCAGAAGATGGGAATACACTGCTTTTTTAAAAGCTTTTGGGGGAGAAACAGGCATCTCCTGCTTAACTTGACCAGACTGCCTGCGAGAAGTAACCGCCTGCTGAGTATAGAGGGAGCACGAGTAACATACTGTCACTGAGAAGGTTCACTTATCTTTGTAAGGCTCATGAGACAGTACATGGCTTGTGGTACACAGAGATAAGTAATACAACAAAAACAACCACATGAAATGTCTGAATTTATGTGTTTAAATATTTCTGTATCACCAATACACTCCTTCCAAGAGGTGTATGAAAAGCCCAGGCACACTCACCATACAAAATACAATATAATTAGTGTTTTAAGGTTCATATGGTTGACCATTCTGCTAAGTAAAGGAACCCAAGCTGGTGGAAGTGTCGCAGAAAATTTGGGTGATTGCTTCCATTTTACAAGTAGGTGAAATTAAACCACAGATTCAGCTCGTAGTCAAAATAACACACAGCATCTATGTCAGCTGGGATTTCAGGAGTCCTAGCCCTTTGCTTCTCACTCCAGAGACTTTTCTCTAAAGGGAATATAGACCTTTCTGTATAACAAACAAAACAACAAATAAACTCAAAAACCAGCTGACTGCCATAGACTCCCTCCCTTCAGGCATGACTGTAATACATCAGATTTAGGGACATTAAAAACATGGAAAAAAATTTCACCTTTTCTACACTAAAAAATTGAGGTGGCATGTGCTGAATATTCATTGCTCACAGTTGCAGACTTCTGCACAAAGCAGCAGCCATATAATGGGCCTACGCAGGGCAGAACAGTCAAAATTACAACCAGACATTGTTTTTTAAAAGTAACCCATTAAAAAATGCTCTGCATCTTGGAAAAGATGAAAGACACCCAAGGTACACCTCTGAGTCACCGAAGTTCCATACTTCTTCATATTAATGACTCCAGTGTTTTTTTACTTGAAAACAAGAGATACTATTTAACGATGTATTACCCTAGGGCTGCAGTTCTCTGCTTGCGTATCTGCACATAGCACCTTGCTAATGCCTGGGAAATGTGAGACAAAGATAATGCATAAAGCAGAACTTTGTTGCTTAGCAAGTGCAGTTTCATTTTCTATAGGAGCAAATTAGCACTATATATTTAAACATCTCTAGCCTACGCGTCATCAAAAGGTGTTGTGGGCACTTTACAGGACTGGAAGACTTTGGAAGGCCTGTCAGGACACTATTCAAAGAGTTACTGAATGCATGAATTTGGGATTGTTGGGAGTTTGAAGGGGAGGTGGCTGCACCTCTTCCACATACTAACATGATCTGAAAGAAGTGTTTTATTGGTTGCTATAAATTAGCATTTTCAGCTCTGAGTGTGGTCTCCCAGACATAAGTTTATAGCTGAAGCCATACAGGTTTTTTTGTTCCTACATCTAACGGATAATAAAAGATGGAAAGTTACTGCGTGCTTTTATTTTGGAAATATAATGAACAGAAATATCATCCCTATGAGAGCTTTGCTTACACTGCTGTTATCACAGTAGCCTGAGCAACAGTTGACTCTGTCCAGGTTTTTCTCAGCAGCTGCTCATTCTGATTCTCTGAATTGCTACCACCACCGACTGCAATAACCAGTGGGTAATGGGAGCTGTAAATAAGGTGCAGACACCCAGTCCCTCATAGAAGGAAGCCACCCATCCCTATGCAAAAGAAATTGAATGGGATCACCCGAGAAGTGGTTATCTTAACACTTAATTCTTTGTTGAAAGTCCCTCTTGTAGGCCACCCAGCAGTACTCAGTAATAAAAACCTGTATTTGACCCTCAGTTTTAGATGAATAGCCAGTTGTACATCACCCGGGTGAGCATATTATCAGTTGTTGAAGTCTACCCTCCCCATACAGATTTAAACACACTGGTAAACTCTGGGTGCATTACACTCCCCACATCCTAGCAGCAATGTTCGATGCTCCAGGATGGACTCCCAGGTAGGGAGTTTCCATCAGCCTTACAAAAACCTGCTGTTAGCATACGCCCGCAGCATAGTGCTAAGTCTTTGTTACACAACTCACCTAAGGACTTAATTCTTTATTGTGTAGTTATGCTTTGTCCACACCAGAGAGCAGCATCTTCACTTTCCTAGAGAAAAGTAATTTTGAGGAAGTGTGAACATTTGTATCTCCTAAGAGCACCCACATTGATACACACCCACTTGAACACCCACAGTTGGAAGACCAAGTATTTTGCCAAGGTGTATCCATGACAGGACTTGTATGGGCGCAGTCTGATGGAATAAAAATCACACCCCCAAGCAAAATTACACGGGTATCTTAGCTGATGACAGCTCAGCCTTATTCTTAATTTTTATATAAAAAGCTCGCTAAATTTTTTCAGAGAAAACCTTTGTTTTAAAATAAAAAATGACAAAGTTTATGGAAGTATTTTTCAGGATTTTACTGCAAACCAATGGGTTTGGTCACAAAAAATATGATACATATAACCATGTTAATTATATTACATTACAATGATGGTATACATTACAAGTAAGTCTGTAAGTTTAAATATACATCTAGAGTTACAACTGATGTACAGATCTTTTTTTACAATACATACAATCAGGAATGAAAAAAACCCAAACCCCAAAACCATAAATAATGCCCATTTTACAGATGACACCTTTAAAACTAAAAAAGACCGGAAAAAAAAAAAAAAAAAGAAAAAGAAAACAACAGCTTTGACTGACTGCAGCTGGGGCATTTTGGTCCATAAAACCCCTTTCTAAAAATAGAAATCTTTTTTCATAGCAGCAATGCTTTCTTCAAGCATTTGGATACAAGTAATTGAGAGCCCATTTCAATAATTTTAGTTGACTGTATAGATTTACAAAAGAAATTTCAAAATTACATTTAATTTATCTTCCAAATATGGAAGAAACAAACAATGCCCCACATTGTGGTATCCTGCAAGTGTCACACTGATGCTTTAAACTAAGTCCATCTGTAGTACGCAGACCACACACATACCATTTGTTCACATAGTAAACCCACATAAATGAACTGAGAAACACACTCTGCAACAGGGAAAGCTTTGGAGCTCACAAGATCTCATCAGAAAAAGGCACATTTCATAAAATCCTTTTCACATTCAGACAGATCTTCAGGCAAGGCTTTTCGGCGCATGACTTCAAAACAGCTTGTTCTTACTCCTACGATCTGCCGTAGCAGTCTATGGCAGCAGTCACTCTTGTTTTTCTTTCCCAAGGAGACAGCACCACTTTGGGGGAAGAACGAATGGAAATGAAAAGCCTGTAAAGCTCATTTAGAGAGTGATGTGCTCTTCAAAAAAAGCTTCCAGCAAACAGTATAGTTGAAATTAAGGCTGCAAAGCTGCCATGGTGGAAATGTGCAAATTCTCTTTCAAGATGACAGGTCAACTGGCAGTTCCACCAGAAGGCCAAACAAAAATAAAAATAATAGTTGTTATTATTATTTAAAAAAATAAAGAAAAAATGTTCACAAGAAAGAGTCCATGGGTGGGGCATACGAGAAGCCCAAAAAAGCCTCAGCGGCTTCTTTGACGCTGGCAGTGATGAGGATGCTGTCTGGGGACTGGCCAATGGAGTTGGGGACTGGCTCATCTGTAAACTCCGGATCAAAGTGTCGCAGGTCACTGGGGCCACTCTGTGGAAAGGGCAGAAAAGGAAAGACACAAGATTTAGACCCAAATGTTTTGTGGGTGCACAGTTCAATTCAAAGTGGGGACAAGTACTCCTATGTAGAGACTCACAGCATTATGACCTCAGGCCCACTGTTTAACAGCTATTGCCAGTTGTAGTTTGACCTTTTTTTTTTCTCCATCTTGCTGGATATTGTCTCACTAAACCAAAGATTCAATTTAATACACTATCCTCCAACTAAGCTCATGCAACATAAGCCAAACGCAAACATGCCACTCTTCCATGTGGCAGTTTGCAGGGGAGGACTTTGATTTCTGGCGTAGTTATTAAACTCAGTTTATAAAAAGTTCAGAAAAGTGAAAGAACAACCTGCACAACCAGATCTCCCTCTCTTTAGATGTTAGTATCTGACACACCAAATGTAACTCTGCCCTGAGGAAGCTACTTGCATTTCACACCTTACTTCCCGTTAAGTACAACAGGGATGCTGGGGATTACTTTAAAATAGCCATGCAAATGAAGCATGTAAGAGGCCGGAAAGAAAAAAAAAAAAAAAAAAAGCTAAATTTAGATTTTCCATCAGCGAAGAGTCAGCTACTGCTTATTTCTAACCTTGCCTGGAGAGCCACAGGGGAAGGAAAAGCCATGTTCCCCAAATACAGCCATCCGGCCAGTTCTGCCCACCTCCTGGGCACCCCACAGGGACAAGGGGGAAAAAAGACACTCTCCATACGTTCTATAATTAGAAGTGATACGTACCACATTTGGGTTAAAAGGGGGTGTAATCTTCTTATTAATGAGATCATCCCAGTTAATTGGGGAGAAGAAGATGTGATTCTTTATCTCCATCTGTTAACAGAGAAAAACAGATTAATTCAGACCCAAGCTAGTGTAAGCAGTATGGCCTAGTCATCCTCCCATGCTGCCTACAGGCACTGGCTGGTTTGCACTTACAAAGTCCTCCTTGGCGCCAAGCCTCTTTGTCCTGTCTTTCTGCAAGAGGCCTTCCAGGAGATGTCTAGCTGAGTTGGTAATATTTGGCTTCAGCTGCAAGGGTTTGTTCAAGATGTTGTCGTACATTTCTGCCGTGTTCCTGCTGTAGAAGGGTGGCTGCGGGAACGGGAGAGACCCAGGTTAATGACACTGACAGGCAAGGCAAGGGGTTTCTTGCAGGGAAAGGACAAGGAATCTAGTTTTATCATTCATGAAGGATTCACTGCTTACCAAGCCATAAAGCATCTCATACAGGACTGCTCCCAGGCACCACCAGTCCACAGTTCGGTCATAGGGCTGCTTATGAAGAACTTCAGGAGCGAGATACTGTGTAAGAGAAGGAAGAGAGCCACGTTAGCCAAAGGCATCTTTATAGTTAGGAAAGTCTCCCCATTCTCGAATGAAAGAACCTAACTGAATCCCAGCAATATCTGAGCTACCAGAAAGCTACAAGCTCTTTATAAACAGGGAGATGTCTCAAGAGCTGTTCTCTCCTGATCCACAAGCTCTCTGTGTCCTGCATATCCTCACTGGGAGCCTGGTATTCCTAGACCCGTAATACCCCCTGGTCGTCTAACCAGCCATAAATAAACACGGGAGATGTCAGTTTTCACTGATGAAGACAGCATTTGCTGCCGCTCTGCGAGTGGCGGGCTGAGAACAGGCCATACCTCTGGCGTGCCGCAGAAGGTGGAGGTTGTGCCGTTGTGCTCTATGTTTTCTTTGCAGAGTCCAAAGTCAGTCAAGACAATGTGCCCCTGCGAATCCAGCAGGATATTCTCTGGCTTCAAGTCACTGTAGGAAGAGATCAAAGACGAGTGTTCATTAGGGGACCTACAGTGAGAATCTTAGGTGCAACTGTTTACAGAACTTCACTAAGTCACAAAATAACATTAAAAGCAATTTTGAGCTCAAACTGAGATCCACTTTTCATGCTGATTCAACAAAGCACATTTTTTTCAGTCTGACAAACCAAACAAGGTCACTTACCGATAAACAATGTTCAGGGAGTGCAGGTAGCCCAGTGCACTGGCAATTTCAGCAGCGTAAAAACGGGCTCTCGGCTCCAGGAAGCAACGCTCCCTCTGGAGATGGTAGAACAACTACAGGAGACAGAAAGAACAAAGTTGCATAAATGGTGCCAAAGCCTGTTAACAATGCACTTAATTAGATTCAACATATATAGGGAGGGAGAACAATAGCAGGAAATGGCCTAACGATCCTTTGGTAGTTCAAAACTTGGCAGGCTGGAAACACTCAATCCAGTAAATTTTCCCTTATGACTTCTCCCCTTGCAACTTTTTTTTTTTTATTTAAAAGGAAGGGTGAAAAAGTCTACCCTACCACCGTGCACGATAGGAAATACTACTTGATTTTCTTAGAGCCTACCTCTCCACCATTGATGTAGTCCAGGACAAAATACAATTTGTCTGCAGTTTGGAAGGAAAAGTGAAGCCCGACCAGGAACGGGTGTTTCACATTTTTCAGCAGGACATTGCGCTCTGACATAATGTGCTTCTCCTGAGAACATAAGAAATCATCAATGTTTAGTACACTCGTTTAGTAATAGCAGTGAAAATATATTTGATTGACATCGCAATGGCATCATGAAGAAGCAGCTTATTACCTCCTTCTTCTTCAGGATGGCTTTTTTCTGCAGGACTTTAACAGCATAGAACTGCTCTTCTGCCTTATGCCGTGCAAGCAGAACCTGAAAGGATAAAATCCCAGAACTGAGCAATACTGAAACAGAGAACAACCCATAAACACAACTGGAAACGAGCCTTTATGTTAACTGTAGAGCACTGCTACATCCCTCTGGTTCAATGTACAATCCCTTTGCTGGAAATGCCTAATGCTATTACCACCCTGGCAGATTTAATCTAGCTCAAAGTTTTTACTCTAGTTCCCTTCCAAAAACAAAGCACGCATTCTTCTCGGCAGCAGTGCCCCACACTCCCTGGCTCTTTTACAACTCGAACGCAGCACCCTGCTCCCTCTCCCACAGCTATGCAGGTAGCCAGGCACTGGGCAGCAGGACACGCGGTTTAAGTGACCACCATTTACCAAAGCCAGTACAAACCTGACCCTTGGGCATTACATACAAGAGCTGAAGAGTATATAAATTACAACCAGAAAAGAAATTAAATTTACCTTCCCAAAACTGCCTTTCCCAATCACTTTTAAGAAATGAAAGTCTGATGGTTTGGCATGTGGGTTGGATGATGGACCAAGATTGATCTGCTGTGAAGGACTCGGCTAGAAAAACAGACAGAAGCCACATTTATTAAAACAGTTTTGTTAGTAAAGAGTCTCAACAGTATCTCTTTTAAAAATGTAAATAATGACTTTGAAAATGAAGATGACTCTTTTACCACTAAGAATTTAATATTGACCTCTACCAAATATCTTAAACTACTAGGAACTGCCTCTAAGATGGCTATTATAGCCCTGGCTTACTTAAAAGTTCTTGTTGAGGTCCTAGCCACATTCCATACTTCAGTAACAACTAATAAAGCTTTTCTCTATGTCGGGAAAAAGTTTCAGTTTATTACTCTTTTTGCCAGTTACATCAGTGTGCTATGAGCTGAACTAAACAAAGTACCACTCGTTATGCTAATTTTGCTACACTTCTATTACCGGCCGATTTGCTGTTCTAAAAATGCTTCACTGAGTAAAAGCTACTTACCGGAGGGGAAGGATTAGCATTCATAAGTTCAGGCTCCTGAGGCTGGGAGATTTTCAAGATAGACTGAACTTCAGGGCTGCAAGGATAAGAGCGTGCATGATTAGATGAGTTACCAGAAGCGTCAGGCAAATCTTTCCACCAGAGGGCAAGCATGTATCGCGAAAGAGGAGTTTTGGTTTGGGCTATTACAGAAGGCAACTGAAACAACCTCTTTGATGAAAGGAATAAAATTAATCTAGAAAAAGTAAATTCCACCATACAAATAAATGTATTTATACTCTAAGTACAGTTCAAAATAGGGACGGGTCACTAGAAATCCCATCTGACGTATTTCTCCCAAACCCAGCTCAAGATTGTTGCCAAATGAGTAATACCTCAAGATCAATTAACTCTTCCATAACAGTCATGCCAGAGGCATTACAGCAAACATTTTTTTAACTAGATCTCACAACTGACAGTCATATTTGTGACCGAAATCCGGCCAGAATTGCCGATACTTACTGCTTGCATGCATACGAGTTGGTGGCTATCTTCTGAATGAAGTCGTTCAGTCCCATTCTTCTCTGCTTCATGAAAGCTATAAAGTAAAAGGACAGGGAAAGGAAAAAATAAAATTGTTAAGCTATCCTGCCAGAAAAATCACAGCCCCGCGAGCATCCTCATAGAAGCCCCCGGCCGCTCACCGATGAGGATGGCCACCATTCCCCTCATCTTCGAGTAAGTCAAGGTAGGACCAGATGCCTCAGCCGCTTTCACGGTCATTTTGGAGCAAGAGATGGCGGGATAAACACCGACAGCACACTAACACCGGCTCCCAGCACCGCACTGCCTTGGCTAGGCACCCGACGGCCCTTAAGTGGCGACGGTGATGGGCGGGACCGGGGCGGGGCGGCGACGCTCGTCTGTGTGTCCGCCCGCCCACCCCCCGGACGTCCTCGCAGGCGGCCGCCGTCGCCGTCCTTGCCACCGCCCTACATGGGCCGCAGCCCCCGGGAGAGCCCCCCACAGCATCCCTATCGTGCAGAGCATCCACGAGCAAACGCTGGACCCCCCTTTTTTTTTTTTTTGAACAGCAAACTCCAGCAGCCTCGTCTCTCTCTGCCCCCACCCCACCTTCTTTTCCCGGCCCTTCTTTTTTGCGGTTCTATGAAGCTGAAATCTGGCTCTGTCCTGGCAGAGCACCTCTGCCTGCCTACAGCCTGGGCACCCACCGCCCCGCAGCCCGCTCCTGCTCCCGGGCGAGCGGCGATAAGGGCGGCTGACATTTCCTTGAAGGAGCTGCAGTGACTCAGGAGAATAAGATTTCCTGCCCAGTTTTCAATAAAACAAACAAATGTCCCTTCTGTGCACTGCCCTGATTCCGGCTCGGACATTACTGAAAGGGGAGGGGGAAAAAAAAGTCCTTTTTAATGCCAAAAAGGGAAACAAGGGGAAAAAATCCCAGGTCCCTGAACCTGGAGGAGACCGCTAAGATCTGCTTCTAGAAAAGGTGGGGAGATGACCAAGAACTGCACAAGTGCAGTAAGGGAGGGGAAACCAAGCAATCAAAAAAAAAACCCCAGTCCCGCTCCGCTGTTTTGCTCCCGCTGTACGCGGTCATTTGGGAACACCGTGTACCCGGGACTTCGCCGCTCAGGCGCTTCCGTGCGGGCGCACCGGGTCACGCCAGGAGCGCTGGTGCATGCACGAAGCACAAAGTGAAACGATGCTGCCGTGGGCCCCCCGCCCGTGGGGCGCAGGCGGGCACGGCGAAGGGCACCGCGGCCTCCCCCCGACACTGCCCCTGAGGCGCAGCCCCCGCGGTGCCGGGCTCCTGCGCTACGGGCGGGTGGAACTTTCCACCCGACGGGGCGTTATTCATGCGCGTATTTCGCCTCGCTGTCTGAGCGAAGGGCGATGGGCTGCTCCAGCTGCAACATGCCCCCGTCCTCCTCCTGCCCGGACCCCTTCCCCCCCCCCCCCCCCCCCTTTATTTTTATCCCTGCACCGGCTGTTGCTGCCTCCCTCCGCAACCACAGCCGGCCGCTGGGCGGCATCCCCTGGCAGCTGCCCGCACCGTCTGCTCCTGGGGGGGAGGTGATGGCAAGTCCCTCAGCACAGCAGCCGTCACAGGCTGCAGCGCACCCTGAGTAGCAAGGCGGATGACCTGGAGTAGAGAGATAACCCCCGCGAGGTGGGCGCAAGTCTTAAAACGCACTGCAAAGGCTTTGCAGCAAAAGAACCAAGAGGGATGCCTGCCGGCTCCGCTCGTCTTTACACCGAGCCGCCGGCGGCCGTGCCGGAGCGGAGGGGGGCCCTGCCCGGCCCCGCCGCCACAGTGCGGGGCAGTGGAAGGCAGCCGGCGCCAGGGAAGGAAGGGGCGACGGGAGAAGAAAGGAAAAGCTGGCTGCGGCTGGCTGGGCCCTAGCTTCTCCCACTTGTTGCTTTCCTCACTCTGTTGCAGAAACTGCCGCTCCCATTAATGGAAGCGGAGACATCCCCCCGAAAAAAAACCAACAAAAAATCCTAACAGAAGTACCCGCAACAAAACCCTGGGGGGGGGGGGGGGGAAAGGAAGAAAAAACCCCCCACAAAAACTTGACAGTTTGGAATAGCAGCAGCCAGTTTCTTCTGCCCCTTCTGGACTGCTTTCAGAGTGCTGCTGTTAAAAACTACTCGAGACCCGCAGTTTTGAGGGTCACCGCAGTTTTGAGGGTCACCGCAGTTCTCGTCTCCGGCTCGCTTCTCCCCCCTGGCATCTCCCTGCGGGCTCTACGACGTGGCGCCCCGCAGCCGGGCGCCGGCGCTGCCTGCCCGGCACACTCCCGCCAGCTGTGCGCAGCGGGGACCGTCTGCCAGTCGCCGGGCCGGCTCCGGCACTGCCTCCCCTGCTCTTCTGCACAACCTGCCGGGAGCTGGAACCCACCCCTCTCCTCCCCGCTCCACCGCGGGCCCCCACGCTGCCCGCCAAGTGCCCACGGCGCAGCCCGAGCGCTGCCCGCCGCTGCCCCGGCTCCAGCCGGTTTCACCGGGCCGCTCGCCCCCGCTTTGCATCGGTCTTTTCGCGAAGGGCAGCGTTGCTCTTGTCAAGTCACCTGGCCCCTTTCCGTGCCAAAGGCTGCCGCGGCTGTACCCCGCACGCACCCCCCTGCATCCTCCGGTGCCAGGCCGCTGGAGAGGTTACTTCCCCCGTGGAGCGCAGTTTCCCCGCCAGGCAGGGCAGGCTGTCCCGCAGAGCGGTGAACCCACCTTTCAGCGACGACTTCTCCTCTTTGCCCCTCATCTCGCTCCCCGCCGAGAGCCCGGGCGCGGCGCGGCAGCGCTGAGGCTGTGACTGGGCTCCCGGCCGCCGCCGTAATCCCAAATAACTCCCCTTCCTGGCCGGGCGGCCCGGAGGCAGGAGGGAGGCGGCGAGGGCGGCGAGGCCGGCCACCGTTCTCGCTGACCCGGTTATGGACGCAGTATCGCGGGCGGCTGACATGCAGGAGCGTTATAAAGTTCAGCACGGGCCGCCCCGCACACTCTGCCCCGTTGCAACATCGCCCTCAAAAATTACTGTAATCAGCGCGCACACGCACAGACGCAACCCGGGCGCACGGGCAGCGCCGGGGGGGGGAGGGTGCGCGCCGGTCCCAACTGACCCGCCGGCAGCGGCCAACCCTGCCCCACGCAAGGAGGGGCTGCCCACGCTCCCCCCCGCCACCCACGGGCGGGGGGTCCCGCGCCCCGCTTCCCGAAAAGCCTCCGCGCCGGTTCGGGCAGAGGCGGGGCGGGGGGCTGCCGCAGCCCGCGGGGGGCGGAGGGCTGCGGCTGCCGGCCGAGCTTCCCCGCCGGCCGGATAGCGCCGGGGCGGGACCGGCGCCCCGCTCCGAGCTGGCACCCAGCGCCTTCCGCCGGCAGCGCCCCGGCGGCGCCCCCCGCCCGCGCGGCTCCGCTCCCCCGCCGCCCGCCACGGCCCGGCCCGGCGCCGCGCACCCCGGCCGCGCCCCGCCGCGGGAAGCCGGTGTCCCCCCCAGTCCCTCCGTGCCCCCTCCGGCACCCACCTGCCGGCCCCCGCGGCCCCCTCCCCGTGCTGGCGGTGCCGCCGGGCGGGCGCTTCGCGGCGTGGACGCTTTTAACGTGGAAGGCAGGCATCGCTCCCAGCGGACGAGTTATAGTTACTTGTAATTCGCGCGGCGCTTGAGAGGCACGAACCGGGCCCTCGGGAGCCCGGGGTTCGGGTGCACAGCCTGAGTGCTAAGGCCACGTTGTTAAAATTGCTGCTACCGCAGGAGCAAGCACCTCAGCGGCTGAAACGGCCGAGAGCGCAGGCAAGTGGGCACCCAAAGATTCCCTTATTCAAAAGCCAGGTCTTATGGAAAAGCATCAGACGTTGTGAAAATCTCAATAAATTGCAAGGGTTTGCTCCAAGGATTTGTATGGTCAGTGAGTTAGGAGTGTACAGCTAAAAAGTAAATACAAGAGAAGAATCAAAAAAATTACAGTGATGTTTCACACTCGGTTTACTTTTATCAGGCAAAGATCTTGGTAAATTGTCCTGAACTTACAATTCTTTTTATTCTTATTTAGAAAATCTAATAATTTTTCAAAGCGAAATGAGTAAAAATAAAGTAGAAGGTGGACACTGAAAATAAAAAGGAAGGGAGACTCCACACCAGGAATATTAAAAGTTAGAGAACTCCTTGCACCAGGATGCGTGCACGGGAATGGCCTGACAAATCAACAGGGAAGAAAAGAAAAAAAAAAGACTACAAAGGTGATGTGTCTGACCTGGAAGATTCCTGGATCACACATTCCTGGGAGCCAGGGCTGTTAGGGATGCAAATGTTGCCCTCTCCCTTAGCAGCCCTCCTTACTTATCTTGCTGAGTCAAGACCTCAGGATGCAACAGGTTGAACTCTTCCTAGAATTACTTGGCTGACTCTGGAAGGAAGCTTCCCCAGATTTTGCAAGTATTTTCAGCATTATTTGGCTTTGGGTTAATTAGACAAAGATGGAATTCAAGCCTTGGACTGCAGGAATGACATAGCCCCCAAATACAAGAGGCAATGGCATTCCTAACAGCATCTGTCTTCTAAAGAAAAATCTCAAAAGGTTTTACTTTCCTCCTGTAAATCCCCAACAAACAAGTTCTTGCCTCTGACCTTGTAATTAAGTTCTGTGTGCAACAGCCAAAACTTTCAGTCAAGACCTTCAAGCTGCCCTCACAAATGCTGTCTACCAGTTCTTGCCTCTGACCTTGTAATTAAGTTCTGTGTGCAACAGCCAAAACTTTCAGTCAAGACCTTCAAGCTGCCCTCACAAATGCTGTCTACCAGTAGTAGCAAATAGATAAGGAACTGAGTAACAGCTTTAATAACAACCCCAACAGAGATTTTAAATCAGGAGCTTTCGAATGCTATCAACAGGTCTGCTAGTTGTTGTTCTGACAGGAGTTTTATTGACTGAAGCCCATATTGATCTGGAAACATCTAATTGATTTCAGTGTCATATTATGCCAAACACAAATTTGGAACATCTTTTATTTCCCTTTTCTGTTGCTTACGGAGCAGGTTTACTGCATTGTCAATAAGAGGCTTTAGTGCCAAGGGATTACGCTCACAGGATCACAGAGTGATGCAGGGCTGTGCTGAGGAAAAAGTAATTCCCGTCCTTGTAGGAAGCAGTGGAAAATTACAGCATCCTTTAGATGCACTGACCTCTAGTTAAAATAGCTGATAAACGATGCCCTAACTTCCATTTTAATTCCAGCACACTGATTTGAGTCTAACAGAGTTGTCACTGCAACATCATGAGCAAATGTTGCAGGTATTTCAGCTCACAGCAGTCAGAAAGGGGTGACTGCAGGAGCAGCACATTTGTGTGCCTTTCTTTGAGTGTGTCGCCCCCCACCCCTCCACGATTAGTATAAATCCTTGCAATATTGTGTAGTCTCTTGCTTAGAGTCCTCATAAAACCAGGCTGGATGACAGAGGCTTGAATTCGTTATTGTTGTTACGAACTTAAAATACTGTGCTGTGGCTGCACAGTTCAGTCTTATCAGAACTGTGTAGGGCTAGTAAGGTACATACTAACATAAGATAGTTACGTTCTAACATAAGATAGAAAAGTGATAAAAAAGGGCTTGTGAGAAAAATGAAGATTCTTAGTGATGCTGTGAATTCAGTCTGCTGGTCTCCTTTGGTCACAAGGCAGCCTGATGTGAAGAGCTGGTACATGCTTCAGGATGAATAGGGTTAAGCAGGCACCGTCTGCTAACTCTGGCACTCAGATTATTTTTTTTCCCAGAACTTTGGCTTTTGAAGGATAATATGAGAGTTGGATTTAGGCATTTTCTATGAAGGACACAATCTAAACAAGTTTTCATGTATCTCTTGCTTGAACATATGTGCTAAAATACAGATGATAGCTGACCTAATCTAGTTATCGGGTCATCTCTCTTTCCCTTATCTCTTCACCTAGTGTTCCTGTGAGGTGTTTGCTACCATGATATATCAGTGCCTTTTATGTGTATACAAAGCCCCCATCGTCACCATTGTAATTCATTATCTTAAAAGAGAGATCACTTTAAGCCTGTAAGCCCTCCAGCAACCTTGGATTTAAGGCACCAAACGCTGTAAATAGTGAGCAAATTAGTCAAATAAAGGAATTTTTGCTAGAGAGAGGTTCAGCTGGCTGGTAACTCAAACCAGCAACTTGGATTCTTGGAGATGAATTTGATATGAAAACAAAGGCCTGCTAAAGGGAGGCTCACACTGTCAGGTTTTAATGCTTTTCCTCTTGGTGATACCACCATGTCTCTTGCCATTATGTTGAATGCTTTAATATTCCTTATTATTTCTAAGACATTTTCTTTCAGGAATGTTAAGAGGCTTCCGGAGCAGGATGCAAAAACATGCACACTAAACAGGGCTTTACTTATAGGGATTTCTCTCTAGTCAGCTGTAATTTTAGAACATATTTGCCACAGTTATCTGGGTCCATTGCTTTCAATAGGTTATTACAGTATTTCTGAGGGTAGACCAATTACTCTAAGCTAGAGGGCAAGGGAAGAAATATTGATTTTTCCCTGGGTAATTGGTCCAAAATGAAATAAAAGTATTTATATATTAATTCATAATATATTCATCCTTCTTAAGTTTTGGCATTTGAGTTAGGCATAGAGTCACCAAAGGCACCCTCCTTGTCAGAAGAGACCAGTAAGCACCCTGGAGGAAACTCAGTGCATCTGTGGCCTGAATCAGGCAGTGTCTAATGTTTAATTGAAGGAATTTGGGTCTGAAACCCACAGATAGATAGAAGCCTTTTTGAATTACTGGTGATATTTTTTTGTTATTTCTGAGGCTTCATATGTAAAAGGTGTGGAACTACTTTAGAAGACCATATTATCAACATAGCCTGAGAAAGCTGGTCATTTTTTTCCTGATTTATATGTATTTAGATAAAAAGATAAAATCTTAGGGTAAGTTTAAATACCATAGATGATAGGCAGAGATTCCTGACCTGGCTCAGGACCTGGAGGAAGACTTGTAACATTGGTATAATGCTCCATAGTGCTCCTCAAGGATGAATTATACATCTTGGCTTCCAGCTAGTAGCCTTGCATGGTTTCTGTATTGTGCTGGATATACAAGACATACCAGCTTTCTTAAAATTAGTTGACATTATCTTGCCTTGCACTGTGCCTGATACCATCTCAGAGAGATGTGGAAGTACTAGTTCTATTTTATAAAAGTGGGAATTAAACGACAGAGCAGACAATGTGTCTCATCTGAGGGAAGTCTGTGACAGAACCAGAAATTCAGTGTGAAGTTAACTTTCTTCCAATCTAATAACTAGATTAAGATTACTGTACAGCAATATATATTCCATATCTGCCAGCCTCATTCACATAATTACATGTGTTGTAAACAGACAACTTAGGATGGCAAGAGCCAGAGCAGGCACTGCAGGCATCTGCTGTAACTTGGTGGAATCCTACCTAGATATTTGGTATTACTATAGCCCTGGTTCCCTTCCCAGCAAGAGCTACCAATCACAGTGAAAAATGTGGGGCTCGGAAACACTGACACCTAAAAGGTTGTGATTCAGGAAAGGTGCTGAATCCAGATTTCTGGGGAAAGGAAGGAAGTATAACTGTGTCTACATTGAACTGGCAACTGGTAGTGTCACAAGCCACCATCCAACATGTTGGAAATGCCAGGAAAGTGTTTTTCCCACAGCTCACGATTGCTACAGAGTATTACCGTGAGACCGAAGAGTCTCACAGCTGTTTCACAAGCAGACACAGAAAGAAAAAGCCACAAACATCTGCAGCATTAATTTCTTTTTTTCACTTCCAGATGCTATATTCAAACCTGTTCAGTCATTCACTGCACTGTGAATCTCTTTGTTAGTATTCCAAACAGCCCAAATTTTTTTAACACCTTAAGCCCTAAAGTGAGTTGGCAACCTTTGATATAGGCTTCACTTACTTTGATAGAAACTGCCTTTACTTTTTTGTAAATACATTACGTGATTCCACAAAAAAAGAGCTTAACTTCAGGCAGCCAAGCTCAAATGTTTCAGCTACAGGTTTACCAGACTTCAAGACCAAAAGGAGCTGCTGGAACATCCGGCCTGGCTGTCCGTGTAACACAGACTTACATTTGCTGCTATGTATATCAGGTCAAACAACTTTACTTTTGAGATTTCTTGTCCCTTCCTCTTAACTGAAGCTTGACTATCTCAAAATTTTCATCCAATTCAAGGATAAGAGTCAGGAGGTTTTGACAAGCACAGACACCCACCCATGCATAATCATGCAATAGACCACAGGCTGTGAGTATATGACCTTTCCAGCCTTCAGCAAGGGCTTCCTCTCCCCAGTGTGTCTGCAGCTGCCCATCAGCACCCATAGGGTGGGTGTTACCAGCCCTTGGATCAGCCAGCAGATCTCCATGTGGGAGCTTCCACTAACTTGCATTAGTCAGCCAGGTGGTGAGCACCTGGGCAGAGCTTCTTCAGCTGGAGGCAGACATGTATCCCAGCCCACTCAGTCAGTGCGCAAGGCAAACAGCAAGTGTAGTACCACTGATATTACATGCATTGGCTGCACTGTCATTTTAACCTTGTAAAAAAAAGATACAGATTTGGAAGTGTGCCACACTCCAAGTAGTTGATGATATTTCTGTAACACTTCCCATCAGAACCTTATAACACACTGCTCTGTTTTCAGAAAATAGTTGAATACAAGAATGGTGAAGAACAGGTCTAGTATATTGGGTTACCAGTGAATGCAGTGTGACTGGTACGTAAGTCTCAGCATGACACTAATCTCTGTACCTGCAGTGAGATGAACGCAACACCTCTCTGCCTCGCTGAATATCATGCATTGATCTTTCATATGAGACAGGCTTAATAATACAGTAGAATATTTTTTTCAGGGTCAAAAAAAAAAAAAAAAGAAGGAGAAAAAGCATCAAACATCTCCATGTATTTTTAATAGGGCATCAGAAAAATTAACTCCTGGAACTCTGGCATGTTGCAAACATGCCTCAGTCCCACTGCTATATAAGCTAAGCGGTTCATATTTTGTTGGCAGTGGAGTTCTTTAGAAATACAGATGAAGTTCCAGGTGAAGAAGCCAAAGCGCAAAGAAGTTAAGCAAAGTACTGTCCAGTGAGAGGAGAGGATTGAAAAAAAGACTTTTGGCCTTTGATGTTGTACCACTTGTGTAGACAGATGAACCACCGAGGGCAAAGATATAGTTTAAATACAGAAAAGCTATGCACAATGTAGCTGCCAACGGCAGCTGTAGCCGCTTGCAAAGCATAGCATGGAGGGCTTCTCTACAGTTATAGGGAACCGTGTTACTTGTGCTGATTTTCACTTAGGCTTGTTTTTATCTGGAGCTCTTTAAACCCTCACACAGGCAAGTAGCAGTGACATTTTAAAGAATGTAGAGATGGGGAAGTTGGATGACTTGGGTCATTGTCATATGATGAGCCTGAAATAGAAGAAACATTTTCTAGGGCTTGTGACTTTCAACCCCATGCTCAAATTCTTGGACATATAGCCCACCCCCTAGAAAGCAAAACGACAACAGCTTTGCTTATGTAGTGACTGACCCAGACTGATGTTTTACATCACAGGCTGTTGGACTCTGAATCAAAGTCAAATGCTGTCTTCTCCCAGGTTCCATGAGGTTTGAAAATAACACTCTAGTTTTGACCTGTTACACAATTTTAAGTTTCTTAGAGCTATTTACAGAAATGATGTATAGGCAGACAAGGAGCAGAGAAAGGAAGGGAATTTCTCAGAAAGGCAGAAAAAGCTGTTTGTGCCAGTGTTTGAGATATGAAAGCATAAAATAAACAATAAGCTGCATATGCCAGATTCAGCTGGGTAGTAACACTGTACCTGCATAATCCTTTTTTTGATTTCATTATACCTGCTTCAAAATGGATAGCACATGGTAGTGAAGTACTCTCAGCTTTGTCTGAGATAGCACTCCAAAGTATTTTTTACATACCACATTTTTGTTATATTTAGTGTTATGTATACATATATATTTGTTGTTGTGATCATGTTTTTAATTTAATATATATTCATTCTATCTTGTTTAACTTTTCTGATTTGAACAGCATACACAGGACTTATAACTCTTTCGTCTAGTCTCAGGTCACACTGATGAACGATCTATAATCGCTCAAGCCCCAGAGCATTCACCCTGGTTATTTCAGGTATATTTGTCTTTAGGTGCTGCAACCACAACTAGTAAACTTCCAAGTCACTTCGTCTGTGTGAGCTGAGTCATGGAATAATATAAAAGGCCTTCTGTTTGTGCATTTCTGCTCACTGGAACATACTTATATGTACAGTAATGACTAATGAACTAGTGAACACGTTTGTTAAAGACAGCTTAATAGGAAAATGTGTTTTGTTCTTAGGGGGTGAAGGGTGTTATGATGTTAGAAACTGTGAGAACCAACACTAATTCATTAATATAATAAATGTTTTTTCTTTATACACATTTTTATTCTCAGATGTGGTGTCTTTAAATATTGAAGAATATTATGAGCCTGGGACATCAGGTCCCACTTTGGTGTATAAGCGTATTTGTGACTGCCAGGATGGGAAATAAAATTCTCTGAGTGCTTCTGAGTATCTTGTGCTATTCCCTTTAACAGTGTCCTCAAATCCTGTTAATTCAGGGATTACTTAGGTTTTTGGAAAACTATCCATGGACCACCTTGTACAACACAGCTATAAGGTTTAAATTCACAATCAACTACAATGAAGGTAAGCTTTGAGTGTTCACTCACTTGCCTTTTTCAAGAATGTTTGGAGAATATTATTGCTTTTATTTCTGTGTTTCTTTTGCTTGACTGATTACTTAGAAAAGAAATTGTGACTATTTTCAGGCCATCATCTGATGTTTAAAGGACTACCAGTACTACCACAGGCTGAGAAACACCTCTGTGTGGAATCTGACACTGACCATTATTGGAGATGAGATCCTGGGCCAAGCAGATCTTTGGTTGGACTACAGTGGCAATTCAAAGACTCTTCAAGCAATTTAAGAATGCTAAACTGATTAAAAACTATTTTATCAATATATTACAGCTATTGACATGTAAGAGGTCCTCTTTCATCACTCACTATCATTTTCCAGGAAGATCTTTAAAAAGATTTCAAAATCACATTTTGCTTCCAATTGGCTCCGCAGGAAGAAGAGCAGGCTTCCAGGCTGTACGCCATCATCCACGAGCATGGCTCAGCATCCTGACGCTGCTGCGGGGCTGGCTGACAAGAAATGTGGAACTGCTGAGATGCTGAATTCTTTTCACAACACGAAATGTTTAGACTGCTAGGAAAGAAAAAAAAAAAAAAAGGGAACTGCTGTTGGAGTGCTTGGGGAACTCCATATACAAAGAGGAAGTATCGTGTGACTGATCAGGAAATGGGTACAAAGCATCTGTTTTGGTAGTATTTTCGCTTGTTTTGGGGACATTTCCATAGCAAACTGGAATCAGGCCCTGTGTGTAGGTATTACTTCAGAGTGAAAGGCAGGCACTGATTTGGAGTGAAACGCAACAGCTGTCAGCATGAGTGGATAGCAACACTGCACAACAGCTGAAGGCAGGTCTCGTGCAACACAACATCCTGCTGAATCTGCCGAGCATTGTAGAGCCATTCTGGGCTGCAAGAATTACAAAAAATGCTTTGACTTCACTAAAAAAACTATTTTCCAGGCTGTTTTTTCTGATAGGAACCGGGTCTTTTTTGCCTACAGAATCTCTGGGATACAGTGCCATCTGTGCTACAAAACCCCCAGGGAAGTATGTAAGGCAGCAAGCTGCAAACACGATGAAAGTCCTTTCTGGTCTTGCCTAGCAAGGCACTTCTTTAGCATGCACAGATTTGAAAGGAGACAAGTTTAGCCCTCATCTTTCCATAAACGTTGGCTGGTCTGGAGCACAGTGCCAACCCTTGTGATGTCAGGGCTGTTCGCTCCTTTGGTTTTGTCACGTGATTTTTAAACATCATTTTTCCAGAAGCTGAGTCCAAAACTATGAGTGATTTTCTTGCTTAAAGTGAAGCTCTGCGCATGCGTTAGCACTTGAGCAAGTTGTTGTTAGTCAGATCTTTGCAGAGTTGTGGGGAGGGTAGTGTACTGCCCTCAATGCAATGAAGTCATTTTTAGAGGAAGTCCTTGTATGGACTTATTTATTCATTATTTTGGAAGACTTTAAATAGAATTTCCAGGAGGACCAATTCAAATTCCAGATTTGGTTCTCCTTATTCAGTCATTCCTTAGTCAGCCTTAGTCTGCCTCCCAAGGCAGAGGCAAGCTTGGATATGCTGGTGCAAGTGGGCAGCAGAGAAAGATGACACAAAACCCCTGACAGAGGGTATTTTGGACCTACCCCTGCAAGACAGTTATAAAGGGACTGAAAGAAATGAGAGGTGTATTTTAAGGGCTGTCATGGTAAAGCTGCTGGGCAGCATACTTGGTGAGATGTAGAGCGAGGCAATTATTTGGAGAACTCTTTTTGCCATTGGCTTTTCCCTCTCCAGAGGAAGAAACTTGTTAGCTTAAATGATTTCAAACATGACCCATCCCCATTTGCTAAGTAGATCAAATTAGTCTACGTTTGTCCTGGATGACAGTGTAACAATAGTGACAGGGCATAATATTCTGCCTTGCTCCCTTGGGCTTCTTTTTCAGCCCTGTTTTAACTCTGTCTTCCATCCATCCTTTCCACTGCTCCTTGGAGTGATCTTTTTTCCTTAATCTGCTCCTGCATTTCAATCTTTTCTCCCTCAGGCCTTTCTTTCTTCCTGGCTGCTTTGAGTTGAAGCCAGCACTCTGAAAGCAGCACCATCAGCTACAGTCACCTTCAGAGGAATATCATGAGTTCAAAGTTATCTTCAAAATTATTTCAAGTGAAAGAGATCATTTTCTCATGTTTTTATTTCATAGGGTGGAGTCAAATAGAATACGGAAAACTGTGCACAGTTTTGGCCACCCACTTCAAGAAGGATGTTAAGAAAGTGGAGAGAGCCAGAGTGGAGGGCTACCAGGACAGTCAGTGGTCTATCTCACAGGTTCACTGAGGAGAGACTGAAGAGCTGGGCTTGTATGGTTTGATGAAGAGAAGGCCAAAGGCAGTTGTACAGCAGCCTATGACTTCATAACTAGGAGCTGCAATGACACCAGAGCCAAATTCTTCTCAGTGGTAACAGAAAGTGCAAGAAGGGTCAATAGCAGCAAGATGAGCATTCAGCTTGGACATTAGGAAACAAAATGCCCACCAGGAGGCTAGTGCAGCCTGGGAACAACCTTCCTTGATAGCTGGAGGAAACTCTGTCCCTGGAGGTTTCCAAGCCTCCACCAGAGAAAGCCACACTGACCTGCTCCAGTGGTGGCCATAGTCTGGCCGCGGGGTGGGATGGGTTGCTCAAGGTGCCCCTCTAAATAACATTGTAACACTGCAAAATCGTGTACTTATCCTCTCAAACCACTTAGTGTAGAGTTTGCCATGCTGTACCTCAGTTAGCCAGTCCCTCCTGAACTGGAAGAGAAGGAATTTTTATTTATTTATTTATTTTTAAGGAAGGATAATAATAAACCAAGCTGACCAGTTATGGTAATTCTGGAGTAAGTCAAATACTAGCAAATGCCTCTAACCCTTGCTTTAAATGTAATATATTTCATGCGGACAGTGTCCCTTCAATTTTCATAGTCTTTCAAAACTCTAGGCTCTTGAGGGTGCTGGAATATGTGCAGGTAAAGGTCAGTGCTGAGAGCCCAGCAAACATATGCCCAGCAGAGCAGAACCTGTAGTTTCTGTGGTTAAAACTGTGTTGCAATTCTGATAGATTTGTCAGGCAACAACAGACGTTAAGAGGAAAAAGTTTGTGTGGACGGAGAAGTATCTCACCCTTGAGTCAGGCCGCTCCTGGGCTACAGTCTGATTCTAAAGTAGTCCTGCAAGACAATGTCAATTTTCATCTTAAAGGATATGTATAGACCCTAGGGCATGGTAGGCTACCCTGTATTAGAACATGTACTCTCAGTTCTACAAGCCAGTGTATTTATTTTTAGGTAGGCAAGTAACCTCCTTAATTTTAGTGGGATGATTCACATCCATGTGATGATGCATACGTGTCTTCATAGAATAAAAGTTCTTTATTTTTTGTTTCAATATTTATGACTTTTGTCTGAGTTATTCTAATGAAATCTGTGTTAAATTTTATTTCTGCCCACCTCCCCCCCACCCACCCTGACGTCAACAGACATCCAATTCTTTTTGTGGAGAGGTGTTTCTTTTACAGTTTCCAATGCCTTCTTATTTTTACTGGGATGGCTGAAATACTTTGTTTAGGACATAGGTTGTAAGCCACAGTCTTGCATTTGCTACAATTACTTTTAACATACTTACAAACTTAATATTTTGTGCAGCTATATTAAAAGCAACAGCTATTTCCCATCTGTTTTAATTTGCAGTAAATGAGTTTATGCTGCTGTGTTTTAGGCAGACAAGAGCTTGTCTTCTTCAGTAATTATCTCCAGACAATGCTGTTTGAATGAAGTGATGGGCTAAATGAAAATGATAGCATATCTCAGGTAAACCAAGCAATTTTGTTCCAACGTATTAAAGCCTGATTATAATAAAAGGTTTTGAATTAATTTCCCTAACCACTGAGCTGATATTCACAAATTGCCTTCTGAGATGTACAGTGACAAAGTGGATATAAGCATCTTCTTGAGACTATGGAAGGTATAAAAGAATGATGGGATTGTTTACATCATTTAAAATTAATCCTTTTTCATACCGGCAGCTGGGATCACTTACTCCCCTGGTTCCTGAGAAGTGGGAAGGTTTTTGAGGCTTTATCACAGTCATAGACTTTGGTCATTGTTACAGTTTACATGGAAAAGTTTAAACTATAGTTTCTCCCCCACATGAACCGAAGCCTTCCATCTCTTGTGTAGGAGCTAGAAAAGCAGTAGGTTTCTTCCAGGGAGCTTTCACCTCTTTCCTAAGGCAATCAGTCTGGGGGCAGCCACCTCACTGCCTAGGGCCTTGAAAGGTAATTAGGGGATAACGAATAGCAAGCCTTAGTTAGCCCTTCTCTCTTCTGAAGCGTATTTACCTCAGAGCATTTGCATCAGTGTGAAAAGAATTAAATGCCTCCTTGGACAGGCAGTTCTGTTATGGGATCCATTTCTGCTGTGTGATGGTAAGGGCTGATGACTCCAGACACGGTACCCTATCTTTGTTAGGGTTCCCCCTTCCTGGACAAACCTCACCCTTTGAGAATTGTGATCACATAGATTTCTCTTGCAAAATAAATTGCAGGAAAATATAGTACAGAGAGACCTTGCACCCATTAAAAAGGAAGAAATATTGTCTTTTTTGCCTTTTTTCTTTGTAAGGAAGCAACATGAGCACATTCCCAAATTAAGGTCACTTTTAGAAACAACAGCAAAAAATACAGAAAATATAGCAACTGAGTGTTTTCCTTTTTCTGTGGGGGCATTATTCAATATGACCCCTTTAATTAGGTGTGGGGGGTTTTTATAGCCACTTCTTTAAGTTTATTTCAATGCCTATAAAATACATAAAAATAGTTCTCCTTGGCCAGGATCCAAGTGATTCAAATGAATGAATAGGAGACTCCTGATACTAAGCTTTTCTTTTGTGCTGCATTTTCCTAGAGATTTTCTCTATTAATCTTGCAATAACCCATGCTTCTGTGTGATTTATTGCTTAGTTGCATAACTGCACAAAAGGGTTGTGGGCAATGCCCCTTGTAGTGCTCTTCAAAAATATAATACTCTCCTATAAGGCCTGGAGTTCTTTTCACTGGCGAGACTCCAGGTAAAAGGGCTTTCCATTAGGTCTTGCCAGCCAAGATGGGGATCCCTGCTGGGGAAATAGGACCTCAAACAGAACAGAGCTGCAGTTTGGAAACTGGGTGGAAAATACATGGTGGTCAAGGAAATGTTAAGGCAAGTCAAAGGTCAGATCTGGATGTTTTTCTGGCACCTGGGAGAGCAATGGCTGTGGTGCCTCCTCGTCACTGCTGTTTTCTCTGGTGGCCTCTTTTCTATCCTCTTGCCCTCCCTTCGTCCTCTACCACTGCACCCATTTAGCAGTTCCTCTAGAAATCTCATCTGCTGCCACACTCTGGAAGAAAGCCCACCAGGGCCCTGCTTGGCTAATTTTGTGCTGGCTTCCTTCACCGTATTCTGTGGTATGTCAAGTGCCAGATTTATAACTCAACAGAACAAGAAGCAAACCTAAAGAAAAAAAAAAAAAAAGGATTAGCTCTGTGTTATATCTGCACAGGCTCTCCAAGAAAACGGGACTCTAAGTCAGTAAAATAATGCTTGGAAAGAGGACAGAAAGGAGTACAGGGGTATTGAGGAACCCCCACCACTGAAGGTTTTTAAGAAGTTAAACCCAGATCATCTAGTCTTCCTTCATAGTCAGGGGAAAGAAAAGGACACAGACAGGAACTGATTCTTCTCCTTCTCCTCAGACGGGATTTCTCTTGTAGGCCAGAAAAATGGTGGCTGTTCCTCTCTGTTCCTTGCCACAAAACCAGAGCGACAACCCGTGACCCCACCACCCACTTGGCAGAGGTCTGAAGTCAGGTGAGATTATGGGTTTGATTTGTATTAAAGAAAAATCCTTCAGAGCCACAAGTACTAGGAACACAATTTTTCACCAAAAATTTAGAATGGGCAGTCACCACAGGTTTTCTAAATTTCAGCATCTGAGCTGCCATGGAGCGCTGCTTGCTGCCTGACACGGGTGGTTGCAGATCAGCGTGAGGCTGTCCTGCAGGTAAATCTGGAATGACTTCACATGCCTTCAGCCCAGACTGTTACATTTCTTTTTTAGTGCAAGTTCAGTATGACACATAGAGACACATTTATATTAACTGCAATTAAGCTCTATTAGACCTTTGATCTGCTACCATGTTGTAGTGTATAAATGAATACATTAAAAGAGAAATAAAATGAGAAATAATTACCTTCTGTAAGTTGCAAAGCTGAATTTCAAGCTGTCCCTTTCGAGCAGTTTCATCACATTTTTAATTG
Source organism: Falco biarmicus (assembly GCF_023638135.1). NCBI lineage: Eukaryota > Metazoa > Chordata > Aves > Falconiformes > Falconidae > Falco > Falco biarmicus. The sequence goes on along the minus strand of NC_079293.1, from coordinate 53,947,618 downwards.
AGCTAGGTTTTGTGTCAGGAAAAAGAGCTTTATTGGAAAAGATGAGGGAAAAGTAGAACAAAAGGTGATGTTTCATTAAACAGAAATGCCATGGGCTTGAAACTGTAACCTTCAAAACTTGTGTATTAGGAAATCAAATTACCAAATTGTTAGGTTTTGGGGAGTAAAGCCTTTTTCTTGAAGAGACACACATCGGCAAAACCCCCAAACCTAAGTCTGATTTGGAGATCAGTTTTTTAAAATATTCCATTGAAAGGACAAAATTAGCCAAGTATGATGGTCAGCTGATGTGGGAAAGTGAGAAAAAATGACCATCCTGATAATCAGTCTGAAAAATTAACTCTTACTTTTCGTAGCCAGCTGAATCAGACTGATGGTTTCCTTGCAGGGAGGCATGGACTGACTTTGTTGCTCCAGACCTGATGAGAGGGGAGAGAGCAGGGCTGGGGAGAAGGGCTGGCTCAGTGGGGCGATCCTCTCTCTTGCACTCTGGTGAGGTCAGCTCATGGAGCTTTGTACGGGGGGAAAAGTTAGGCTTCTGTGTGCCAGACACAGGTACCTTCAGGAATTATGTTTCTGCTTCCAGTCCTCACAGACAGCAAAGAGCACAGAATCTGGGGCTATGTGCTCCCAAGTGGGGGGCAGCTGTCTATTTTTCTTCAGTGCAAACTCCCCAAGTGCAAAGTAAAGCTTGCTGCCACTATCAAACAAGAATATCCATACATGACTTCAGAGGACCGTTCTTGAGCTCAAATGTACACTGAGCTGTGAAATAGAGTTGTGCTAGTCAAGTAAGCAACAGGTCTTATGGAGACTTTTTTTTACTTCTCAAGGAGGAGAAAGGAGAAAGAATGGCTTTTACTGTCCCTTCAGGTTTTTGTACAGGCACAAAACACTTTATATGTACAGGTGTTTTTTTGCTGGGTAGTTTTTTGTTTTGTTTTGTGTTGTTTTCTACAGTCTGCTTTTTGACTGTGTAGGCTTTTTTCCATTTCACTGCATATCATGGTTGGCAGCTCAGTCTGCGGAAATGAATAAAATGGAGGTGCAAGATGAGGTGCAGCACCTAGTGAAAATTTCCCACAGAAGCCCCAACTGTGACATTTCTATCTCTCTGCCTGCTGTTCCCTTGAAGCACCATATATTCTCATTGCAGAAGGAGGCAGTCCATTAATTCCCACTGCAAAAGGAGATCTACCCATGCATATGCCTTGTAGATAAACTGTAAAAAATGGAAACTACACCTCAGCCTCCTGCACCTCTCTCTCCAGTCCGTTCAAAGGGCTTTTAACTTCAAAGTCTGGTTGAGAGCATTAAATTGCCAATATTATCAAGTGCATTAAGCCTGGAAACCCAACAGACTGATTATCTGTTGGTTTGCTTCTTGGGTAACCACTCTTATCTGCCAGAGTGAATACCGCGATAGGTGCAAAACGATATCAAACCTCTAAGAAGCAGCAAATCTGTAGAGCTAAGCAGCAAAATATCAGGCCCAACAGGTACAAATACATCAAGAGGATTGTGACATCTCCATCTCATAAAAATCTCCCCTTCCTTCCTTCCTTCCTTCCTTCCCTCCTTCCTTCCTCCCTTCCTTTCTCCCTTCCTCCCTCCCTTCCTCCCTTCCTCCCTTCTTTCCTTCCTTCCTCCCTTTCTTCCTTCCTTCCTTCCTTCCTTCCCTTCCTTCCCTTCCTTCTTTCCTTCCTTCTTTCCTTCCTTCCTTCCTTCCTTCCTTCCTTCCTTCCTTCCCTCCTTCCTTCCTTCCTTCCTTCCTTCCTTCCTTCCTTCCTTCCTTCCTTCCTTCCTTCCCTTCCTTCCTTCCTTCCTTCCTTCCTTCCTTCCTTCCTTCCTTCCATTTATCTCTCCTCTCTTTCTTTAATTTTTACCTCTTAGTAGTGAGTTTCTAGCCCTCGTGGTGAAATGCGATCCAAGCAAACTCTAAAGCCTAGGTTAAAATACAAAGTCCACCTTTTTAAAGTTCAAGTGTGGGGAGGAAGACAGAGAAGTGAGAGGGCAAGTTACCTCACAAGTATTATGTCTAATGTTGAAATGCTGGTTTGAATGAGTGCTATAGATGTAACAATGAGAAATAGTATTTGGGAAGCAGGTCAGGTTTAGAAAAATACTGTTTTGTAGGCTGTAGACAAAATGACTGGGAAAGATCTCAAATAACTTTGTTAAAAGTGGTTGAGCAAACACTGTAGGTCTCAGTGATGAAAACCATTAATATAGACCTATTCATTATGAAGGTCAAAAATCACACAGAGCTGAACTCTTGAACCACAATATTTTGGGCTAGGGACAGCTGCTTTCTTCCTGGTGTGAGCCGTGTGTGGCATGATTAAGTGCTCACTGCTCAGAGTACAGTAATCCTGTGCGGGATAGGCAAGGGGCACCACCAGATCAGTTGCGAAATGCTGTAGTGAATTGAAATGAGTAGACAGCAACAGAGGACTGAAAATGAAATGGCTACTAAAACCAACAGCGTTGCAAACCTAAAGCATTCCAAAATCATGAGTCCAGACACTGTCCCCAAGTTATAAAACTTGTTTACAGACCATTTTATAAAAAAAATAATCAATGGTAAATTTATTCTTCTTGCTTTCTGGTTTCAGAGTTTCCAGGTACTTCACAATCTCACATTTTCTCTTCAGCCACAAATATTAAGTACCTAAACACCCTTCCCACTCTCCTACATCAAGCAAATAGGGATATGTAAAGGAAACTTGAAATATCATGAGATTCATCATCAAGTGTTAAGAACTGGCAAGATTGCTGTAAGCCTGGCACTGCAGACCAGAGGCATTAAGTATCACATTTTTGAGCTTTAATTAGTAAGTACTTCAGATCCAAATAATTAATTTGAGATAAATGATGGAGAAAAGTAAGAGCTGCTTCTTGCAGATGATGTATCTCTGAGCTCAATGAATGCCTGGAAAGACGAAGCGTTGTAGGGATGGTTTCCCACCTTCTGTCATTTGCCTGTTGCATTGGCACTGGTGAGGGGAGGGCATTTCCCCTCGTGGTTTAAGAGCTAGTGGAGCTTTAATGAAAGCAGAGCTGCCTGTGAAGGATGGATAGCAATGCCCTTTTTGCTATGTCACTGTTTAATGTCATGCAAAGTCATTCCAGATTATCCAGTCGTAGGACCCACAAGTGGCAGGCCTTTTTTTCTGTTCCCATTTACTTTTCAAGCCCAAGAGATACATTATGTGTATATATATAAGATAAATAATAGGAGAATTCTATAAATGTTAGCCATGGTTTGAGTCTGTAGACAATTCACACACTTCTTTCAGAGGTCACAGGATGATTAGGACAACTGGTCCTTCATTAAGACAGACAGATCTTTGATAAACCTTTTAAAGACAATTTGGAGAAATCATTTTTTAAATTGCTTTGTCATGGTGATATCCTGCCTTTTCTTGCTCCTCATCCTCTGACCAAGGGATTATTTTGCCTGTTGCAGTCATCCCCATGGACATCCAATTTTGTCATGTAAACACAGCACAAAACAGCTGGGTCATAAGACTCACTGCAGCCCAAAGCAAACCAAGTGTTGAAGCTTTTGCTTCAAAGTGCTTTAAGTCCTCTGGCACAATCAAGAGCCAGTATGTAACTAGAATTCAAACGCAGGTGCTAAACAAGATTACCTTTGATTGCTGTTGTAGAAACATGGAAAGAAACACTTCTTTAGCCTTCTAATGGCATTTTTACAGATCCTTAAGAACTGGCTACCAAGTTTGTTATGGTGAAGCAACTGGGTTTTAATTAAGTTCAATTAACTGATATTGTGAAGTGGTTGTTAAATGCTTCTTAGGTAGAACCACTGGAAAACATTTGAAAATCCAAGGCGATTCAAGCTGTTATCCTAAGTGTCCCTGCTCAGCCAGTCACTGCAATCTCACACTGAGGGAACCATTTAGGACAGTTGCGTCATGACAATAGAGACCTTAAACTTCAGCTTACCCTGAAAGCAGGTCCCATATTAGTAAAATATGAGCACTTTTTCTGCTTTAACTGAAATAGCCTAGATGCCTAATCAACCGAGGTAAAAAAAACCCCAGCACCCCCATCCCATCACCACCACCAAGAAGCGGTCCCTTGTCATGTATTTTTAACTGGGTCATTCCCTCTCCAGATCTGGTTTCACATGTAGCCAGTTCCGGACCTAGCTGAGAGGACAATAACTGCTGGTAGGGAAGAGAGGGCAGGAGCAAGCGAGAGGGACTGGCCGGTTCAGATCACTGGCCTGTTATACTTCAGGCAGAAGAAAGCATGGCTCAAATCAGATAAATCAGTGGACCTACCCTGTATGGATTCCCATATTTTAGAAAAAAGTGTATTATGGCTATAGCTAATATTGCTTAGGAATCAGCATAACCTGCAGTGTTCACACAGCAGAATGAGATCTCACAAAGGAGTGAGAATGTTTAGTTAATTAAATGTATTTCTAAACTTGTTTCATAAAATTTTATCATCTAGATCAGCATTTAATCTCTACACATAGAAGCCAAGATTGGTATAGGTCAGGGGAATTAACCAGGAGCATTAAGCATTCAAAATCAAAGCAAGGAAGTGAAAGATTTCCTCCTAATGGGGACAGAGGCTTCTGGGATGTTTCCCAGGGGGACAGTTGCAAAAATGGCAAAGAAAGCAGGAAGAAAATTCCCAAACCATTCAAGTGAAATCTGCCTGAGGATCTGACAGCAACTTGTCATGTTGCAAGCAGTTTATGTTTACTGGGACATTTGCATGGCGTTTTAGGGGCTTTTTTTTCTTCTTGGTTTAAATGCAGTTCTGACATACCATCCAATCACAGTACCAACAGTCTAAGTTAATGTGGTACATTTTTCATTTATAAATAAGATCTAATCTTATGACAAGGCAAAAAGAAGTAAAGACAAACAAGGCAGAAAAAGACCCCACATCCCTCCCAAAGCAAAACCACAAGACAGAAAAGAGCCAGAGTAAGAAGAATGTGTGAGCTCAACATATTCAGTTTACGCTGTCTACGCTAAAACTAATGAGGCTGCTGACATACACGGCACTTGTGTCCTTGGTCCTCCTGTGCACAGACCAGGGGTCACCAAGTGGCCACTTTTGCCCTTGAATGTATTTGCAGGACTCTTGCTGGTAGCTAACGAGAGTGCTGCTCACATAGCAGATCAGTGCTGAAAGGTGGCTGACAGCTTATTAAACAGATCTTCTATGATACTTTTGTTTCTTCTTGTTATGCCATGGCATAATTCCTCAGGAGCCTTTGTGCAGCACATCGCTGTCCTGCACACAAGTGTGTTGTTGTTATTTGTTGTCCAGCAAACACTCAGTGGGCGAGAGCCTGCATCTCGCTTTGACATGAAAAACATCCTTCAATTAAGCTTGGCTTGGGGATAAAGCACTTCAGCCCTGAATAAAGGCGCGTCAGAAGCAGAGGCTCTGCCCGCTTGGCCCCACACCGCCCCAGCCCCCTGCCCGCCCTGCCGCGCGCTGCCCGTACCTGCCTCCTCGCCGCCCCAGAGGGGCCTGGGCTCGGGCTTGGGCAGTGATTCTCCTTTGCTGTGGGGCTCCTTCGTCTGAAAAACAGAGGGAACACATCAGGTCACGAGAGCTTCCTATTGTTCTGGGTTATTGCTTTACAACGCTTAAGACCAAAATTATTTTCCATCCAAAGAAAACATGTCAGGCGGCAGTGCAAGGCCCCTCTCCAGCTGTTTCTATAATCAGGGGCAAACTTATGAGGTGCCAGGTACCGCGATCTTCCAGAACAGAAAAAGGCTCTGTGGTTCACTGTACTTTGAATTGCATTTTTCCATTCAAAGTGCGTGTGTTGATTTTACACCCATGGACCAGATGGTTAGCCCCGTTCTCCCGCCTTCATCCCGCTGAGGCAAGGGAAGGGAAAGGAAATGGCAGGCAGGGTCCCAGCAGGGCCATCTTCTGACATGGGGCTGTTTGTGGAGAGCCACTTTGCCCACTCGTTCACCCAGGGCATGGACAGCCTTCATGGGGAGGAGATTTGGGGTAGGGGATGCACGGGTGTAATCCCTTCACATATCCTTTGGTATTGCCAATGGGGATCTACAGACCCATGTTCTCCTCCCTGATTAACACTTTGTCCTCATCCCTGCTATTACAGTGCATCTAACTGCTTCCCCCTGGACCTCTCTTACTCACACAAGAGGCTCAGATCAGAGCTGTGCAGGAATTTGTGTGACTGTGTTCTGGCCCCACTTTCATAAGGGTACCAGCCACTGGCCTCAGTGGTGCTGCTTCTGGGTGACAAACTGAGCATGAAGGTGAAGTCAGTTGTCAGGATTACTGTGGTGGTTTGACCCTGGCTGAAAGCCAGGTGCCCACCGAAACCACTCTGTCACTCCCCTCCTCAACTGCACAGGGGAGAGAAAATGTAACGAAAGGCTCATGGGTTGAGATAAGGACAGGGAGATCACACAGCAGTTGCCGTCACGGGCAAAACAGACTTGACTTGGGGAAATTAGTTTAATGGATTACCGTTCAAATCAGAAAAAACCCCATCTTTCCCCCACTCCTCTCTTCTTCCTGGGCTTAACTTAATTCCTGATTTCTCTACCTCCTCCCACCAAGTGGCACAGGGGGATGAGGAATGGGGGTTGTGGTCGATTCATCACATGTTGTCTCTGCTGCTCCTTCCTCCTCACACCCTTCCCCTGCTGCAGTGTGAGATCCCTCCCAGAGGAGACTGCTCCATGAACTTCTCCAACGTGAGTCCTTCCCATGGGCTGCAGTGTGGGTCCCTTGCACAGGGTGCAGTCCTTCAGGATCAGACTGCTCCAGCGTGGGTCCCTTGCAGGGTTACAAGTCCTGCCAGAAAACCTGCTCCAGTGTGGGCTCCCCTCTCCATGGGTCCACAGGTCCTGCCAGCAAGCCTGCTTCAGTGCATGCTTCCCACAGGTCCCACATCCCCCTGCTCAGGTGTGGGGTCCTCCACAGGCTGCAGGTGGCTATCTGCTCCACCGTTAACCTCCATGGGCTGCAGGGGCACAGCCTGCCTGCCTCACCATGGTCTTCACCATGGGCTGCATGGGCATCTCTGCTCCGGTGTCTGCAGCACCTCTTGCCCTTACTTTACTGACCTGGGTGTCTGCAGGATTGTTTCTCCCACATTCTCACTTCTCTCTTCTGCTTCAATTTTGTTGCCCAGGTATTTTTTTTTCTTTCCCTTCTTAATATGTTATCCTAGAGTTGCTACCACCATCACTGATGGGCTTGGCCTTGGCCAGTGGTGGGTCTGTCTTGAAGTTGGCTGGCATTGGCTCCATTGGATATGGGGGAAGCTTCTGACATCTTCTCATGGAAGCCACCCCTGTAGCTCCCCCACTACCGAAACCTTGCCGTGAGAAAACACTACAATTAAACATGTGCTATACCCTGTGTATCCCAAAGTACTTCTCAGGCTCTCCATCCCACTGAGACACTGCATCCAGCATCAGGATGGGAAGTAGCAGTCAAACAGCAAATAAGGTGCTGCAGAAGAACAAGTTAAAGAATTCCTGCTAGAATCACCTCACAGGCTTTTGGTGAAAAGTTCTGGTGTCCAAAGACAGGAGAAATTTTCTTGCTAATGTCAACACTCAAGTGCTTCTTCATACAAAGGCATTGTTTGCCAAGTCTGCAGTCCTGAAGGGTTAAAGAGTTTGTCAGTATGAGTCTAGGGCTCTGGTAAGTCACTCAAGTAGTTTTCAACTGTGATGTTCTTTGTGTTTTCAGTTTAAGAAATGCTTTCATTCAAAAGATTCCCAACTCAAATGGCAACTTCACCCACTATTACACACACTCTAAACAGATGTGAAGCTGGCTGGAGTATGCACAACATTGAAAGGCATTGAAAAGGTGGCTCACTTCTGATGGCATATTTCTGACTATATTCAGTCATGATGAGTAACAAGAAAGAAACAGGCATTCAGGACAGCCAGTGTTTTAGCTACTGTAAGGTTCTGTAATTAAAGAGCCAGAGGGACTGTAGGAAAGAAGCAGCATGGGAATAGAAAGTAAGTGTGGGATGAAGGGAGGGAAGGAGAGAAAGTGCTTAGTTTGATGCATTCCAGGCAGAACTGTGATTATGCCCAGAAGAATACAAGCTCAGAAAACACAGGGAAAAGCATTTAAGGAAAAGCACACACTAGACATGGATCTGTCCCTACAGAAAAGCACATCTTTATGTATGTGGAAAACCATGTATGACAGACACACCGTGTCAAGGACAGAAGTGTAATATCCACAGTGTCCATGAGCAATAAAAGCTGAATGCTGAAAGCTGCAAACCCTGAACTATGTTCCTTAATGGAGTCCAGTAAAAAGGGAAACTGTTGGCCATCCTGCCATGAAATAAGAGGCATTGCAGTCAAAGTTCTGCAAAGGTAAAACATCTGAGAAATTGTATAATGGGCCATGTGCAACAAGTCCCAGGGAAGAAAATTTATGCTAAACAGGTACTAAAGAGAAACAGAGCAAAAGGGAGGCTGCTGTTACTAAAAGCAATGTCTCCCAGGAGTATCCCATGCATGTCCCTCCCTCACCTCAGAACACACAGTGTTCTGCCTGTGCAAGTAAAGGCAATGGAGGCTTTTATCAAGGGGCCTGAGAAACCAGCTTATCCATCAGCCAAGAGCAGCACTGGGCCAGACTGAAGCTGCACATTTGCACCCACCAACAGAGAAGGGTTTGCAGCAGAAGCCAAGGATTGTGCTGACACTGCAGCAGCATCACTCTTGTGTGTCTCATCCTGAGTTAATGCCAGCAAGTCACAGAGCTGACAACCACATTGTTGCACTCCAGCGTGCCAGTCTGCAGGACCACAGCTGGTAACACTTCTGTATCTCACAGCAGTGGTGGGAAGGTAAAAGCCTTAAATCTGGTGAAACACAGAACGCCAGTGACAGAAGTCACACAAACAGGTAGGAAATCTAGTTTGAAATAGCTTGTGGAGCTCCTATAGCACTAAGTATGCCCACTTCAATTATGCATGATATTATTAACAAATACATCCATTCCAATAATTTTGCTTCTTCACCCTTTTCCCCCTTTAATTGCTTCACAATTATCTGTGTTTACAGTGGCACTTTAATCACACCTTCCATTTTTATGTCTATGCTGCTATGTCAATTGAGATTCTTAAAAACTGAGGCATCCTTAAGGAGACCCCACTTGCTCTTGTATGCAGGATGTTTCTTTTGTATGTTCTCCTGGATTGTTTTCACATGGTACCAATTCTACTGAATAACCCATTCTCTGAATATGGGAATTTCACATGAAGTATAGGTGGTGTTGATTCTCATGTCTTAACATGTAAGAAAAAGTACAAGGCCACCACATCTACAGAATAGAAGTGTTTTGCAGGTGCTTTTTTTTAGTTATTTTTCTACTTTATGATGGTTGCACTGAAGAAGTTTTGTTTTTCGTTTGTGACAGTGAATATGCTTATCATGGTGCTGGTAAAATGCTGAATTAAGTCTGTTTCCTAGCTGACATTGCTCAAGCCTAAAGTTCAGTGAGAGGAAAGGAGACAAATAGTTCAATGCTAGTGGCCAAGTCTTTGTGCTAGTTGAGTACACTTAAGCCACAGCAGATAAGAACTCAGCAGGTCAAATATTTGAAAACAATATCCATACAATAGTGACTTGGTGTAGAAAAGAGCACATTCTTTCATCCCATGAAGCACAGCTTCTTCCTTCCCACATTTTTTGTACTCTGATAATGTGACCCCAAAAGACCAGTCACTGTGGCGAGTGGGACTGCTCCCACTAAGCCTTGCCCTAGGAAGGTCAGCTGTGGAAAACTACAGCCTCCAATTTGCAAGAGGTAAACCACGTTAGAGGATCCATCCCTGGAGCAGAGGTTAAAGGCACTAAACTATGTTTTGGGATTACTCCAATCCTCATGCCTCTGGGAAACAACAAAGGGAAGAAGTCAGAAGTCCGTATGTCAGTGCGAGCAACACTTGACTTGAAGCACTGATTTTTGCTACAGTTCAGTGCTTTATATATTTTGTGCAAACATGACGTTCACTGCATGATTCTGCTTTTTCTTGTTTTATAAACAGCAAACAGAGAGCAGACTTTACAAACACTTAATAAAGTAGCCGCTGTGTCACTTCCTTCTCTACTCCTTTTGATCAAGGCACACAGTCCTTCAGCTGCAGCACCTCTTGGTGTGTCCTCAGCCTGGAGGCTGCCCGTAAAAGAAAGATGGGAAAAGACACAAGGTATGCAGACTGGCCGCCTGTTCTTGCAAAGGCTGGTTCTTCCCTAGGCCAGGGAGTGGGAAAGGCTGTTGAGATTCAAGTATTTGATGAGATATTTTGAAAAAGCTCATCTATTGCAGCACAAACTAGTAGGCTGCAACAAAGCTTTTACCATCAGTCAGATTCCACTGCCCATGCTGTTTCTCCTTTCTCCAGAGATCAGACCACACTGCTCACGCATCCATTCCCCTCCCTCAATCCTCAGGGCTATTTAACTACTTAGCAAGAACGAGCTCCAGCTGCCCATCATCCATGTCAATCAACCCACTGCCTTCGAGGCAAGGCCACAGATGCATGTTATCAATGCTAATCAGCCCACTGCCTTCATTCCTCTACACTCATCTTCCTCATATCATCCAGCATGAGGATGGTTGAGGGCATCCAGACATTTACACAAGTGCTTCCATCCCATTGTGGGAGCCCCAGAGGAGCTGCGACCCGGGGCAACTGCTTCCTCCATTGCTGTGATGTGTGGGCTATGTTCCTCCACTGCACAGAGCAAGGTGCCATGGGAGACCCCTTCCAAAACAGGAGAAAGGAGACAGAATAAAGACCTATTATTCTTTCAATGACAATGTTAGTAAGGCAGGTAACACTTCTGCTCTAGAATTGACCTAAGACTCTAATGCATGTGCTTTTAATGGGATTACTGCTACGTTTAACATTTAGCCAGTCCTCACCTGCTCTGCTAAACCAAGAGCCAGAGAAATGTGATCTGCTTCATTCATTGCAAAGACAATTTAAACTCTGAAGACTATTTTACACATCAACATTGTTAATTATTTCATTGCTGAATATCTTAACAGAAAGAGCTCATTAATGGTTGCATATTCTGTTCACTTGAAAGGACATCAATACCAACAGTGGAAGCAGAATACATTATCTAGACTAAATACCACAGCCGCTTTGTACTAAAGAGAAAAGACGTTCTCACAGATACCAAATGATACTCATTTATTAGTTATCTGCCTTCGCTGCTGTTTTGTGGAGTTCTATAGAGGATCTGCTTTATTCAGCAAGGCACAGCCCTGGCATCCAGCATATTTTTGCTTATGGGATGACAAGAAATATCCTGTTTTCACTTGAGGTTCTTAATTATCCACATAAGTCATTGGATTCTTTATGACACTTAACATATTAACATTTAAGGCTTCATCCCTGTAGACAATGTATACCAATGAAAACAATTATCAGGATGCAACAGGGCTGAACATACATTAGCTCTGTGTATTGTGTTTGTGAAAAGCTCACCTAAAGTGATGCAATTCATAAAGTTGATGACACAAAAATGTCTATAATCAGTCTTTAAAGCTAGCTATCCATTGAAATTAATGAGAGCCATCCACATTTCTCTTGGCACAACTGCTTCAGCACGGCTGAAGTCTCAGTGATATTATCTGAGCCAAGGTCCTGCCACCTGCCAAAAGAGTGCCACTGTGCCTAGTGCCCAGGAAGGGCTGCCACTGCTTCTGGTGACCAGAGTCATCTGCAGCTTCTGAGAGGAAAGTAGCCTGGACTGCCCTGTGCTGGTGTTCAAAGCAGGAACCCCAGGTGAGTCTGAACTCTGAATTTGCCTAGACCAGCACATGGCTGTTGTAGCTTCTCACTGGCAGGTTCTCCCAGGCTGGCTGTGAAAGTATATTCAGATGTTTATGCAAGTGGAGCTCGGAAAAATGTGAGGACTCCTCATATAGGAGTATGGGCTCTACCTATGGGTGGAAAAAGCACTGATGCAGATTTCCGTAAAACAACCATGACTTGCAGTGGGTTTAATTATGCTGCAATCAAGTCAGCTTGAAGGGTCATGATTAAGTGAGATGCAAAGTTAAGGTAAGGCCGTTATCTGCATTTTGTGTGCTTCAGTACTGTTTCTTCAGTATCTGTGTTTCTCCACACAGCACTCTGCATCCTTTCGCAGCATCTCTGCAAAGGACTGCATCCTTGGCACAATGGACTGCAGGATCCCATTGTTGCAAGCACAGCTGTCCAGGCTATTACTACCATAAACACAGTGCATATGCTATTTAAGATGCCTGTCTACATTTCTGTTCTTCTCTGGGCCTCAGAAGGATTCAGCCTACACAAAGTCCCATGTTTGTGTTATAAGGGTTAGAAGCTATATGCTTTTTAGACAGGCATCTCCTGGTGTCCTAGTGGAGGTCATCATCATTTCTGAATAAATTTGCAGCCAGCATGATTCAAACCATAAGCCTCACTTGCCCCTGCACTGTTCCATGAGCATACATTTATTTTTTCCACTTCTTTTGGCCAATAATTTTAATCTTATTCCCTCCCCTCTCATTCTTCAACTTCTCTCCTGCTGCACTGCTTTGCAGATGGGTTGATCTTCCTTTTACAGGAGGTGTGATTTTTCAAGACCCTAAGATAAGACAGTGTGCACCTGTATGAAAAAGGGCTCCCTTAGTAAGATGGGAAGAATGTTACACTACAGCAACATAAGCAGGATGTGGTTTTATTTTACTTTCAGGAGAAGAGGACTGTGTAGCTTTACAAATGTCTTTTTTTTTTCTCCAGAACAGCCACAATATAGATACCGCAGTGGGATCTGAAGGATTCTCTTCCGAGAAGAAGCACCAGGAATGACAAGAATAAAGTTCTTCAACTGCATTACTGATTTATTCAAATAATTTCCTATCACATCTTTGCTATATAACAGAAAAGCATTTGGCACAGGTGCTTGTTATTGGAAAAAAAATGTCCTCCATTCATAAAAGGAATCTTTTATTCAGGCTGCAACTTTATTTTTTAATAAATATCACAGATTTGTCTTGGCAATTATTAAATTATAAAGAGACTTTATTATTTGTGTCAATGTTTTGTTCTACTAAGATTTGCAGGGAAGGAAGAACCAGATATTATTGTTGTCCTAAAAACTCAGTTAAAACAGAGCACAAAAGGCTGGCTTTGAAACCAATAGAATTAGTAGCTGCATAAGATCTTGTAAAACTTGCCACTGATCAGTACAGGTCCAAGCTATTTGTGAGTAGCTCCCATCTAAGGCCAAAGCACACTGAATGGAGAGGAAATTCAGGTGTGTGTGTGAATTCGGAGTTACAGTCACGATGACTGTAGGGTCAGAAGTAGATGATACAATGATCTTGTCTGATATTCTGTATACTGTGGCTACAGAATCTTGCCATGTTTATTGCTACCTCACTCCCCTCACCTATGACATAATTTCATTATGTGGTTTTGAGTTCAGGATTTCCAGTGATGGAAAATCCACCGTTCATTATGTGAGTTATTTGTTCAACATTTTTTTCACTTTTTTCTTATTGATTGCTTCTGCTTGATCTTCCAGTCACAGGATACTTTTATGTCTTTTCTTTGAAAAGCTTTATGTTACAAGTAGCTGCTCCACCAGGGAAATATTTGTAGCCCACGGTCAAGTTGCCTCTCAAACTCATATTTGATGAAGTCATCTTAGCCCTCTCACTGAAGGTTAAACAATCTTGCATTTGGCACAAGGAGAAAACACACAAAGTTCCTACAAATAGCAAACAGAGCTATAAATCTGAGCCATTGCAGTTGCCTCACAACATGTACCTACATCCTAAATCAAGTTTAGAAAAAAAAACACAACCCACTTTAATTAACATTATCTGTCTTTTCCAAAATAAGGTAAACGGAGCTTGCATCTAGACTATCAAAAATAGGATTTATTGCTATTTATTGCCATTTTTCTCTTTTGGTGTAGATTTTAGCAGATCAATCTAAAAACTACAATTTAACTGTCACAAACCAACCAATTCATCATATTCTATAATAAAAGTAATAAACTGTGCCTAAAATAATTTTGACTGAGGAGTTTAACTCTCTTAAGCAGCACAGTGGAGTAAAAAGGTAGCTGTATACAGAGCTGACACAACACTCGCAATGAATGAGGCATGTTGATTACAGAGGACAGAGCTTCCACACATTCACAGCGTGCCTTGGAGCTGTGGATATCTTCCAAGGCTCACAATATACTTCCCTTTTTTCCAGAAATCAGCCTGAAAGTGTCATGAGACTGGACTTTCTGGTCCTTGCTGGCTATAACCAGAGCAGAGTAATTCAGTTGTACATTATGCTGCTCTCACGCACAAAGAATGAGTGCAGGGAAATGAATGTTAACTGAATTTACTTCAGGTTTGGTTTAAGATTTGGGCAAAGGTTGGGGTCAGTTCTTACTTTGCCTGAAATAGTTCTCTGCCCTGGGTGTTAAAGCCTCAGAAATAATTGCTGACACTTGCATGCTCCCAGCTTGCTTTGAACTGCTTCTGGCCTGGGCAAGGAGCATTTTTCCATGGATGAGCAAGTGAGATGTCTCAGCAACAAACACATACCTACAGTGTCAGTTGTTCTCTGGCTGTTCAGTCACATAGTACATAAGGCCAGCAAGAAGATGCTACTGGATTTTGCTTCAGCTACTAAGTGCACTTACTGTGTAGGTAGTTTACTGACCCACTAGACTATATCCTCACTCCATCCTAGGCACTAGTATAGAAAAGTAGTTGCAATATTGTGTTGTTCTCTATTTTTCTGTACGTAGGAAGAAATAAAAGCTGTGACCACTCATGCTGTGATGGATGCCTTCCACAAGCCAGACAGCTGACAATATGTGGCATCTTGTAGTACCGAGCCTAAGGATTAACTGGATTATCATTATTTCCATTTTAGAGGTAGAAAATGTAAATAACAAAGAGTTTGAAGACTTGTTAGAACTTAAATTTCAGTTCAAAGAATCTGGAATAGACTTTAGTTCCCAGTCCTCCAATTAATTTTCATGCTGAGGTGATAACGCCTAATACATTCTTACATAAATATGACAATCAGTTTACACATACACTGGCTTTTATACCAATGGAGAAGCCCTTTTTTCTGCATATATTCTTGCTGCTCATCAAGCACTTGGGGATCCTTTTTTCAAGGCTTGTGGTTCTGCCATGTATTCAGATAGAAAGAGACAAAAGACTGAACTCAGTAAAGAGAGACAGGGGATCTCAAATCCCACCAACAGGACTAACAAACCCTCAAAACTTCATGTATATGGGGTTTGCTCAGAAACAGGGGTGTCCTACTGCATCGAGACTTCCATTTACATTGCCTGAGATGTTCATATCCTAAGGAATCCAAACAGGCTATATGGACAGCTTCAATGTCCTACAAACTTTGAAGTGATGATATTTTCATAATACTGCAGTTCACTGTCATGAAAGCAAGGTCAAGCACATATTTTTATAGGAAAAAAATGATTTATTTTGCATGAATTAACCTGCTGTACTTAGGTTGGATCCTTTTTCTCTTAATACCCGATTGTTCTTCCTTTCATTTTCCCTGCTAAGGAATCATTTGACCTGAAAATAAAAAGGAAACGAGGGTGGTTATAAGCAGAATTTGGAGAGTCACTGTCTACCTGAGCTGTACTTTAAATGATATTTCCATATAATTTCTGACTGCTCAGTGACGTAGTGAGGAATCGATCCTGTTCTCTGTTTAAGACAATGGAAATCTCACTCTGTCTTCAGGGTTTACCTCTTGGGGTGAAAAATGAAAGGACATATTCTAGCTGGCACAAGCAATAGCTTCATTCACAGAGAATGTGAAAAATCAATTGACATTTTAACTGCCTGACCTCTGTTACAAACATCTGCAGGGAAAGAAAGCAAATTAGTAAAATGTGTCCTTTTTACTTAGGTTCATTGGAGGTTGCGATGTTAGTTGCATGTGTGTTCAGAGGAAGAAATGAAGCAAACCTTTATTTCTGTCATTACAGTTGAGCTGTATAGGGGATATAAACGGATGTCTACATAATGCCATCTCTGTCTGGTGTGCGTGTACAAAACTTGAAATGGAATTGTATGCAACTATTGCAAGCCCATGTTATTCTACACCCACATTTTGCAAGAGGTGGTGGAGGTGGAGTGATACTGGCCTGATAAAGAGGGCAGTGATTGTTGTTTGCCATTTAGAAACAGGAAAAGAAAGGGATATAACTTGCACAAATAATCTATGGCTATGTCAGGGGCACGATTAGCTCTTATCAGTGGGTTTCTTCTGGGTCTCATGACAGGAGCCAAAAATGGCGGTGTCACTCATGTAGGTTAGATGAACTCTGTATGCAATTTATGTCCACTGCATCAGAGCTGGTCAAGGCATTATCCCCTACCTGCATAACAATGGCTTGGTGCCAAGGAAGCTCCCAGCACTGGGGAGCATAATGGGGTGGTGTGCTTTCAGCACCGTGTCAGAAAATCTCTCATGATGTATGTGGCCACAAAAGCATTTGTGACATCCTTTGAGTGACTTCAGTAGGGGCTTACCCGGTGTTAGCAATACTGGGATCATTTTCCAATGCTTTCCTGAGTTTGGCTGGCCAGGCAGTGCAGGTGCCCAGCATCCTATCCTTCCCTCCACTTGCTGTCAGCCACCCTGGTTTCAACACAACACATGTTAGTATAAACGTACATGTTGGCATTAAGACATGACTTGGAGATACTGTTGGTGTAGATAATAAACTCCAAAACTTCATTCTACCCAAGAAATAAATCGATGAACTTAAGCTATGAAGTTCTATACAAACATAGTTCTTATCTGGATTGATGTTGTTTGCACTGGTCAGCCATGCAGCAACATCCAGGTTGACTGGAACCTTGTTTAAATCAGATTTTAATCCTATTTCTTTGCTCCAGTTTCCACCCACAAGACAGACTTTAAGAGAGGAATGAACAGGGCCTGCGTGGTCCTTGCAATCTGGCTTTGTATTTGCAAAGGGTCTTATTTCTGAACATTTCACAGTTTGATATTTGATGGTGTGATTATTAACAAGACTTGATATTGCACAAAATGGCTGGCACATGGTGGCCAAAGTTTCAACATAAAGGTTCAGTACTGTTTCATATGCAACTACTTGCATGCCTACTTAGCATATATGTTGGTCCTAAGCCTCTGCTGCTGTGGACTGTCTGTAGCCATGAGTTTTAAGGAGTAAGGGAAGAAAGGATATTTCATGTCTATTGCAAATCATAAAAGCACCAAAACAGGTCTTTTGGACGTGTTTATACTTTCTCGTCCAACTCACTTTATCTCTAGTCATAGCACCAAGAAAAAGGGGACTTATTAAATTGGAAAATATTTAACATGCTAATAAGCATAAACAGTCACTGCAACTCCGGAAGGCAGTTGCTCCTTTTTTCACAGTACAAGTATTCACTTGCTTTCACAGTTACCTAATCAGATATGGGAATGCTGGTTGGTTGTGTGCACTTTCACAGCTATGCACCTCTCTGATGAAAAGTTCCCAGTTGTGCTTAGAGAGTCAGGGATTCAGTTTTTCCATTCCTCCAAAAGATACGTACATCATACAGGTGGTCTTCTTTCCAGCTGTCCACAGAACTCTAAAGCAGATGTACCATAATCAATCTTCCACCATTATCACTGAGGCCATCAGGAGGATTAATTGATTTAAAAATTGTGGCTTTCATCCAAGAAAAGCCTGTTTCTGCCCCAAAGTCACCGAAACAGCATTCTTAGTGAAATGATAGAATATGATCCTATAACCCACACAAATTTGGCAACAGTCAAGCTGGAGCCAAACAGATTTTGAGGTTGTGACAGAATTGAACAAGTCTGTTACCATCAGCTTCACCACACGGCTGCTGCCAAGACATAGAAGATTCAAAACTAAGAATACAGCAGTTTTGCTGAAAGAAAAAAATATTGACAAGTGTTCTGTGAGGTCACTGGCACTCCCCGCCCCCCCCCCCCCCCCCCCCCAAAGTTCTTTGCAAAACTAAGAAAGGGACAGCATCTTCTAAAGATCTGCTGACAGCTGGTTAAGGAAAATATAACTACAAAAATTTCTCTAGGTCTTATTTCCACTCTTCTCAGTATTGCTGCAATGAAATGTAGGGGAGAATCAGGCTGCTAATGGGATGCATGGCACTGATACAATCTGAATTTTGGAGAGTGTCCAAATTGCCTTTTTCCTGTGCTCCACCACTTATAGACTGGGGCAAGTGATAGGTTCAGCACGGTCTTCAGCGTGTGCTAATGTGGTAAAAACACAGATTCACAGCCTACAGCAGCAACCCCTTAGCTGTGAGAGGACAAAGAGGGTAAAGATTGCAAACATTGTCACCACAGGCAAGCCTGAGAGGACAAGGAGGAGCCAGATATCTCAGTAGGGTGTCTTCTGAATTAGGTGGGAAATGCTCCTCCAAATGCAGAGGCAAAGCCCTGGATTGAAACCGGGGGAGTGGGCTGTAACTAGCTCAGGAAATGGCCGATTTGCAGTTGGGTTTCATGTTCCAGCGTAACGCAGAATCCTACAAGAGGCACATTGTGAAAGAGGATTTACTTGAGCATTGCAATCATTTATGGTGTATCCATGCCTTCCAGGGATCAATGCCCGGTTACTTATTTTCAAAGAGTCCTCCCAAAACTGTAGAGTGTGGAAAGTATTAAGTAGCACTTATCAGGGTGGAAAGTTACCCTGCAGTTCATATGTGAGGTGATATCCTGAATGTGTCATGTGTCAACAGCCATATAACCTGTGATAAGAACTTTGCTTGCTGGGCTGTCAGCTCCATTTCCTCTGATCTGCTTGCACAAGGAGCATGCATGGGACTTCTGCTCTACAGATCACACTGATTGACACAGTATTGGCAGAAATTTCTCTATTTCCTCTTCATGACAAAACTGCATTGATTAAAGTTGAAGAATTTGAAAATCCCCACCCCACCCCCACCCTGCCCCTGAAGTTGCTGTATTATCTAAAGGGAATATGAAACAAAAGGCAACAGTAAAAAATACTTATTACTAAAGAGCTTCACTGCAGAACAGATGCCCCCTGTTCACGGTATTGCCTTGTGCGCTCCTAGAGAGGGGAATGATACAGAGAATTTCCCTTTAAAATTTGTCTTCCCTGAAGGTCACTGCCGAATAGCTTCAATTATGAGACATAATGAGCAAGAGTTCCCAGAGGCACTACCAGCTCCGAGTGTCCCAGTTTCTGAGATCCTGGCTTGAGATCTTACACAGATCCCTGGCACACGAGAGGTATTTCTTACCTTCTGCAGTGTCTTTAAAGAACAGCTTGGTACATGTGCATCCAGGAGCCAAAGTGCCTAAAATTACTAGTCACTTCTGACGACTTTGCCAGTATCAATATACACAATCAACCCAAATATTTATATACAATGTTAATTTGGTATATTAGGAATATAATAAGCATAGTTTACTGACATGCTGAATTTAAAAAAGAAAGCCACCTTCAGAGACAGCTGGAACTGAAAACCTTGTAACATTTCGGTGATGTACAGCAATATAAAAGCAAAGCTAAACAGAAAAACTCTGGACTTTCAGTTCTGACAAAAACAACTGGTGATTGAAGTAAGGTACACAGATTTCTGAAATTCTTCCAGTTATAAGTAATCGGATTTTAAAGATACTTTTCTTTTCAGATATATGATATTTATCTTGACAGAGTCTTACTCAACAGTTTCATTGTTTCATGCATTTCCCTTTGGTACTTTGAAAAGAAAGCAAGTTTGTTCTTTTCATCTGTAGCTGTTCCCTCAATAGCTGTCATTTATTATGTAGAAAAAAGGATTGTGTTGTATTTCTGTATGCATTTGGCTTTGCATGCAGCTATATTTTTCTTTCAGTAGATGTATCTTGGGGCTTGGGGAATTGTTTTGATGAAAGGGCTGCTTTTTAAGCCAAAATATCTCTCAAAGAGCTTCAGTTCCTGTGAGCTAGATCACAACAACAACAACAACAACAACAAAAACCAAAAAAAGAAAAAAAGAAACCCTTAAGAAACAAAATGTCATCTTAATAATGCTAGCTTTTAGACATCTGTTTTCTAGGGTACAACCTGTAACTAAGTGTATAGGTACTTCTGCAAGTACCTCTTTAGGAGCGCTAGATGCTTCATAGTAAGGGTAACAACAGCCAGTACACTGACAATAGAGGGGCAGTATTAGCTAATTCATTCCTTTAAGAATAGGGTTTTTTGAAGAGCATCTCAAGGACATCAATCCCTGGTTTTATGTAAAAGCTCAGGCCTGACAATAAATGCTCTGGTTGTGACAGGTCTTGTTTTAATGCCTTTCCAACCCAGAGAAATCAAATCTGCTCTGCTTTCCATGAGGCTGCCTGGAGTTGCATGCCTGATAGTAAAATCTGGTCACTCTCAAGAATCAGACCTTGGGAAGCAGACATGAGCTGTAGGTTTCCTTCTCAGCTACAGCAGCGCATCATCCTGCAACTCCTTAACACACAAATAATCCTTCCAGCAGTGACTAGAGCCCAGGAATCACAACCTGGAAGGGTGTTCAGGCAGGCTACCCAGGGTCTGAGCAGGCTACCAGGTTTTGTGTGTGCTCTTACAGAGTGATGCAGCTGCAAAAGGAGGCATTCACAGTACCCTCCGTTTTCACAAGCTTATTACTGAGTAGTAGTTAGAAGATGCTTTGCAAGTGGAGAGGTGTTTGCTTTCTGCACCTACCAGATATTAAAAGATATCTAAATTGCAGTCTTTGCTCCCCTCAGACTTTCACTTCACACTTTCAGCAATAATATGTGGGAGGTACCCACTCTTAGCAGCTCTTTCAAGGGCAGGCTGGATCCTACTACATTCTCTTGAAGACCATTCTTGCATGCTAATCCTTCTTCACGGTTTAAGGAAATACCTCTAGCCTCTTTTTTGCATTTTCTACGTGCTTGCTCAGCACTATTCTGGAGCACTTAAGTCTGTCTCTGCAATGTAGAAGACTTGAGTATTTCACTGCAGGCAATAGATTCTGCTTCAGAAAACAGGTGTTGTCATCAGGTGCTGTCACACCACTTGTAAAACATTTATTGGAATTAACACATTTGGGGGGGTTGGTGGTTGTAGTTTTGGTATGGTGGTGTTTGGTTTTTTTTTTAATTCTGTCTGTAAATAAATTTATCTGCAAAGATAAGAAAATACTTAGTTGCACAGGAAAGCAAAACCCCACATGGTTTCACGTGACAGCTCACTGCTAAGGATTTCTTAATTAGAAGGCTTTGGATCACTTTTCAGTTCCTTAAAACTGGTCATTTCTAATCTATAGAAGTTCCATGGGCCTGACTCCCTCTTCTTTCAGACTCAAGTGATTTTTATAGATGTCAGATAGGATGACCCTCCCCTACAGAGCTCTCTATCAGGAAAATGTGATATTTAGCTCCTCCAAAATTAATTCCTCAACTTACACAAAACTAGCAAGGGATGTTAAAACCAGTGCCGCCTTTGCCAGTAAGGCTCCAACGTAATTTTGAAATAGTGTAACTGTTATGAGTCTGAACAGGATTTTTTTATTTTAATGGTAATACCAATATGGTGTGATATAATATAGGCTGTACAAAGCAGCTGCACTGTTGCTTTGGAAATAATTATCTTTCCATTAATGCCAATGGTCAAAAAAGTTGACTTATCACGCATCTCAAATTCAAGTGCATTACAGAAACTCTTTTAGAACATCCTGTGCTGACTATTCAGAGAGGGAAAAAGATTTCAGAAAATGGAAAGGGTATAATTGAATACAGAGCAAGTACAGTGTATTAAGACAGGAGACACTGAGGAGTTCTGGGATCTGGGAATTGCATTAAATTACCTTAAATGAGCAGCATGCACTGCATTAACTAACATTATAATAGGATTTAGGGAACGCATGACTTTACTATAGAGGTCTTCGCCAATTAGAACCTCTTTGTGCAAAGAGGAAAATTCTACTTAAAAGGTTATCTGGGAGTTCTAGACAGAAAAATAGTGATACTTGTTATAAACTGCAAAGGAATGCAACAGTTGCAATGCTGAGAGGAGAACAAAATTACTCACTGTGTTACTTATACTGACCAAGACACTTGGGATGTCTTGTGATATCTGTGGCTTCTTGGGATAGACAGACTGATGCATACAGAGTAGCCAGAGGAAGAAACAAGCTTTTCTTTACAGAACATATTTTTTGGTCAGAGATGCATTTCTTTAGAGAGAAATGACATACACAACTAACTCCTGCTGATCCTCAAAAGCACAGTCTAGGCAGGCCGTGAAACGACCCTTGATGGTGAAGAGGCCACACAAACTGGCCAGGGGAGGAGCTGTTTAGGAGTGGGAAAGTCAAGGAGGCTTCAGCTCACCGCTGGGCTCCATGCAGCCATGCTGGTGGCATGGCCCTGCCCTGGCCAGGTGGCAGGGGTGGCCCTGCAGCTGCTCCTGCCCTCTACATCCCCCGGACTTTGTGCAGCCCTGGAGTCCCTGACCATGTTAGAACATGGCTTATTGCTCCCTTGATGGATGGGCTTGAATTTGGTGTTGTTGTACTCAGCTGTTTACAGACCTAGGCTTTAGCTGTCTTTACACAGTCTTGTGTGCACACATGCAATAGATTTGCTTTATCTTCAGTGCTGTTACTCTTAAAGAGAGGAGTATTAATTGCCTGTCAGATTGTTTTTATGACCTTGTCGCACAGTGCAACAGACTCCTTTATTTATCTACTATGAAGCACTGAATTATCTTCAAAATGAACTGAGGGAATGATTACAAGATGGGCAATAACCAGATTAAAATCAAACTCCAATAGAGGAGAGCAACTCCAGTTGTCCCTGTGAAATATAACCTTTGAAAACCAAATGGATCTAACGCAGCATTAGGTTGTAAAAAAATATGTTTTTTCATACAAAGTGTGTTTGACCCGTTTTGTTCACTTTATTCTTTGACATTAGGTACTAAATATTGCCAGAAGCAGGATTCTGAAGAGAGAACATCTTTGCATTCTAGTAAGCAAACCTCTTGACCTTATGTGTCTGACCACTTGCTAATCAGAAACGAGCCTTGTCTGTCCTGCATGACAGGACAAAACCAAACAGAAATTTGGTCTACTGTGTCTGGCCCAAATTCCTCACACCCACTGTGCTGGGTATTTGCTGGTTACTACCACCAATGTAGAAATGAATACTTTTCTCTGATCCCTATGACTGTCAGCAAAGTCATTTAGAACTCTGAATGCAAAGGGTGCTAGATAAATACCATATTAAAAATAAAAATAATTAAAAAAAAGAGAGCGAAAGAGATATCATTTCCAATCCAGGTATTATGGAAACCCTGTGGAAATAAATCATTACCATAAATCATTTTCCAGCTGCAGATGTCCTCAGGGAAAACCCTTGACAATCAGTTTCTTGAAAATAGGAGATATTTTTATTATTTTCAGTAGTGTTGAACCAGCATTCAAAAAGAAGGAGAGCATATTTTTAGGTTTTGATATTGACTTGTCCAATTAATTTACTAAATGTATGGCACTTGAACAGACCTGTGATGGATGTACAAATGACTGACTGCCTCACTGCATATTTGTAAAGCAGATGATGTATCACATCATTTCTTTGAGTCATGGAACTGATTTATATGCTCTATGCTACACAGACATTCTCTTTGTCAGTTGGGACCATAAAAACCCCCACAGGCAATTGTCTGCTATTCAGTCTTTGCCATTCACTGAAATTACACATAATTTTAGCCTGTGCATTTGCAAACTGTGCTTTGCCATTTCCATTTGAAAACGCTTTTGTGTTAAACATTTTTTACTCGTCTAAATAAATATTATCCATAATAACCCTATATCAATCCATTACAAACCCATGAAAGTACGTACTGCATTTAGATTTAATCCTTGAAACAAAGCTTGTTCCCACCTCACTTGTGTGTTGCTTTCACAGCTGATTCTCACAGCTGCTGAGAAATCTGAGCAACACAGAAATCTAAGATTGCTTTTCATCTTGCTAAAGCTATAGAATCTTCAATAAAATCACATTTGAGTCACTGGTCTTCAGATATACGCACGACCAAATTCCTAAAGTACAGACACCTTTTGGGAGGTACGTAAATCTGTGCTTATGGGTAGAGATATGTATTCAAATGTACTCAATTTCAAATTCCATCAAAACCCCATTAGTGACACATTTATATCAATAGCTAAAAGAGCTTTAGTGCAGTCAGCTAGAAACAACTATTTAGGAAATAGCTGTAAGCTATGCTGGTGAAAATAAGTTTTCCATTTGAGACTGTCAACTTGCAGGATTAAGCTACAACTTCAACTTGTGATGATACAGCAAATACAGACCTTCTGCAGCCAGAAGTTGCTGAATGGAGAGAAGTACAAAATATCTTCTTTACTGTTCTAATTGCTCATATTGAACCGCTTGCTTCTCTAAAATTCTCTTTCATTTTCGGACAGTGCTATAATACATTTCTGGAGCAGAATATGATGACTGGGTTTACTTGTATATAAAAAATAGTCAAAGAAGCTACGGAGTTTCAGTAGTTGTGGATTTTCAAGTTAAGTTACATGTAGTATACAAATATTTCCTTTGCTGGTTTTAACATATTTTTCCTTTGAATTATGCTGGAAGTATCCTTGTTAATACAACATGGAGCATTGAAAACAGGGTTGTCTGACAGATTCTCTCTATATACGTCACTCTTATGAGTACAAGGTATGGCTCCCAAACTCAGTGGGATAAGCCCCCATCCTCCAGTCTGAGAGGATGTAGCAAAATATACTCTGAAAGCTGGAGTAACAAAGTGTAAAGGCAAGAACATCCTACACATGAATACACTAAACTCCAGCTGTAAATAAATTTGACTCCTCTGTTTTGACAGACAGTTCTAGATCCCTGTAACTCTTACGTTTAAAGTCTGCTTATAATATTCAGTCTTTTATACCATAGAAAATTTTCTCATTGTATCTGTGCTATATGTTAGCTTTAATGGAAACCTTTAAACTGTTTTTCATTTTTACCTTCCAGACATATTCCTACTATTTCACAGTTGCAATGGAGCAAACAAGTAAAGAGCCATAATTTTTCTCGAATGAGTTTAAGAATATGATTATTTTCCTGTTGGCAGCTTTTCCTGGTTGCAAGAAGGGACAAAAGGGAAATGAAAACTCACTGAGATGATCTTCAGAAGTGTTTCCCAAATCACTGCAGGGGGAGATTCCAGCATGCGCCAAGACGACACAGTTTCTTGCACCAAATGTCAGCCTGAGCTGTAGGCTCATGGGACCACTGGCCTCTGTGTCCTTTGCTCTTTAGCAATCTCTTACCAAAGGATCCTGCTTACCAGGGCCTCTACCAGCCACCTCAAAGTGGATCTCATTATATAGATTAAGGGAAAGAATATAGCTTGGCCTTTGAGGCCTTTCCCAGGCATTTGTTGCCCTGGTATTGCTGATCTGTCCTCACCCACACTATGTATATTTATTTTGCATCCTTTCCCATGTGCCTCCCTATGGGGCAGAAGTAAATTCAGTGAATGGAGGGCTCACCAAATGGGTACTGTCTGCATTGCTGGGTGTGGGATTGACCTTCTGAGCTAACCCTGAGCTGAGGTCTTCAGTGAGCTACCCTCCGTGGCACCCAGGGCTGCTTTCTAGAGTAATCACAGTTAATTTAAGGCTCTGCAGTGTGTACTGAGTAGTTCTAATTATTCCACCAAATTACTGTGTTTCTGTCTTTATCCAGTGTAATCTGCCATCAGGTTGTTAATTTGCCTAGGTTTATTAAAGCCTCTACAGTCCTCTCCAGATTTGATTTCACTGAACAATTCTGTAATGTGAACTTCCCTTTTTCACCTACTTTTGTTTTCCAAATCATGTTTTATTGCAGCACTTTTCACATATATTGGTTCTAGGATCAATTGTCCCATACTGGGGTTTCTGGATTTCAGTTATTTCTATTATGTATGTGCATATGTTTGTGTATTAACTAGCACTTATCAGGATGTAAGTCACATGGTGTCTCATTGCCATGCGGATCATTAAATGTAGGAGGGCTTTTTATCCAAAATGTGTGAGAAAACCATCTTTCCCTAAAAAGCCCAACCAGGTCTGTCACCAAACCCTTTCTTTACAGAGAGCTAGTCAGATATTTCTTTTTCTCATCTCCACATTTTCCTAGTCCATTAAAAGGCACGTATTTTTATGATGCCCCTTTACACAAGGTGTTTCACCTGAAACATATTCTTACCCCATTTCAAATGCAGGTTTCTAGAAGCTGTAGGTTATTTATAGGAGAGTCATAAGTAGAACTGTCTCAAATAATTGCCAACCTTTAGCTTGGGTATATTTTTTTCAGTATTCCTCATCTCTGAAGTAAGACTTGAAATATGGTAAAGTGAAATCTGACTGAAATCAAGAGCTCTCCTATAGACAGAAGCTTTGAATTGTTTTTAATAGTATAATAAATTCCTTCTGTTGTTCTAACAGTGTGATCCAAGAGTGTCTTTGAGAGTAACTTCTAACGAGATGCAAAGGAGTTGTCCAAAATGGTGGCAGCATTAAATTCCCTGCAGCTCTAAGCAAGACTTTCCTGATGCTCTTTCACAAAAGACAACAGGCATGGATGTACCATGGCAGGTGGAGGAAGATGGGCAGCTCCCTCAGCAGCCTCTCTCTCTTTTCTACTGCCAGCGCCACAGAAGTGGCAAGAGAGGGTGAAGAGACCAAAACCCTTTGCCAGACCCACCATATTGCACCTGATGTGGGGATAAATCCCTCCTGGGGCTGATGGGCTCAGCACTCTGTTCAGCACCCCGAGCCCCCAGTCACACAGTGGCGGCTGCACTGGACACACAGAGATGCTCCCAGCAACATGAACTCACATTGCTCAAATGGAGTAAACACGTTAGTTTGCTTTTCCCCTCTCATCCCTTAGCTAGGGGCAGCACATTTCTGTTTTGGTTTTTTTTTTTTATCTTTGGAAAAAAAAGACAGCTCCAAATATTCATGGATTCAGTCTACTAAATGGATGTGTCTGTGGTGCTTCAGGACAAATGCCAGCTAATAGATAGGGTAGCAGGAGCTTTTTTAGACAAAGAGGAAAGAACAGAACAAGCCTTAAACCTAGCTGTTGGCTCTGTTTGAGAAAAAAAGAAGATATTTTGAGCTCACCAACAAGGTCTGTTATCTTTTGCTTATTTAAAGAAAGATCTGAAACAAGGGCATAACAATACAGTGTAAGCAGCATATACAGATCATGCAGATTGTGTATATGAGTATGATTTACCCCTAACAACCCAGTTTGGTAAGTACGATTCACCCCTAACAACCCACTTTGGTAAACCCTCCCTTGAGAGATATAAATCAGATCAAAATTTCACCATGTTCCCGTCTCCCTATTTAGTAGACTGCTAAGCAGGTCTAAAAGGTGGTTTGCCCTCTCTTTCAAAACCAGCTTATTTACATGGGGTGTTCATCGTACAGCACGTCAATTTATTTTGAAAGGAAATTTACCCTCCTCATCAAGCCAGTGAGCTTTATGCAACATGAAGTATATAGATAGACATGGAAAAGTGACGAATAGTTATTGTAAATCATTACCCTGGCAGTGGTCCAAAGCCCTTAGGGCTTCAGCTCTTACACTGGTACAGCAGATATAAGCTTCGATATAACTAATCTACATTGGTTGCAAAAAACAGTAATGTAACTACGTAAGTCAGTCATGTGAAAATTAGCGTGGTTTTCTGGCAATGCTTGAAAATTATCTAGTCCACCACATACAATGCGAAAAAACATAAAAATACAGAGATAATACACTAGCATACAAACAATAGAGGAGACTTAGTAGAGGTTACATCAGTAATCATTTATAAACTCTAACAGACACATGCCTTAATAGAAAAGCCTGGGGAGGTGGAAATGGAAGCGTATCATAAGAAAAAAATCTCATTATTTTAAATACTTTCAGTTTCAATATAATCTTATTTATGTTAAGTCAATTTTTTAAGATTCCACTACATAATTACCATCACAGTAAACAAGCAATAGTGATCTTTTTCTCTGGTTTTGTGTTGGGAATAAGAATAGGAATACAGACACGTGCTCCCTTGGGTGTTGTGGTTTAATCAGGCTGGTTTTTATAAGGCCTTTTTCAAACTGATCAGAATAGCCTGAAATGTGTCAGAGAAAGCTTGTTGCCTAGAATAAACCTTTAATAGTATTTCACAGCTGATTTCTTTTTGAATTAATTTGCCCTTGAGCAAAAAGACAGGGTCAGTAGGACCTGTGTATGTGTTGAAAAGCAGAGAAGGAAGAGTAATGGGGAAAAAGAGACAAGAATTAGCCAGGAGAGACAACTGGTGCACTCCAAGCTCCCTGCTGATTTAACAGAGACTACATTCTCTTCTCCTTGAAATATGGACTGTCTCTGTTCAAGTTCATTGGTTTAAAGTGAAGGGAGTTATTTCACATTTATGCAGCTTGTGCCATTTGTAACCCCTGAACAGAATCTCACCCACAACTCTCTTTAAACTTGGAAAAGGTCAGACACAGAGCTCCTTCAGCCTTTATTATTAAAAGCTTCCTGCCTGACTTTACTGTAGAGAAAGAGGCAGTGACCTTACATTTAATCACATCAAAGACTCTGTGCTTTAACTTACTTAAAAGACTCCTTATGCAGGGTAGCTTTATCCAAGGAGTCTTTCGCCAGACGACATTTTTAAAGCAGCGTGCAAAATATCCCTTTTGCTGCAGACTCCAGCTGCTGAGCAAGCAGCCTCTCTGCTGCCTGCAGTAAGGAGACTGAGAGAAGTCTGGGGGAATGTGCATTCAGCCAAATCTATCCCATATGCACGTAAAACCTAATGGAAATCAGTCGTGAGGCCCTACAGCTGCACAGGAGTACATGTGATTTACAGCAAGGCAAAGGATTTGCAGAATCTTCCATCTTCGGTGCTTTCATTTTTTAATGTTTCAGCCTGAGCAGAGTTAATCTTCTTAATGAAGTAAAATGGAAGAGTAATTAGCTCCTCTGCTTGCGCATATGTTTCACCAGTGCTGGATTTCTGAAGTGCACAGGACAAACCTTCTGTTTGAATTTCCCTATTTAAAAATGCAGCAGATGTAGCGTGAAAAAAAGTTTCTGCTGTGAGCTGTGTGCTAAGGCTCTGATAAATGCCTTGTCACATTTGCTCTGCTTTGTACTTGGAAAGATTCTTATTTGTTTGCTTTTATGTTTCTACACCTGTCTCCTTTTCTTGTGCACAGTTTCCAGGCAGGGATGGTTCTGTCAGGGATGATGGGCTCTGAGCAAAACTTTCTGTTCTGTCTTTGGCTTTTCTCTATGGGGATTAGGTGGAGCTGAATGATGAATGAAAGGTCCAAGGTCTGCCTCAGAAAAGCCCCTTCTTGACCATTTTCATCTCAGCCTTTACGGTTTTGCCACCTTCAGATCTGTATGCAACTGGCCAGCACTACGTGCAGAACGATGCTGTCATTTACAGCATACCGGCACGACTCAAGGCAAACCAGAGTTTCCCTCCTGCTTAAAGGACCCACTGAATCATTCACCTCCTGCCTGGGAAAACTCCCCGAGCCAAATACTTGTTCCTAAAGAGAAAGCTAGATATGGCTTGGGACAGGGTGGGGGAAGAAGGGTGGTCTTGTAATTGTGGGGCAGAAGGGAAAAAATTAACAAGTCCTGATCCTTTTCATTATCTTGGAAGGATAATGCCACCTCTCCACAGCTCAATTTCTGTAAAACAGGGTAAAATACTACCTAGTGTTATACTAATCTGTTCAAATATTGTGTGACTACATGACAGCACTTCAGTGAAAAACCCTCTGCTTCTCCTGCTGCCTGTGAGTATCAAAGTTCAAGGTAGAAAGCAGAGCCCAGATGTGCACAGCAGCCTGGATCAGCAGAGCTTTCGGAGAGTGCCCTCTCTCTGAGGGAAGCACAATCTCCTAAGTACAGACCCGTTATCAATGTGAAACATGTAAACAAAGTTTAGGGGAGGAAAGACCGGCTTACTTTGCTGCTTCTCTGGCTCTCCCAGGAGCAGGACTCGGCCTCCTGGGGAGCGATCCCTCGCTGGAAAGGATGGTCGCTCAGGCAGGTCTGGCACAGCGGAGGCTCGAGCTCCGAATCCCCTGGAGGTAAATGCATCACAGTGGACCCTGGGTATTTGAGGCTGGCATGTGGGTGCTTTTCAACGCTGACCATGGGGCTCTTAATCCACCTTCGTACCTGCCAAAACAAAAAGAGGTGATGGACTCTCTTCGCTCTATGGCAGCAGCTGGGATGGCACAGCAGGGTTTCTGCTGTGGATAAAGGCACAGACTGGAGGAAAAAATCAGATACCATCTACAGTCAGGATCGGTTTTCTGTAGGAGAAAGTACTAAGCCATGTCAGGGTGCATGCGTGAACACACACCGTAGCCAGGCTCTGTATGTTGGGAATCATTTGCTGCTTTGTGCAAGTCTGCCATAAGTTTACCTACAATACAAAGTTTTCAGGCTTTATAAAGATATTAAAATATATGGTAGACTTCTAAGAAGAGAAAGATAACTACCCAAAGCAAGTACGTCCAGCCTAGAGAACTCGATTCCCCCTGTGGAGAGAAAGCAGACTGTTTTTGCAGGTATATAGCAGAAATACTGTAAGCTTTCTGCCGTCCTTTTTCAACAGCAGTATCTTTGGTTTCATCTCTGACTTCACATACTATCTCAGCCTTTTCTGTGCCTCTTGTCACTACCTTCAGGAGTCAGTTTCTCATGTTGACCTGACCCAGATTTTGACCCCGACTCCTCTAACCTGCCTCCCCCTGCCTTCTCCTTGTCTCTGCAGCTCCCCAGCTAGGACCCAGTGCACTACAGCAGGAGGGACGGTATTTACAAACATAATTTGCTGCACTCACAGGGCACGATGTCAGCCTTGTGCGCTTTGTTTGCTCTTCCTTTCACTTCTGTGACTGTCTCTTTACTGCCATGTGAGTCAAAAGTATTGGATTTTCTAACAAGATAAGTGAGGAGTCAGAGACTTTTCTGAGCTCTTTCTCCAAGTCATTTTGTACCGTGAAAGCAAAGAGACCACTATATAAGCTGTGCTATATTTGCACTCACTCTGATCAAAACTCTCTCATTTGAATGTGAAGGATAGATAGGGGTGTATCGGGATACGTTTTACCAGCCCAGAGGGGGAAGGCTGAGACAGCCAGAGCTGACAGCCCCACCAGCCTCCTATTGACAGGAGGCAACTCTTTGCTCTGTGAGCTGCACCTCTGGTCCACTCAGGGGAGTGGGGCAGGGCTGCAGGGTTTACTCTGGGGCGTACAGTGCTTGTGTCCCCAGCGGAAGCCAGAAAAAGAACTTGGCCTCAGCACTGCCATGCTTCATTAGGAGATGATATTTGCCATTACAGGATGCTTTACATCAGGAAAATAAACATTTTGTGTTACGTTAGTCATGGGCATGATGCCAAGTGTTTGATTAACAGTGGAAGTCTATATCACAGCAACTGGTTGCCAGGAACACGTATGATAAACAAACAGAATGAAACATATCTAACCAGCCTTCTGATGGTGACTCCTCTGTGAGTGGAACATCTGCAATTGCCCTCCTGTGCTGACCTGCTGAAAATCTCAAGGTTAGGAAAACCTCTCTTTCCTCTCTATGGAAACCAAGCAAACAGATGTCCTTCTGTGGGCAAATGAGCCACTTCCCACTGCATTCCCCATTTGCATTTTTCAGCAACGTCAGTTTGTGTGGATGATATCAGCTCCTATTTCCATGCTCTGGAGCATCTCTACAATGTCAGCCCCACCCCACTTTTGCTCACTATAGGGTCTGGATGCCATAGCTGACAGGTGCCATGTCTGCATGCTTTTGTAACAGATTTTGCAGAACTGAAACCCAAGTGCTTAAAGTTCTGTTGGAATAATTTTTCCAGGACGTTAAAACTAATGTATATGTATGGTTTTTATTGAACTTCTCTGTTTTTATAATTCCTAAAGTCCCTACTAGTGCAGAGAGATTGTTGGCTCACCATTTTCCTGATCCAGACTTTTTTAGCTTCAGGTTTGTGGGTTGTAGGGGGAGGGGTTATTTTTTTTCAGATTTCATTTCAATAAACATATTTTGAAACCGATCTTTTGACCCTGGCAGATTTTAAACACATTCATTTTTGCCAAGCATAATTGATTCTATGATTGTTAAGCACATCATTAAATATATTACTCTCCCCAAGTAAATTCATGGTTGTGTGTCTTGATCAAATTCCAGAACTTGGTATGTTGAAAAGAATAATTATATTCCTGGTCAAAAAACCACGCTTGATTTTCCAGTGTAGTTTTATTATGGAAAGCATACAATGTATGTAATGTGATTCTGAGAGGACTAAATGACTGTTCATTTTGTCCTTTTTAAGTCAGACCTGGTGATCGGTTTTCTGACCATGTTCTGCCTTTCTTCCTTGACATCCTGCAGCTTCAATTATATCATTATGGGTGCACACAGTGTGCAAAAGTGTGCATGAAAGAAGAACCAAACTGACAGTAGCAATGGGCCTGGGCTGCAATAAGCTGCAGGCTCATTTTTTCTTAAAAATTCCAGGGGGACAGCCCAGTCGTCTGCTTAAGACTGTTCAATTGCATACTGTATCAACTCAGGCAGGAATTCAAATGCAAGTCTGGGTTTGAGGTCTCATTAAGACCCAATGATGTTTGGTTTTATGATTTCAAATTCAGGACATTTGCAGCAACACCATTAATCAATAATTTCTGTTGTAGCTTCACTTGTATCACTGTCTTGTGTTTCCGTTTACAGATCTCTAGCCTGCCTGTGTATTAAGAAACGTTCAAGATGTGACCTCAGTACTCCTGATACAGCAAAATCTGCCTGTATCAAATGGTCTTGTAGCTGTACCTTTTAATGGCAATGAAATATGCATTTGGCAGCATAATGATCATAAATTATAGAACACCCACAGTGTGAATGGTAACGTGAAAGAAAGTAACAGGGCGTGCATTTTATGAAGCTGCACACAACCGAGTGTAGGTGGCATCTTCCGGCTCTGGCATCAGCAAGTGGTCCCTGAGTTCAGGGTAAATCCTAAACAATTTTTCTTACTATTTTTTATTCCAGGCTGACTCCTGGTTTTAACTCAGGTACACATGTTTTTCTCTGAACAACATTTTGCTACTTAAAAATGTTGGATTAAACTGATTTTTTCATGTGATGGATCCGTATTATTGACACATTACAGCCTGTACTGAGAGATGAAAAAGAAGTATGATTGCAAACAATGATCTGGTCATATTGTTGTTCTGTTTAATGCAACAGGGTTTTTGGGAAACTAAGGTGGGAAAACTTCAGAGGCATCCAGCTTTGACATTAAATGGACTAGCAGGATTTAATTTTTTAATTGGTTGGAACCAGTTCAAATAGGTTAGCACACCCACAGTGCAAATGCACTGGCAGAGAAAAGTTTTAAAACAGTTCTAGTTTTCCTTCATTGGATCAGGTAAAGTTCATGTTCGTGTATGTCCAGCCATGCCTGCTCAGTCCAGGATGCTGTGCTGACTCAGCAAAATACACATAATATTTCAATAAACTGAGTCACTCTGAAAAGTAATATATAATCTACAAACGTCAATAGAAACCCAAGACCTGCATAGCTAAGCCCAGGGAAGTTGTTTTTCTTCTTTCTGAAGTCTTCGCCTCTGACCAAGGCGCCTGCACCACCTGCCTGCGCGCCCAGACCTGCCCAGCAGCCGCTCCAGGGGAGCTGAGCCTGGGCTGCTGCTTCACTGGGTGCCAACGCGCTACGCTGAGAGCTGCCGTGTTTGTTATTTTTAGAATTTGCCTACATGGATGTGTTAATGTCCGCTGGCCCAAGGACAAATTAGATAAATACACAGTCAAGCCTTGTGTGGATGGCTTGGTTCAGAATGAAGATGGGCTTAATTCATTCTGTACCCACTAGCTTAATTTATCTAAGTTAAAATTTCAGGTTTCATTCTGAATTGAAAGGCCCATGAGGACTTTAACAACATTCAATTAATCTCCTCTAATTTCACATCTTCAGCTAATTCAGACTAATGTCCCTCAGTATCCCTCTGCAGACAAAGCCTGTTTGCCATTTGAAATTCATAGATAACGCAGAGTAACATGAACAGAAAAGTGTAGTAACTGTTACCAATACTCTGAGTGGGAAATGAAATGATTCGCTACTGACTTTCAACATGTATCCCTATCCAAAAGCATTGAAAATATTGATTTGAAACTGGAAGTATGAATTGGCAGCACCTTTGTAGCAGCAAGGCCAAGAGCAGACTTCTGAAGGAAAACAACTTTCCTGGGCTTAGCTATGCAGGTCTCAGGTTTCTATTGATGTTTGTAGATTATATATTACTTTTCAGAATGACTCAGTTAAATTTATTAAAATGTTATATATATATTATTATTAGTCATTGAATTGTAGGTCTACTCTATAGGTTTTTGTCTGGCTTTAACCTTAATAGATGTCAATTTTTTTTGCATATTTAATATTTACATTTACACTAGACAAGTGCTTTAGGTCTGTTTGACTTGAGCTATCTTAAATGTCACTAAAGATTTCAAAGTGCAAAGCTTCATTTCTTTTGAATTCACTTCCACTAAAAAACCTCCCACATTGAATTGCACAGAAAAAGAAAAACAGTTTTGAAGAAATGTCTCATAGTTTCTTCCCTGACTGACAAAAACAAATTAACAAGGAACACATAATAGTGTCACTTAGGACATTGTGTGATGCTCAAATACCATGATGCTAGGTGCATAATTCTTCATGGCAATGTTAGAAGTATTTGATTATTCAAATACATTATCTTTTTATTCTTACCATGATATCCATCTACCAGTAAACTAGAGCTTGGTCCTCGCTGCAGGAAGCAATTCTATTCTGAACTGTTTCTGAAGATTTCCGTATTTTCATTTCCAAAGGAAGGTTTTTTAAAGCCCCCAGACAACTTCATCTACTATTACAGAGTACAAGCAGCTGACTCGTTAAGTGTGTCTCAAATAATCTGGACAGATTATAATTGAGCAGAACAGAAAGAGCTCCCTGTTTCTTTTGCCCCATCACGACTATAGTTTCTTTATGCCTTTTTCTCATCAACAACTCTGCTAGAAACTGCTTCTGCTACATGCCTGTTGTGGAGTGCCCAACAGTTTCTGCTTAAGCTATACCTGCATTTACGAGATTCACTGTTCCCACACGAGTTCTTTCAGGGTACAACCTCTCAGGCTGTGCTGATGGACATGGGTCTGCTATGCTGGTCGTGTGAGCTGAGCAGCTTCCAGTCAGCCACAGTGCAGTAGCTGTGTGTCAGCATCCCATCACGCTCAGGGCTAGTGTCTCTTGCCATTTTCTAAGGCTGAGCAAGAGATCATCTGTGCCCATCCATGCAGACAGGCTTGAGACTTGTCAAATATTACCTTACTACTATTAGCTAGAAGTTGGTTCAAAAAGTTTCAGGGAACCCTTGCCTTGCTTGTTTGGAAAGAAAAAAAATCAAAGCAAGCAAAAGATAGTTGCCCAAAATTATCCGTGAAACATCACTGTCTTTAATGTATCTACTAACCTGAATAATTTCTGAAAAGAAAGAGTTTTGAAGATGTCAAAGCAACCCATTTCAACTTTTCAAAATACAAAAGTGTCACATTTTCAAGTTGAACGGCATTTTAATTTTTTTAGCCTTGAAATAGAGCAATTTGTTTGGAACAAATGCAATCACCTTCACGCTCACAGACCTTCATGGCTGGGAATAAGCTTAAGCATATCCCTCCACCCTGTCACGTTTTAAGATTTTTTTGTACTTTTGGTTTTGTTGAACTACCAAAGGATCTTTGCAGCTAGTCAAAGTTGTTTGATATTTCTTGTATTTCTTGCAATGACCACAAAAAAAATTGAGAAAATTTTCTCCATTCTTTCAAGATAAGTGAGTTCAAAGGAGTGTTGTACGCTACTCTAGTATGTAGCTATCTGTCACTAATGCTAAACTGAATTGAAATGTGACTGTTCTTAAAGAATAACTTTAAATACCCTTTTCCCAAGTATGACCTATAATATTATTGAAAAAGGTGTGCAAGTATTTTTTTTTAAAAAAAGGTCTTTATTTTCTGACTCTTGTTTGCTTTAGTTTCTTTGTTTGCTCAACTTTCCACAAACATGATATCCAACAGTGATAATCACTCAGACTAGAAAATTGCCAGATGTGATTAAATGAGATTTGCCAAGTTCCAGGGGTTTTTTCCACTCCTGGCTTTTCCTCTTATGTAATAGCAAACAGATACACTTTTAATTTCATATGGCTCAGTTGTCAATGGCATCAGTCAGCTCAGCACATTTTATACTTTAATCAGGTATTCATAAACCAGTCCCCATCACTGTAATCATGAGCAGTATTTTCCCTGAGACGAACACCAGCATGTTTTCTGGGGCCGCAACAGATGCAGATGTGGCTTTTACTGGAGGAAAGTAGGTGCTGATGGCACCAGCTGCCATCCTAGGGTGTCCTCTCTGGCTTTGAAAGCCCGGTGCTTCTCATGACACTGACAAGGTTGTTTGCTGGCTTCCCAGCTGAAGGCTTGACTCTCAAGAGTGCTGAATACACTGGGAAGGAAAAAGCACCTTCTGCAGCAACCTAACATCTCTCAGGATTAGGCCCTTTGTGGATGTGAGAGTCACTTTACTGCACAAAGTCCTGTTGCAGACTACTGATTTCAGTAGGATTTAGCAATACGGCATGAAGATACATATTCTGGAGCAGTAAATAATAATGTGAAAGAAGGAGGGTGTAAGTTCGTAGACAAATTTGATAGGCCATTAGTTATCTAAAATTGCAAACAATTGCTGAGGACTGAGGGTAAACTGAATGCTGGAATTGCTTAAGGGAAACTGTGGAAATCTGCCTGGAAGACCAGTATTATCAGCCAGTCCTCACTGAAACATCACACCCATCAGCACAAGAGCATCAAATTTAATCTGACGGCCTGTGCAACCATATGCTCTGTATGGCACCGTTTTCTTCCTCTGAAACTCTGGACAGGCTTTTTTCCTGGTTTTGTGGGGGACTGGAATAAACCACTCTATGTGCTACAACTCTCCTGTACTTAAAATTTTCATCTTCATGAATGTTCCTGTTTGCATCAGTTAGTGGGTTTTTATGGCTGTCAGTCAGCTCCTATTTACTCGACATGTTGCATTGCAAAGTCTCTGGATATTCATTTCCCTACCAGACAGTATCAAATGCCTTGACTGTGATCTAGGTCAGTGCATGTGCATGTGTTTTAGTTCTGCCTCCCAGTGATATCGAATGTGCTTTTCTCCTTCTCAGATTGCAGTTCATCCGATCCCTTCTTTCCCTTTCCTGGCGTTATCTAATTGCACCTCGGACCAGGATTTGAATTTTCATCCATTATGTAAACCCTAGGTGCACAAGGAGCTCTTGGAATCATCTCCCCTGCAGCCTTGAGGGCGACTGTCAGGAAACCTATTTAAATTACAATTAGGGAGATTATGGAATGAAAAACTCAATTGTTCAAATTGTATACAGTCATCTACTTAAATGGAAAGTGGTAAATGAGAGGCAGGCTGGTTAATGCAGGGACTGAGACACATCACTACTCTCTAGCTGGCTTCAACGTTTAATTTGTCATGTCCCATGGGAAATGCAACACAGCAAAAGGATCAGTTTGTCAAATGACCTCAAGCTATTTTTTCCCCTCTAGAGCCCTGAGACACATCATTTTGTTGATTAATAGTCACATTTTATTTTAAAAAGGAAAGTGAAGGGCAACTCACTGCATAGTCATCATTTGCTGCTTTCTCTGCAAGCTGAGAAGCTGCTCGCTAAAAAGCTGGCTGAGGCCGAATAACAGAGCGCATTTTTTCCACCCACGTATGGATGAACACGGCCTGGATTCATGGAGAGTTCAGCCCTCCAAGTGTGCCAGGAGAAAGGCTGCCTGCATGTGATGTAGATTTGGGAAAGGGCAAATTTGCCACAGCTCAGGGTGGACGGGTGCAGGGAAGGACGATGTTCTTTACAGGAGCCCCAGCACACTTCGCTCATGGGCACTGGGTATTGCAAGACAGGGGAATGCAACTCTGGCTGCAACAGGATGCCTGCAAGCCCTAGGGAAAACTGTGCCAGTTCTCTAGGGTCCAGTTTCCTCTCTCATCCTTCTCTTCCTTTGCTGTTTCATCATATATTCTTTAGCAAATCTTTGTGAAGAGCCCCACCTTTGTGGCTGCTTGTAGATGTGACAAATAAATATCACAAACAAGAGCACATTAAGGTATATGTGATGGTCTTGATGCCTTTCATGATCTTCCTGGCATCCCACTAATTGCTAGAACCATAAGGGCTGGATTAGAGGATTGATCTATCCTAGTTCTGGGTTTTTTTTATTTGGAATGTGTAATAATTTTCTATCATCTCCATCTGCCTCCAGCTAGATGAATTTATGCTGTACAGCCATCAGGCAAACTGGTCTGGTGTAAATGTCCATCACTCCACCAAGCTCAACACATAGTTCCCCTTCAGCTCATGTCTCTAGGTTTCCTTCCATGGAAACCAGTGCACAAGGAGGACAACACAGCTGTCCCAGCATGACAGGGGCTGGGGCATGTACCCGAGTCTGAGGGCTGAGAAGTGTTTGTGGGTTGCCCAGACCCAGGTACACTCCTGGTTCATGCTGAGAATTTGACCTGTTCTGTGCTACATCTCTGCTCAAGTTTGTCAATCAAATGTATCTAAGAGGAAGCATAGTAAATATTTCTGTATTTGTTGTTGTCATCAGTTGCAGTGGTAACACTTGAAGTAAATAAAGCAGATCTTTATGATCTTAAGTGTGAATGGCATGTCTCCAGGACACAGCAGCAAGTCAGTAAATGCAAGATTCTGAAAAATAATATCTCAGCATGTGACTGCAGTTGGGCACCAATCCCAAAAGATGATGGGTACCAAAATTACTTGAGAAATTTGGAATCCTCTAAGAACAGGTTTAAATATTCCTCGTGAACAGTTGCATCCATGTAAAGCAGCAGAAATGCCAATAACGAGTGTTAACGAGCACACAGACAATCAGCCTGCCTGATCTGCCTGTTCCAGTCAATGGGAAAGCTTTTGCCCACTCCAGTGATGCAGGAGAAAGTCTGTAAAACCCGTATCTCACACTGATAGCTAAATTAGCTTTTGCTGGGCCCCCATATTAACTGGCTGCTTTGTTTGAAGTGCAGCACAAAAAAACCCTAAACAACTACGGCACCACTTGGGGTTTTCCTCTCTTCCTTCCTCCTATGTTGTCCTTGAAAACAATTGTTAGTTTCATGGGATTCTTTTCTCTGTGAAAAAATAAATAACTGATGTGTTGGAATCAGGTAAGAGCTCTTGGATCAATTGTAAGCACTGATGGCACTTGTTTCTACAGGAGATGAGACAATAGATTCATTGTCCACGCTGCTGTATAAACACCCTCTCTCTGTGTATTATGTCTAAGAGGAAAACAAAACAAAAAGGGGTTTATTGTGTATGTGCAAGTCTAATCTTTCCAGGCTACCAAGTTAAAAATGCTTTTCATCTAGATCAAATAAAAACAACATGAACAATGCAACCCAAATCCTATCTAAATAGTCCAAGGCTGCTCGTTTGTACCTTCTCTTCTCTATTCTCTATTTTATGTGAGCAAACCTAATTGCCAGTAAACCCAGGCAACGTTTATTTTAACTCCTGCACTGATAAACACCGCATCCCACACCTATTAGTCAAAGCCTCAAAGCGGT
Organism: Falco biarmicus; assembly: GCF_023638135.1. Lineage (NCBI taxonomy): Eukaryota > Metazoa > Chordata > Aves > Falconiformes > Falconidae > Falco > Falco biarmicus. The sequence continues at coordinate 53,907,701 of NC_079293.1, read as the reverse complement.
CTGCAGGGTTCTGTGAGTGTCTGAGACAGACAAAGGAGCCAGGGAATGCATGTTTGGATGTGGATGGGCTGCAAAGGTAGCTGAATGAAAAAAGCCCATGCGAAACACAGATATCTCACAGTACTTGTTCTCCCTTCCAGTTGTCTGATGCAATAGTTATTTTGCACCCTTCAGTGCTCTGGGCTGAAATATCACAGCATTATAAAGCTTAACTGCAGTACAAGAATAATGGCTGCAGTGGCAGAACACAATGGGTGACTGGGTGCAGCACCAAGTCCCGTTCAGTAGTCATCCTCGGCTATCCTGTCAAGTGTTTCATACTGTTCATAGTGAAACACACATTGTATGGCCTGAAATTAATAACTTTCCTATTCCTAATTTAAGCCTGATACTGCACTTCACTAATCTCCTTTTGATTTGCCAGGTGACCCTTGTAATTTGTTACATAATACTGCATACCATTGTGATCTTTTATCAATCTTTAAGGGAGCCGGGACCATTAGATGAGCTGATTTAGGGTGCCCAGTCCTCTGGCCCTGCAAGGTAGACATGCCAAAACATTCACAGGGCTGTGAGACAGACCATACACCTCAGGAAGCTGCAATGTTCCTGGAGCAGCTGCAGGTGAGAGATGACAGTGTTTTTTCAGAGATCAGCTCCTTTGCAAGGCAAGGCTGGGGTGGGACCTGGCAACAGGGACTTCGGCAGCTCACGGGGGCTCACCTGTAGTGTGACGTGGCAGTGCCATGGGGGAGGCTGGCACAGCCCCAGGCAGGAGCACCACTTGAGCACTCAGGAGCTCTGGGATGGTCCTCTCATCTAGCAGACCTCTGGGTAACACAGACAAGAGAAACACCTTTGTTCTTCCATTCCTGAGCCAAAGGAGACGTGTTTGCTCAAAGGTACATCTTTCAGCAAGATACCCACCGTTTCTCTTCCTAGGTTTTTCTAGTGGCCAATTTGCCTTTGCTGTTGATTTGCTAAGAATACTGTTTGAGGAGAAAAAGAAAGTCCTGACACTCAAATTAACCATTTTTAAATGGCATCCCAGCTGAGATGCTGTGCATAGCAGTGTGTGAAGCACCTGTCACATTTCAGTCAGGATTTAAAAGATCATTTTATTCTGAGCCACAGAAGAATTTATGTCTTAGAACATCATTTTCACTGGGGATTTAAGATAAGAAGGTTTTATAATTCAAGTGTTTTGACCAATTAATACAGTGCCAAATGTGACCAATTCTTTTAAGATCTTTCATTAAATTTTTGTGTTAATTTTTCCCAGCAAGAATGGTAAAAATGAACTTATGGGGAGCAGCACTATTTGATACATACCCTGTCACTATAGGAAAACATATGGTCCGGAATAATTTGAAAAGAAAACGTATGTCTTCCTCTAGCAATTGCACAGAGTGAAAGTAAAACTCCTTAATACAAGAGACACTTATGAGGTTAACATTTATTAGTTAATGATTCACGACTTTCTGTGCAAGATACTCTTTTCAGATATGTAATGAAATCTAGCTCAGTCTATCTGAAAAGTGGACTTAATGTTTATAGCATTTCCTGCTCCTGAAGCTGCAAGAAACATTTATTTATAGTCCCATGAAGAGAAAACTATTATTTTCTAGTTATGTTTCAGTCTCCTCTGAAATTTGTTTGAATTTTTACCAAGCTTCCCCTCACTCTGTGGAGACTAGATGCCTCATCCACTTGAGGAATAGTCTTAGAGTCTCCTTGGAGAGTGGGGAATGATTTAATGCTTCAAAAACAAAACAGCAAAACCATGATGAACTAACAAATGTGAAACCCCATCCCATTGCAATTTCATCACCTATAAAACTGCAGCTGTTTCAATTTGTGAAACCAAGCAATTTCTCCTGCACCTGTCAAACCTGCCTGGCATTTCAATAAATTGTTCCATGTGTTGGTTTTGCTCGTGTTTTAACATAGCTTGAGAAATATGGTCTTAAAAAGAGCTAAGTACAGACAAAAAATAGAGTTAATCAGAGTAAAGCCACATTTTCAAACTGCCAGTCATAAACAGTCTTTCATATGTATAAAAGAAATAAAAGTTATTTAGTGAAAAATGTAGTAACAGATGCAAACCAGACACACTCAAAAAGTATGAAACAAGGGAGGCTTTCTTTCTGCTGTTTACATTATTTCCCATCTTAGATTAGTATTTTTCCAGGGGCAGGCTCACACACACAAGAAACATATTGCCCAGTACTTTTACTCCTTGTGGTCTTCACTTTATTACAAGATGACGGTAATAAAGATCTTTGTTTTAGAAACACAAGCTGAAGTGTAAGTCACCAATACTGACTTATCAGCTCGAGGGTTGGAGTCTCCACATGCAGGTTGTTGGTTTGGTGAAGACAGTGACTGAAGCAGCTTGTTTTGAGTCTCTTATTCTGCCTGTTTAATTGTGTGTGGGTTTTCTTTTGCCTAATCCTTGCAAAAAAAAAAAATCTGAAGTCATTTCAGGTAAAAGCCATTGGAAGCTAACACATTTTTCCTCTTGGCAAGCCAACTTTTTTGAGGGTTCGAGGCTGATCCAGTTAAACAATAACTATGACATCAGAGAAAAGTAGTTACAGTTGAAAATACCCTGCAGGTAGGCAGATCTACATGGTTTCAACTCGGCGTGTAAATCCTTTTACAGGGGTCCCACTCACCAACGTAAATTACTGTGTCAAAGAATAAGTGAAATAGAGAAAGAGGTACCACTTGCTTAAATAATTACCTTCATTTAGAGCAAACAGAAATTGAAGAAGGGAAGTAGAAGGAGGAAATGCCCAAGACAGACAAGTGAGCCAGGTTTTTAAATGGACTGAATAGTTTTTCTAGTAATGTGACCTTAAAATAAGAGGAATCAGACCGCAGCCTTATGCTGCGGACTTGGCCAGTGACTCCTTTGCTAAAGACAGCATTTTCAAAAGCAGCAAATGCACTGAACTCTTGGCTCCTTGCGGTCCCTGTGACTCGCTCCACTCATTGGCATGTGGAGAGCCTGGTGTGTGGCACACCTGCCTCCAATTAACCTGCAAGGGCAATGGGACTGATTTTTAGGTGGCATACCTATACCAGAGAAACCCAGCGTGGGTGCCTGGGTCCCATATTAATGCACAGATCTGCAAAGATATTTGGGTGCAGAAGCTGCTGAGGTTTTCCACAGGTCACACAAGTTCCTCCAAGAGCTTCATAAAGTGGAGTGCTAGGCTGGACTCTCTAGCAGCTTGTGAAGGAGAAGCAGCAATCTCTCCCTTCATCTCTGCATGGGGCCTATTCAGTGCACAAGGCTACAAAATGGGGAAGGTCCAGGTGGGTTGGGCCTTGGAACAAAAAAAAGGGAGAAGTATGATGAATGAAAGAAATTTGGTGAAAACAAGAAGATTTATTTATGTATTTAACTTCTGGAGGATTGCCAGCATGCTTGGAACTATACAGAAAGCCTCATCAGGCTTTTCTCATATCTAATTACAGCTCTTTCAGGCTTAGTGTATAGTGAATAACTGGGGGATGGAATGAACAATCTCAGAGTAGCTCCGACCTTTTTTCCCTTCAGCGTTTCTTAATTAATCTTAAATAGAGAAGGAAAGAATTTATTTAGTCCAGGCAAGATATCCCAGAGCAGTCACCTTCGCTCCCTCAGTGCTGCACTCAGAAGTGCAGCATGAAAGAAGAGACATAAAAAATAAATAAAATTTTGAATCCGAAATGAGAGCTGTTCCTCTCACAGGGGGCTGGTGGAGAGTGTATACATGGAAACGGCAGGCTTAGGAAGGGGTGGGCACTAATGGATGCTTCTGACAATGTGGATCAAGTCTCACAGCCTCTTTATCAAAAACATAGATCTCACGTCTCTTCCAAGAGCACTGTAACTCCTGATAGTATGCACTGGGGAGACACTGTCAAACTGAAATGCAGGAGCTAAAAGAGAACTGCCAGGGCCAGGGTAATGAATAGAGACTCTAAGTCTCCTCCTGCGGACTGTGTTGCTTCTTTCCTTTCCATCTCTCCAAGGGACTTGGTGGTGTCAGAGGCCTTGAGCTAAGAGATGATTTTGTCTGACACCCTGCAAGAAATATTATACCTACAACAACCATAAAAAAAGGGTTTTAAAGAGAGGGTTATGCATCCCTTTTTCTTTTAGTCAGGCAGTGACATAGCACAGACGTTGTCTGTCCACAGCACCTTGTGTGGGAGTATGGGCTTGTTCAAATAAAGATAGGCACCCAGTATTGAAATCCTTATGGTGTTGCATCAAAATTTATCCTCTTTCATGGTGCAGGAAGATAGGTGACGATAAAACAATGTATGCCTATGTATATATACATATATACGTATATATGTACATATGCTGTATGTTGACATGCATGTACATAGATGGTTAGGTCTAGATCTTGGGTCCATTTGGAAAATTCAGTGAGCTAGTTTTTTGTCTGGAAATATTTTGGGAAGTGCAGAAAAAAACCTTTCAAGACTAATTGGGGAACTTCAGTAGAACAGCACTGAGGATGCTACTCTGTTGCCTTGATGGGACCCAAAAGATGGGTCTACACCAAATCTAGCAGGCCTGTTCCCAGACTTCTCACATTGACTGAACTGTAGGTCATTGCATAAGGGCTTATAATGGGGTCTGTCCTTTTTTAAAAAATGACACATGCACAAATTCCACTTTCATTGCATGACTGTTCTAAAGTGGAGAAAACTCTTGGCCAGGGATGGATGGAGGAGCATGTACTTCTCATTCTCTATACAAACTTAGGCAAGTGATGGTCAGAGATGCTGCACCTAACATTGCCTCAATGCAGCCAAGGATTTGGTTGAACTAGTAACAGGCAGAGGAGATATCCAGGTATTGCTCTGGTGCCAAAACAGCAGGAAAGTCTTTTCTGCCCTACCACTCAAGAGATGTGTTCTGTGAAATCCATTTGCTTGAGGAACAGTGTTGTTTCATTTGAAGCAGAGCCAGGAAGAATGAACCAGAACAGGAATAATGAACTTAAAGAAACTGTGGAAATGTGAAATATGGATGGACCAAAAGCCCTGCTTTTAGAGAGGCAACAGAAATACTGGCATTGTTTGGTTCTCTGAAAATGCCAACCCTTTAAAGCAGTATGGACAATGCTGGCCCAACCACATGCCCACCATGCCTTACTCACAGTGGAAGAGAGTACAGTTACTCCATGTCAGATCTTGTAAGCCTGGTGACCAATAAACATCTCTGGCTGAAGGCTGTATCTTTAGGATGCACATCCACAGAGCTGCTGAGCATTGAGCAGCATTTATGTTCATCTATCTTTTGAGAGTTCAAGATCAGCCCTGACTATTAGTCCAAACAAAAAGGCTTGGTTATTAATTAGCTTTGTCTACTGGTTTCCTCAGTGAACAAGAAATCAGGCTGAAGTCAGCCATATCACTGTGGAAAGGGACAGGGAGCAAGACGACAACATAGAGCCAGGTTGCAAACTGAACACACAGTTTGGGGGCATGGCTTTCCATCACACTTCTAGTCTGTTGGCATAAGACAAAAAGGCCACATTACTGAGCTAAAGATTGCTTTGGTTTAGGCCCTGGTGTTGAATATGAGCTGAAATACCTGAACAGATCTCTGAAGGTACTTCCGGCAGAGGGATTAGACAAAGCCTGTTGCTTCCCGGTGCTCCACATGTGCTCTGAACTAGTTGACACTTTGGAATAATTAGTTCTGTTTCACAGCTGAGCTTGCTCACCAAAGCCAGCTCAGACCAAGATAATTGTACCTGGGCATTTTAGGCACATTAATAGACGTCTTGCTCCTTTCCCAGTTGCTGTGGAATGGGGTGTCATCCTGGCTATACGTACAGGCAGCAAGTTTGATGTAACATGTAACAGAATGAGGGACTGTGAGTTTAAAAAAGTAGGAGAATACTTCAGTATTTCTTATTGATCACAGTACGTGGGTGATAATCCCAAGCATCTGATCAGAAGTTAAAGATCCTGAGAATCTGATACATTTTTATTGATTTCACAGACCTTTTTTCCAATACAAGATCAGACCTCATTTGAGTAAACATATATCCTTGCAGATCATGGAGATACCACTTTATTTGAGGGGCAGAGTCGATATTTTGAGCACTGTGTCCTGAATTATTATCACCATAATTGCATTTATTATTAAAATAGTCTACATAACCTTTAATTTCAAGGATTCTTACAGGGGAACAATAGAAGACAATTCTACGAGAGTTCAAACAAGAAATGAATCACAGTTTGTAATCGTTAGCTGTAGGTTGTAAGTTTTTAATACTGGGCATTCTCCCAACTAAATAGCTTCAGTAGCAGCATAGCCGTTAACTTTATTATAGGTTTTATATCACAGGCTGTCCTCCTCCGACATTACTTTCCATTATCTTCTCTTCAGATGCCTTTTCTTATAGCTTTTCTTTGCATCACAGCCTAGCAGTTAGTCAGAAAGGTTTTACATAGAGGATTCCCAAAGCGATTTTGTTCCCATAGATAGAGGTTTAGCCCAACATTCCAACCAGAAAAGTTGATGTTACAATGGCTGTTTTTGTAAGGAGCACTCCTTTAAAGTGACCTTTTAGGAAAGAGGGGTCCAAAATTTTGCATGAATCAGAATATGTCAAACAACAACAAAGATGTGCTTCAAAATTTTGTCACTTTTAAAGCAAGAAATAAATTATCATTAATCAAATTCCAACCTACTTACAGGTAAGCTGTTAAAATTTAAAAGTCTTTCATTAGATAAATGCAGAGATCTCTTAGGAAAACAAAAAATACTGAAAGCACCATATATATTTTCACTAATCTGCAATTGCATAAATGGAAAGAATTTCAAGCCATTCTAGTGACCTATTTTTCGGTGAAGTTTTTTGCTATACAGTTATTGCTGACCTGCAGTTCAAGCATTTGGCTTAATAACCTTTTTTACTTCTTTCTGCTATACATTTGAAGACCTTTAACAGGTCCAGTAAAAAGCATATATAGGAACCGACTGAAGCAAGGCAGTCTAGCAAATATCTAATAAAAACAGAGCAGGAAATAAAATAAAAGATATCTTTCCCTGCCTGTAGTTGCAAAACACCCCAACTCTCTCCCAAACAGCCATACAAAACCAAAATTTGATAGCAACAATAGCCAGTGATATTCACTATATTATTTGTGTTCCTGAATCCTCAACGGAGATTTGAACCTGATTTATTTAGGTGGTGTAGAAAGTCAGTCGCTTTTTCTCTGCCCTGAAGAGCCTGCAGTCTAGACAGTTGGCCAGAGGATGCCTGTTTGAATAGCTGAGGTGGCTTCCCAGGTCAAACATTATACCAGCTGGAGCTGCAATGAGAAGTCTGTTCTCCTGAGTACTCCTTTAGCACCCAGTCTTGGTGCAAGGCAGCCCATTAAAAATGCCACCTGAAAAGGTCCCAGCCCAGTGAGATGCTGGGAGAGTGCTGCTGTGGGTATGTGAGAGTGGAGCCTTTCCCACAGTGTGGATGGTAGGGCCATGTTCCAGCCCCATATCATGTCTGTAGGCATCTGTGAGTGGGGCAGCAGACACAGGGTTCCCCCTTCTCCTAGTAGGGTAAACTCTGCATGTTTTGATGGAAGTCCTGATGTGTACTACCTAAGCAGCAGGCACTTTCACCATGTGAAAGGTCCTCCAGATCTTTACAGAAGACAACTGAACCCCAACTGTGTGCTTTGTACAGTGCACAAATCTATGTGGCCCTGAAAAGCACAAGTGAGTAGGTTGCTGGCATCTGAACAACCGTCCCCTTGGCTACTGAGCAGCAGCGTCTGACCACGTGTACGGCTCTCCCTTCACTGGAGCTGGGAAGTAAAACAGCTTAGTGTCAAATGAAGTCTGCCCATATCTACAGTAAAAAGAGGCAGCCCCTGCCCCGTGTGGGCTCACCATCTGTGCTTCTGATGTTATGCAGGGGTTGCATATTTGGGGGGTTGCCTGTGGGAGACACAAGAGCAGTGAAATAAGCACTGGGTTATAGAGCACAGCGGGCTCCAGTCTCAGGCTGTCACCTCTGCAGCCATTTCCCGATGTGCCACAGTATGGGAACAAGCTTTGGCCATGCTGGAAGACTCTTATAATACAAACATGCCCCTTGGCACTCTCAATTTGTAGGGCAGGCAGAATCTCTAATTGTCATGTTTATTTCTTCAGCAATTTCTTAATGAGCTGAGCAGACTGGAAATAATAGCTTTTCAAGCTTAACACAGTATCTAGCATCTTCTAGTGCCACGCCACTGCCATGTAAGCAAGATTGTATCAGACACTTCTTCTGACCATTTGAGAAAAAAAGAAAAAAGGTGCCTGTGTCATTAAGCTGCTTAAAACTCCTGAAAAACCTCCAGCCACAGAAAACCTTGGCAGATGTTTGCTGCTGCTCTTTCAAGAAAAATAAGTATCTCCTTTGAATTTTTTTTTTTGGGGGGGGGTGGTGGGGTGGTGTTGCTTTGTTTTGTTTAGTGAAGGAAAGTTACAGTAAGGGTCAGGAAGAAAAGAGTAATTTCTTTCATGTATAATAACTTGTCTAACTGCCTTAGTTACCTATTTTCTCTTTGTCCACTTATCTGTGAAATGGGAATGATTTTTCTACCTCATCAGGATACTCTGAGATTTGGTTAATTGCTTGTAAACTGATTTGGAAATCTGTCAGTGCAGAGTCTTCAATAAACATTAAAATTTATTGTTCTCAGAGCTATTTGCTGTTTTCTTACTCTCAATATTTGATTGTCTTGCTGTAAAAGCAACTGTTGTAAATAAGAATCACTAACAATTATTTTGTGATCACATGCTATTTAGAAAAAACTTTCTGTGTTATTGATTTGATTTTGCAAGCCTCTTTTGTGGTTTTAGATCTTGCTTGTTTTTCCATTGTTTTAGCATCTCCATTTACATGTTTTTCTCAGAGATGGTTGCTATCCTTCTGTTTTCTCCTTCTCTACATCAGCTAATTTGTTAGGATATACGCTTTCCCCTTCAGTTCTCTGATTCCTTTCTCCATGGGCAAAACCCTTGACTTCCTCTGAGGTTGTAACCCTTATCAAAAATGTTTCTTTAATTAGTAGATACGGTACACTGAGTTGCTCCAAATTCTTAGTCCTTCCCAGCTCCTGAAGATCATATTTATCACTTTCCCTATTTGGTGGAGGAATCACATTGATTTTTCAGCAGACACAGCTGTTTGCTTTCTCAGTATCTCAGCTTGCATCACCTCTTCCCACACAGCCAAGGGTGTCCAAAACCCTTTGCACTGTTCTTGCTGGCAGTTTCTTGCATCATGATGTTTTTCAGACAGTTTGGATGTTCAGACTGAGGGTAAATGATACTAAGGCCGCTGAGCTGAGTTATGATAGCGGTGATGACATTGTGTCTGAGGTAGGATTGCTCTAAGAATTTAACTCCAGACTCGGTGGCCTTTAAAACAGTGTTAATATGCACTTGGCAGAGGACTCAGAGATCTCACAGCTGGCCCTTCCCCAAAGAGAAGCCATGCTCAACTCTGAAGGCATGTAATAAAGAGAGACCAAAGCACTATTCAGGCTCAAGCAATATCTAATCTGATCTTGAAAAGAATGAGCCAGAGCAGGCTCTCAAAGGAACCTCCCCCCACCATTGCTATTTCATTAGTGATGGTGGATAACGAGGACCTGAAAGTGGTAGAACAGCTGTGAGTGGGCCTGGAAAAATCCAGTCAGTTTCTGAAATTTAAAAAGAAGAGGAAAGAAGAAGTTTGTATCTCAGAAGGACTGAGCTGAGATAAAAAGTATATCTTAGGAAAAATGCTGTGGTCTACGTTTTCCAGGAGGAGAGTGGTGTATAGCATGGGAGAAAAAGCTTTATGGAACTATATGTACAGAAACAAAACTTACCACATCTGAAGAGAGAGCAAATTTTAAAGAGTTCAATAGAAAATGAGATAAAATGCAACATGCATTTACCGGTATGTCAGACTTGCCTGATGACTTCCTTTGATGAAGCAAATGCGGATAAACTAGTCCATATGGTCTTTGGTATCTCAGTAAAACAGCAATAACACATGGGAATTAATTAGTTAAAACGGAAGATAAGAGTACTCTTACAAAAATAATTATTAGAGAAAGGAACAAGCTAAAAGGTATTGGCAAGAAGAAGGTTAGTACTGGAGGTGGCTTTGATACAGAATCTAGCCTTGTGCTCCTAAGATTCACCAGTGACACCCAGGAGACGTGCTCAGCAACAGAGGACCAGAGTGGGAGGAGAGGAGTGTGATGGAGGTTAGAAGTGTGAAGTGGAATCTATGAGGAAGCACAGTGCAAGAGAAATATACGAGTGCTTTGATAATCCCAAAGGGATCTCCAGGCCAGCAAATGTGATGGCTGCCTTTGTGTGCTAGGGTGATTGGCGGATGGAAAGTCTATCCTAAAAGTCTAAGTGAAGTTGGCTTATTTAGCCTAACCAAATACAGCTGAGAGAAGAAATGACTGCTCTCTAGAAATACACCCGTGGTTATACATATGAGGGAAGGGCAAGAGCTATTTAAGTTTTTGCTTAAAGGAGAATAAATGGGTCATGTGTAAAATTAGGCTGTAAGTGACAAGAGGATTCCTAAATTTTCAAGCAGGGTGATTTTCCAAGAAGTGAAAGAGACCTGGGCAATTTCCAGCAGCAGCTTGACAAATTTGTGGTAGGAATTATAAGGCATGTTTAGGAAGATAACAAGCTTAAAAAGCCTGGACATGCCTTCCAGTCTTACATTTTTATGAAAGAGGAAGGAAGAGGTTAGGAAAGGGAGAAAGGAATAAGACGACTTTCCTCTTTCTTGTTCTTTCTTCCCTTCCCTACTCTGCCCTTCCTTGCCCTCTCCTCTCCTCTCCTCTCCTCTCCTCTCCTCTCCTCTCCTCTCCTCTCCTCTCCTCTCCTCTCCTCTCCTCTCCTCTCCTCTCCTCTCCTCTCCTCTCCTCTCCTCTCCTCTCCTCTCCTCTCCTCTCCTCTCCTCTCCTCTCTCTCCTCTCCTCCATCCTTCCTTATGTCTTTTCTTTTTTTATTCATTTCATTCCAGGCTCTTACACAACAGTAACAATATAATTCTGTCTCCCTTGCAGTCAGCCAGGATTCCTGTCTCTGGAAATCACCCTTAAAATTTATGTACTTTTATGACATTGGCCCATGGAAAGTGGCAGTCATCCCATATAAAGTTGGCATTTTCCTAATGTACAGGCAGCTTTGGCTTTTGCTTATTTTTGTCTAGATAAGCTCCCAATTACCCTAAAAAAAGGGTAACTCCAGGCCTGTAATGGACTTCTAGACCTGTAAAAGTGGCAAAGCAGACAGCAGCCCACCTGCAGCACAATCTACCAGAGGGAACATACTCTGTAGGAGGTCAGCTGGAAGTACTGATTTCAAGGGCTTTCTGTATCACTAAATTACTGTAATCCTAAAAATGGTATTCAGGTAATTCTGCAGTCCCCTCAGCAGCTCATTGCCTTGAGTGCTAATGCAAGCTGAGCTGTCAACTTCATGCATGATGATGTTTATGAGTTAGCCTCTACATGGAGAAAGCTGCTGGTGTGTAGTGCTGTAAAATATCAACCTAGAAAGAAGGGCATGGCTTCCACAAACTATATGTGTGGAAAAACTGCATAGAAACAAAGATAGGGATTCTTTCTTCCTTCATGTGCATTTAATTTAGCTTGATCTAAATTGCTAATTAATGTAAATATTCTCAGTGAAATAGGATTACAGATATTCTTTCCCTTATCAGGTTTCAGACTAGCAAACCCCTAATCCCTGCAATAAACTTCCTAAAACATGCCCTGTTCCTTTTTTTTTTTTTTTTCCTTTTATGGAAGACAGCTATTTCTTTTCCCATTTATCTGTCATTTATCTTCTTCATATTCTGAATAAATTCATATTTGGTCTTGGTCCAGACCTAAGAGGATAATGAATTTCCATGTTCACTGAGGTTACCATATCATCAGCCAGTGTTTAATGACACAAGCAGTTCATCATTCGTCCTACTTTAACCATGTTAGCTTTGTTGTATCACATGGTAGTTATTTCAAGATGAGAGAGGTCATATATTGCAAAATGTTATCCAAAAGTTTTTATAAGGGAGGTAAATGCAGCAGCAGAAGGCAGTGCAAATACTGCAAGCCCCACTTTCCAAAGCCATCTGGCAGGGATGGCAGTAGGTGGCAATGATACCTGCCCTGGGATATCCTGTTGGCTGAACAGCAATAGCATTTGCAGGTTTACCACATTCAATGATCTTCTGAATCAGTACGGTCTAGTTCTGTGAGTAATCCTGCACAGCTCTGAAGGATGGGACCTGTGAGCTCCTCACAACGGAGGGATGGCACTTCTGTCAATTAACAAAACCTTTTAATTGAACTTCGGGAAAGTCAAAATGCTGCTAGTATATAAAAAAAAGATTTCCCAGCCATTTGTAGCCAAACCAAGTCAATGGACTGTTCATATTGGTATCCAGTTCACAACATCAGTGGACGGGGAAAAGGATGGTAACAAAACTTAAGGTAATTATGTGCTATGAGATGATAATGTCTTTTAATCTTTTAGCCTTGTCAGAAGGTGATCCTTTTGATCCATGACCTCAGATTATGTGAACAACAGTGTTTATATTTTATCTTCCTTGGAGTAACTTCAGATTCCCTCCTTGTACTTATATATGTCTCATCTTCTTCTCTCCCTTTCTTTTTTTAGATTTGTGTCTTCAGTAATTAAAAATCAGTATTTAATTATTAAAATATCATCCTGATCCTAGACACATTAGTTGTTACACCTCTTGCAAGGAAAAAAGGCAAGAATTTTAAATCATTAGGTTTTCTTCCAAACTGCACAGGCTTCACATGGATGAAATCCCTATCTGTTTGTTCCAACCCCACCAGCAGTGAATGTTACAGGGTATTCTGCAAAACCTGCAGTTTCTATTTTCCTTTTTATTTCAATTAAGTGTGCTGCCTTTTAATTTCTGCCTTTCCTTCCTGTTCTCTGACCTCCGGATGTGATTAGCCCATACCCTGAATCATCTGACACAGCAGGCAGCATCCCAGAGGGTCAGTGCTTTGTCATCAGAGAATAAACTAGGCTTAAAAAAAATCTGGTCCTCAAATTCAAGTCAATGTTTGAATGCACTTTCAGCCTAGCCTAAATCCACAGAGCTCTGCCAGTCCTTTCTGCACTCTTGGCCAGAGCAACAGAGGATTGCAATTTACTGAAAACATAAGGCTCTATGGAAAATGAAAACAATGAAGATACATCTGGTACTTTCTGCCAAAAAAATCCAAGTTGAAAAAATGGTAGCATTTCCTGAAATTTGGGGTGTTCTAATCTAGATTGGTATGGATTTTTTAGAATTAGACTTGAAAAACACTTGTGCTAGAAATGTGAGCTTTATGAGGAGACAGACACAGCAATTTTAAACTGGAGAGATTGGAGCCCCATCCCTTGCTTCGTCATAGACCCTGCTGGTGATCTGGGAGTAGCCTATGCAGTATGCAAACAACATATCTCCTTCTCTGGGTTTCAGTCACCTGTCGGTAAAGTGGGGATAGAAATACCTCACCCTGCAGTCAGGTCTGCTGCACTCTGCAGGGCAAGACCTGCCTCTCACTATGAATGTAGGATTCATCTAGTAGGTTGCTGATGTTGGTTGTGGTGTGCTGGTGCTGTGGCGATGAAAACTGTCAAACAACATCACGCACTAGACTCAAATCAAGATAGCTGGCAGCTATGCTTCCATATGCACAGGATTTTGGTGGTTGTTCAGCCAGAGTGTCTGGAGCATTGGTAGGGAAACAAATTGTCTCTAACCATCTTTCCCTGCCCTCCCAGTAGTTAAATGCAGTATGTCACCAATCCAGAAAATGCAAGATATATTGTTGGGAGCTGCAATGCATTATGAACATGTAGTTTTTCTTGTTTGTACACGTGACATAGGAACAATGTGGTTAATGTTTGAATGCAGAGGATTTTCTGGGAGAAAGATAATGGGTGTAAAAGAAACACCAGTGAACACATGTATCTATTGACAGAAATGTATAGGGAGGGAATTTCCTTCCTTTGTGTCTCTAAATTGGTTATACTGATTTCATCTATCCTTATCACAATAGCAAAAAGGCAACATCTGATAAAATGAAACCCCCCAGAAACTAAAAATGGCTATATGTCCTGATCCACTGTCCAGGACTGGATCACCATGACAGTTTCTTCAAATATGACGACAACTAACAATCTTTTCCAAAAACAAATTCAATGATTACCAGTATAGCTCTGAAAAAACCCCAGTTTTCCCTGCTTCTAGAACAAAATGATGTAGAGGTTTCCAGTGATAACTTGTCTTAGCTCTAAACAGAGATAGAAGACAATTACCAATAATTAACCTCACACAGGAGCTGCAAACAATTTTGTTTCCTCTTTAAGAATACATTTATGTTAAAACCTACAAGCAATTTTGAAAAACCTTTCTGGTGAGCTGAGTATCAAACAGACATGTACCAATTAGTAATATACTTAAATGAGAAGCTGCTTGGGATGAGAACCATTTTTATGGGCTGAGTTTACATGGTGTTTGGGCTATCTCTCTGAGGCTTCCACAAACCACCTTGGAAACAACAAACGTTAGCAAACACTGGTTTTTACCTCTGAGTCACCCTACTAGTATTTTCCAGGTCTGCCCTTAAATCTGGCATCTTGGTGCCCAGAAAGGGTTGACCCTGATTTTCAAATTAGTAGCTGGGGTAGGCTTCACTTTCTTTGCTTGAAGGGTTAAATGGACTGACCATATTCTTGGCATAATGAAGAGAGAGAATGAATGGAGATGAATGAATGAATGAACTAACGAGTGAATGGAGCAGCTTATCTGCTCCCACTCCAGTCTGTTTAAAAAGAGGGTTGTCGTTTTAATCATTCAGGAAATCCTTTCCACAGGGAAGTCCCTGCTACCAATCTCTTTCTGATGCTCTGCTTCTCTGGGTCTACCCAGGCATACTCAGAATACCTGTCCTGCTGCCACATGGAAATTACTTTCTTGCTCAAGTTACATAGAAAATGTGCAGCACTGTCACTATAGAAGAGTCAAAGAAAGAGAAAGGACTTAACTGAAGTGATGAGGTAGAGTGTTACACTCACATTTCCTTAAGGAAATCAGCAGTCAAATATAACGCATAGCAGATCTTTTCTAAATCCTGACATATCTGCCTAAGTTATAGTATATAAAAGAAAACCAAATCCAGGTGTACCTCAGTCTTATTCTTTTTTCCTGAATTAATTGTGATTACAGGCAAATTAGAAGCTGTGAAATATTTTGCTGAGATCACAAATGTTTCTTTGTTCTTTTTCCCCCACTCTGGGAGATGATGAATGGAGGTGGGTAATGCCGCACTTGAAGCAAGTGAATGAAAGGTGTGGGGGGAGTCATACCCCTCGGTGGGTGTGGAGGAGGGAGTCAGAGATCCGCTGCAACAATGCTGCACTTTGTTTTAGAGTGTATTATCCCAGTCTCAATAGCTGGTTGTATTGCATCAAGCCCTATGGTCAGCTGTGATTGAGATATACATTCCACAGCAAAGACTGCTGACGTAATGCCTTTTGGTCTCCCCATCCCCGTCCCCCATCCCCAGCTCCCCTTTGCCTCCAGTGCTATTGCCCTTGGTGTTTGGTAGAGCTACCTATGCCATGGGCTCATTACCGTAGGAGACTGGTATTAAAACACTTTCCTTCTTCAATTACTTTCTCTCTGCTGTAGCACATTAACAAACATAGCAACAATGAAAAAAGAAAGTGAAAAGAAAGAATTAAAGGAAAATCTTACCCTTTTTTTAAAGAACTGAAAGGCTGAGCACTTCTTGACTGGAAATCCATTCATGTCTTTGTTGACCATTTTCCACAGTGAAGGGTACACAGTGATAGATCCAGTGTGGCACTTGCTTAGTGCATCTGTTTTCTTCTGTATCCCTTCAGTTAATGAAGACAGAGCAGGACGGGAGACTCACCGGCACAGCTTGGGCAGCTGTCCTTTACACATTCATCCTCCTGCACCAGCTACTGCAGCAGCAGCAGCAGCAAGCAGCAGCCTTTTCCAGCTTTTAGATGCAGCACACTATTAGCTTCTTAAAAACATCCCCTAAATACACACACTCCTATAAAACCCTGTGACAGCTTTCAGATCACAGGCAGCAGATCTCAGGCTAATTGAGTCTCACATAAACCCAGGTCCTTCCATCCTGTGGGTTCTACTGGTACCTCACGCTATATAAGCAGCAAGGCTACTGTGCTCAATTTGCTATTCTTCTTCTTCAGGTGGTGTGATTCACTGCTGTTTGAGATGAGAGCTGGTTTTGATTGTGCAAATTCCAGTGGGAGCTGCAGTTTGGTAACAGCAGAGAGAGAGAGAGGAGAGAGAGAGAGAGAGAGAGAGAGAGAGAGAGGGAGAGAGAGGGATGCACAGGCAGAGCAGCTGAACACAAATAACCGTACAAAGGATAGGAGGAAGGCTCAGGGAAAGAAGTGCTGAAAGGCAATATGTTTCCCTTGGGAGAGTGACAGGGATAGCTCTCATTTTATACACGGACAGTCTTTGAGTGAAACAAGAAGAGACACAGGTCAATTAAAAAAAATGTTTTTCTTATGTTGCTTTTCTTGCAACAATTTAGACAGTGGTACTTTGGAAAAAAGCCCATCCAATGATCAATGCAACACTGCGTTATGTGACAGGACATGTTGTAGACAGAGAAGCACTAGAGGTTCATTGTGAAGTTCAATGAGCTTAAAGGAAACCAGCAGTTCCTGATAAAGTGCATTTACCACATGTGATGCAGATAAATGTAAACCAAGCAGACACAGACAAATTTGTTCAGATATTTCCATAGAAACATAGATATATAGCTTTTAAAACCAGAAGGGCTACTTCATTACAGAAAAACAGGGCTGAAAGGGATCTTGAAAGGACACCTTGTTTAACCTCCTTTTTATTAAATTCAATTGAGTTAAATTTCACAAAGTCCAGTGAACCCAATAATATATGTTTAACTAAAATGTGAAATATTTTAAAATTAAGCTGTATCTTCCAGCAAGGTCTGGAAAATAAAATAGAGACTTAATCACTTCCTCTCATCCTATGTTCCAGGTTAACAAACCTCAGATTCAAGAAAGGACCTTATTTCTAATATTGACCTGGCTTCTGGTTCTAGTCATATTTTTCTGACCAGCCTTTCTCTATGAGATTGGTCAGCCCTGTAGCACAAAGTACATTTGAGTATACTGATCTACTGTAAATTGATTACTTCTCAAGCATCTCTATAGTAAGGTAAATAGACTGAGCTTTTTATTTTTCAGTGGAAGCCATTTTCACTAGTTCTTGAAGGTAGTCTGTCACTCTTCCCTGTCCCTTTCATCCTGTTTTTTGAAGTTTCTTGAAAAATAAGAGCACCTATATTGTATATCCTACCCCAGCACAGGTTTCTCCTTATTGCATGTAGAGGTGAAACTATAAACTTACACATACTGCTATGGCTATTCCCCAGAGAATCCCACTGGTCTTCTCCCCCTTGCACTTCATTGAGACCCCAGGTTGAGGCACTTGTAGGATATGACCTTTGTTCAAGTCAGTAACATATATTTCCCCTACTTTGTACCTCTAGCCCTCATTACCTGTTTGTAAACAATTTAATTTTCCTGCACTCATATTAGACTTGGAATTTCTTAAGGGAACTATTCTCTTGGTAAATGTCACATTATTAATTCAAAACCTCCTTTAGTTTCTCCTTTCCTTTCCTTTCCTTTCCTTTCCTTTCCTTTCCTTTCCTTTCCTTTCCTTTCCTTTCCTTTCCTTTCCTTTCCTTTCCTTTCCTTTCCTTTCCTTTCCTTTCCTTTCCTTTCCTTTCCTTCCCTTCCCTTCCCTTCCCTTCCCTTCCCTTCCCTTCCCTTCCCTTCCCTTCCCTTCCCCTTCCCTTCCCTTCCCTCTTTGCCTTGCCTTGCCTATGTTTTGCCTTGTCTTCCCATCCCAGCCCAGCCCAGCCCAGCCCAGCCCAGCCCACCCCATCCCATCCCATCCCATCCCATCCCAGCCCAGCCCAGCCCAGCCCAGCCCACCCCATCCCATCCCATCCCATCCCATCCCATCCCATCCTTGTCCTGCCTTTCTCCTTTGTCTTTAATTGCAGCAGTCGCAGTGGTTACAATAGCACTTTGATGGAGAAATATTTCTTGAGCGCAGGATGAAAATTCTGGTCAAAACTGCAGAGGGAAGGTACAGCCCCACCCTGGGTCAGAAATCAGAATACTGCTTTGGGAAGCTTCAAGTTCAAGGTCCAAGCAACACAAAAAGCATAATTTTGAGTTTGGGAGTCCTTACAGGACTGTCTGAAGCAGTGGATTGAAGAGCATATATCTGATCAGAAGTGTTCCATTTTGTATAACTAATTGTCACTGGAGCAAGGACAGAGGGAATTTTCCACTCTCCTCCTCTGTCTGGGACTAATGGATTTTACCAAGGAGCAATTCAGCCCAGCCTCTGAAAACTGACCAGCAATTCAGAGTGCCCAGCTAGAGGCATGCTGAAGGGATTTTTCAGAAAATCAGGAATTCTCAACATGCCTTAGCCCAGCCTCCCTGAGCATAGCACCGCCACCTCCACCCTGCAGCCTGTCCCTCAGTCTCTAGCCATTTGAGAAAAATCTCTCATTAATCCTCTCCTGCACTTTGGAGCTGTCAGAACTATATTCTGGTGCTTATAGGTAGAGAAGTAGATAATGGTGAGCATCCAATTTTTGCTGGTGGCATCTCCCAATACTCTGTTCTGAGCATCACATACTTTGTTGGCTAATCTGATATGCAAGGATACTATTGTTGAAAAATGGCTTTCACTCGGGCAAACCAGGCAGCTTGCTGTGCACATACATTTATTTTTGAGATCTTTGATCTATTCAGTCACAGCTTTGATCTGTCTCTCAGTCTCAGATATTTCTCCTGAGAGCTCGGCACTATCTCCTCTTTCACAAAAGCATTTGTGTTGCCTCGACCTCCTCCATAAGATTTCCAGACTGCTGGCTGAAACGCTGTTTTCCTTCCAGCCTTCTAAGCCTGCACCGTGTGCTGCTGCTGGTGGCTGTCCCTGTGAATCTATCTCATGGGTGCTGGTGCCAGGGCCTTGGCCTCCAGAACTTTTTTGCCATTTATTTTATTTGGGTGTTGGCTTCTTTGCAGCTGAACAGACTATGCACTTAATTTAAGCATATATCTATTTGAGAGAAAAAACTTCAACTGTTTATAAAATAGCCTGATAGTTTTAAAGTACTGTAGGAGTAGGTTTTTGAGGCAGGTGCACTACTGTGAGGGGAATGAGCGAGGACACTACCCTTGTTTCACATAGCCCTCCTGGCTTCTCCAGGATATCAATATTTTGGTAAGAATTCTTCTCACCTGAAATCCTATTAGCTCTGTGACCTCAAAGGATTTTATTTCCAAACTTTTTACCACAGATACCAGCAGTGTGTCTCAATGGCTGCAGAGCTTATATCTACCACAGGAGATCAAAAGTCTTAAAGAAGCACAAAAGGGGAACACCACATATCTGTTTTCATACAAGTACACAAAGATTTCAAGCCAGAGAGATTTTCCTAAGAAAAAATGCTCCATTTCATTATGGTACCAAAAGCACAGCTTCATAATTAAACCTGAAATAAGCGTAAAACTCCATGTTCAATGAATCTAACTGCAATCAAAAGGCATAAAAATTGAGTAGGAAAATAAGAAATTGAGCCAAGCCAACCCCCTCGGTGGTGCTCTATTGTGACTGTCATGAAACACCAAGGGCTTTTATCAACTTGGTGGCCTGCCAGATGTACCAAGTACTTTGAACAAGACCTACATGCTTTAACGACCTTTAGCAGTCTCCACTAAACTGTCATATACTCACCCAACGATAAAGTAAGTTTTTTATTAGGGCAGTGAGGAAAGAAAAGCACAAATATTCTAGCTGCAAAAGTTTGGAGAGCTGCAAAACACACAGTAGTGTTTGAATATCTGTAAGGCAGCCCCATAGGAAAACATGGAGTTTTTTTCATCACAGATACTCTTGAAGAGGTAGTATAAACTCAGATTAGCGTAGTATGCAGAGGGCACTAAGCATGGACCAGAAGTCTTGCTCTGCCATGCCTTTTGTGAACATAGCATCCCAATAACTGGCCTTGGCTTTAAATGCTTACAAGTGCAATGCAACAGGTAACTGGTGGTAAATCAGTCCAGGATGTATCAGGGAACAAGTAAATTATACTGATGAGTTTGATCAGCTACAGCCTTAACAGCCTGAATCGTCTTTCTCTGTGCCTAAGAAGAATGTTCAATGTGAAGTCTTGAGTTTTAGTATCACAGCTCTTCATGTGGTTCCCTTTGCTGTGCTTTCAAAGCTGCCTACAGCCTACATCTCTGGTGTGGGCCAAACCCACATGTTGTAGATAATTTCTAGTATCTGGCCAGTTATGGGTACTTATGCAGCTGCTCAGTCAGTGAGTGCTCCTCCCCTCCCTTCCTTTGTGGGCAGGCAAAGGTGGATAGCTTTCGGCAACTATAGCTGATATTTTACTCTGCTATCCAACAGTGAAGAAGGACACAGCTCATTTCACAGATTACCACTGGAACAGCTCAGACGATAGTAGGAATGAAAACTGAAGAGAGAAGAACGAGCATTTGACCTTTCCAGTTCTTATTCTATCTCCAGAAATGACACTACTTGAGTCTTCATAGGGCTTTCATCTCAGCTCTGCCTTAGGGCAGTTCTTGGCTTTTCCTTGGCTGCTCCTCTAGCTATCAGCCTTGTCAGCACCTACCTTGTAATCCTGTTGTGTGGACATCCCATTACACCAGCCCTCATGCAGCACTTGTCCCCCAGCTCCTATTTATGCTTGCCACTGTGCTCCATTGCTACCCTTGCTCCTGACCATATGCAACTCAAGACCATATGGACTGCATGGTGCTGCTTGATGGCCAGGTTTTCCTGCAATTCTTCATCTCTGCTCGCTCCTTTCTCTCCCAGTTACTGAGAGGAATGGAGAAGTGAGTGACACAGTAACAGCCCCAACATGCAATCATCACATTCACATACCAGAAATTAAAGCTGGTGATATAATGCCTAGGAATAAAAGACTAACATACATAAAGCTGTTGTGGAGAACTAAAAGTATATTTAGCACTTTGGAAGCTTGCTCAAAACTAGTACTGTGTCCACTCTTGGTGTTTCAGCCTTCTCCTTTGAGAGGTATTTTGAGGGGCTCTTCACAGTGCTGAAAAAGACTTGTGATGGTCAAACTTGATTTTATTTATGGAAACACTAAAACATGATAGGACCCTAGGAGAGTTATGGTACTTTCCTGCAGCAGCATAACACCCACAATATTGTAAGAAGGCAGAAAGAAGAGGGTAGGGGGATTTCCTCAGCTGTGAGAGATGAAGAAAGAAGATCCTTCTGAAGAGTGCTGCCCAGAAATACAACATGGCCAGGGGCAGCGGGCTGGCCTCTATCAGAGCACTCGAGCCTTTCGTTTGCCTGACCCGGTTGACTACGCCAGCCTTTCACAGCCTGTGCTGGCTGAACAGAAAAGGAGATCTAGCCGCTCTCTGGCAGTTCAAACTTCTTTAAAATGGCTTACAACAGTTTTTATTCATACATAGTATCAGAAGCAATTTGAAGGTCTGATAGTCTGAAATCCTTCCAGGCCTGGAAGCAATTGTTCCATATTTCATAGATGAGCCGAAATCCCCTTCTGTGCAGCCACATGTAGTTCCCATTTCTAGCCTACAGAGAGCTGGAGATGTAAAACCTATTCCACAGGAAGAAAATATCCATCTATATCCTATAGGCCACAAAACAATCACCAGAAAATAATGAGCATTGCTTGCTGCTGACCTGAGCAGAATTCAAACTGTGAAAATTTCCATGACCAAGATCAGTCAGTTTAGCTAAAGAGCCTAAGTAGGTAGCTGGGTTTAATTTTTGCATACTTGACTTTTGCTGTTTGATTATTTCAGGTGTCTCATTTCCTTGAGTACTACTTAGAGGAGGGATGAAAATAAAACGATACATGAAATCGTGAAATAAAATAAAACTGACGTTCACAAAAGAGAGAGAAAAAGGAGATCTGGTTCTAAAGCAAGAAGAATTTCACTGGAATAGACAGAGATGCTTTGTTTGTGCCAGGACTCTGTTTTTCCCAGAAAATTCCAATCTAGAAAAAACAGGCTAGAGGAAGGTCATCATTATTACTGCAGGCACTTAATTAGATTTCCTAACTGTATCTTGATTGATCTGTAATGTTTTTAGAGATAGGGAGCCAAAAAGCATTAGGGGAAAAAATTGAATTTTATGGAAACCTTATCGAGATAATTTTCCCTTGTTCCTTTTTTCATCCCTTGAATCCATTCACAAAGCGAAACCTCTCTTCAGCCCCATCAGTGCCTTCACGGCTGAGCCTGCCAGAGCCAGTGCTGGGGCTGAATGGGCTCTCTGTGCCGCTCCCTGCAGCTCTGCCCACTCACCCGCGGCGTGCGGGCCAGCACGGGCACCTGGCTCGGCACAGCGCCCGTGCCACGGCCCCGCATCAGTCGCGTTTTCCCAGCTGCCAGCCAAGCACTGCTGGGTGTGCGACCCAGGCCAACAGACAGAGTTGTCACATAGAAGGGAGGCTTGCAGGGAAGTAAAGGCCCTACAAAATACCTTTGCAAATGATAAATAAAAAAGCATTAATTTTGAAATAAAGGTCTATATTCCACTCACTCTTACTTCCCCTGCTATCCACCAGGATAGAGCCATGCCATAACATTTTCAGGGAAGGGGGTTTAAGAACTATACAGCTCCTGAGCAGACAGACATTGATAAAGGTCCAAGCTGGGACAGATTTAAATGAACTAGTGGTGTTTTGGGGGTGAGAGCGGGTTAGCGGCTGCCCCGTTTACTTGAGAGGACAGGAATGAAATAATGCATAATACCTAATTACCCACAGAAGACTTGGTCTCCATTTCCACCACTGATACCTCCAACATGGAATCATTACTGGGTTTAGATGACATTGAAAATAAGCATGCTCTGTGGGAAACACTGCCATTTTGCATGGGTTTGGCAGTCTAAGGTTTCTACTGCAGGTTTATTTAAATCTGTTCATTCTGTTAAAAAAAAATAATCACATCTAGGACATACACTTCTCTAGGACATTTGCTAGTGCTGTAAAGGGCAGGTTTATGGGCAGGTATACTCAGGCCCTAGGTGGAGATGCTGTTCATTTTCCTCAGCAGGCTCAGCATGTATGCTTGAGTTCTCATGCTGTGGAAATCTGCTCGCTCTGACTAGCAGGTGGAGAAACAAATTATAGCAACCATCCCTCTAGGCAAAAAAAAAATCTACCAATTGTTACAGTATTTAGGTTTGAGCTCTCATTGTCCTTCACTTTTGGGGGGATTTTTTTTGTCTGCACATCAGCTAGTATTGTCATCTGCTCACTTCCCAGGGTGTTGTTTCAGTTGCCCAGAGAGGTGGTAGAGGCTCCATCGCTGGAAACATTCAAGATCAGGTTGGATGGAGCTCTGAGCAATCTGACCTAGTTGAAGATGTCCCTGCTCACTGTAGGGGGTTGTATTGTATATGATTGTCATTGTATATGACTTTTAAAGGTCCCTTCCAACCATAATTCTATGATTCTGATTCTATGATTCTCATTCTATGATTCAGCTCCACCACCTTTTTCACTCATACCACAGAGCTGTTAGGCACAAAGTGTACTGGATTGCCCTAATGAAACGCAGTGTCTATCACCCTCAGCTTTTGCTGCCCCTCTCCCTAGTCAGCTGGCCCTTGACATCTCCCTCTTGATTCTTATTTACAGTGTATTCTAGGTCAGTGCTTCTACACTCCCTGTACCCTAGCAAATCTTCTGTTTATTTAAAAAAGCAATCAACTAGAATGGAAGTTTTTCAGCTACTCCAGTCAAGTAAATAACTACATTTAAGTTGGGACCTCAAATTCTGTTGTTTCACTCTGGCTTGCCGTACAGAAACAAGGCAAACACCCAAAGTCAACAGCATGTAGCCAGTAGCATGTAGTCCATCTAAAATGTGCTTGTTTATGACTGGCACAGAGATGAGGAAAAGACTCTGATGGGATCAACAGCAACTTAGAAGTATTCCCAAGAAACCTGATTCCTTAGAAGTATCAGATGAGTCACAATTACTCATTCACTCCTTCAGTTGGTTGGGGAGGGGGACATGAAGAAATAGCTTATTAATATTTGCTCATAACATCTAAAAATTGCAGCAACCCACTTGTGGTTCAGTTACAGTGGCTGCCATGTAGGTGAGACAGAGCCAAGATCCAGTCAGCCTGCATCACTTCTCTCCCAAACTTGTAACTTTGCCGATTCCCATTGCAGTCAGACCCAAGATATGAGCTGTCTGTGTAGGAGTGTTTGCAAGTGGTATTTCTCCAAGGCACAGAGTAACACTGACACACACACTTTGATAATCCATATCATCATCTAGCCCTGCAAAAGGGCAAATTGAGCGGCAATGCTGGCTGATTCTTGCATTATATGTCCAGGTCTGACAACCAGTTTTTGTCTGCTTCAAAGATCTGGGCTAAGCAGCAGTGGGGTCCACATGAATATTTGACATACTGTCAGGGAGAAAGGGAGTAAGTTACCTCTCCAGAAAACTATGCTTTTTGTAGTTTAAAGGCAAAAGAGGCTTGTACCAGAAAATATTTGTCTACAGGCAATTTGAAAACATTCAGGTAATGTTACAACTGAATTACCTGACTCGATTTTCACAGTAAACTCAGCTATAGCAAACCTCCATTTATAGCAAAGCAAATTAAAGTCACTAATTGTTTCATATGTGCAATGAGGGAATTGCAGTTTCATTTATAATGAAACTTTGATTACACCATAATTGTTCTGGCAGAAAAATGACTCCATTTTCAGATGCTTCTCCTGTGCTTTCAGACTGTGTCTGTGTCTGCAGTAGTTTTTATATTCCTTGACTAGCATCATGCAATCACATCTCTTCAGGCTTTCCCAGAATAGTGATTCTTATTGCCTGATTCTCAAAATCCAGACAAACTCAACTGAAACACTCTCCTTTAGGTGGAAAAGCAAACAGAAATGCAGTTTTGGATAGCCTGATAAGCTTTGACTGTTCTGTGCAGAATCCCAGGGGAAATATCAACTCACGATTTTTACTTTGCGTGTGGCATGTTCTTTAATGCTTTTCCTCTTACAGAAAGCCACTGTTACCTGGCAGAAGGTTCTTCTGCCACTTCCTATCAGAGCTTATCTAGTAATTGCCTACAAGGTATGAGCATGTCTGCAATGAACATCTGGAATGAAAAAACATCATTGGAAAGACCTTAATGAACCTGTTCCTAAGGTAATTAGGTGCATAAATTACAGTCCTTATGATCTTCTCCCTCCTGTAACATGCTTTACTTCACGCTTATCCATGAAGATCACCGCCAAGGTGATTGGGATAACTTTGAATGTTACAGTTGGTATTTCTCCTATATGCTTGCACCAGTGAGACCAGTTTAGGACTCTTTTGTAGCAGGGATCTAATTTTCTTGGATTTCTATGTCCAATGTCTACAGGCCAGAGAGATTTATAGAGTAACACATATAATGCAGCTGAAGTTTATCAGCTGTGCTCCCTTTACAACTTTTCCTATGTCCTTTCCTATTACAAAGGAATACTGTAGCTATCGGGTGGTGTAGGAAAGGAGCAACTCTACACTTCAAGTTCCATAGAAACCCTAGGGTAGTTACACGTAGTACAGTGAAGGAAGAAGTATTTGTAATTGATATCAACAGATATGGGCATGAAATCACTGACAACACCGTGTAATTCTGGCCCAAAGCAGGGAGACTTGCAGCTCACACTAAGGGTGTTGTTTCCATGTCACTGATACTAGGATTGAACCATGAGGTGAATATTCACATCACTGGAGTGAGAAGCATTCAGTTTCCACAAGATTAATTTTCTGTAGTCTGGAAGTGTGAGGAAAATGTGTTGGTCCACTTTCTGGGTGTCCTTTTGTGACAATGAAACAAACTTCCAAGATATGAGAAAATTAACACCCCAAATGAAGCTGTTTTGCCAGATGACTTCAGCCTTTTCATATTAAACACTCTTCCATAATAAGATTGTGTTTTTCTGAGTAACAGTTGTAGTCATCAGCAGTAATATGCTTTAGCATTTAGCTGGCATTACAAATGAATTTTTGTGTGTGACACACCTCTGCATGGAAAACCTGCCATATTCCATTGAAAAGTGGAACCATTTTAACCTGGATTATTTGTAAACTTTTCCTGTGCTTACATTTTATAAATACTAGTGACTTTTTTCAGTGTTTATGTTATAAATTGTCCATGTGACACAGACATTCACTTCTATGCTTTTGAGCACAGCACTGAACAAGATGTGTCCCTATTGTTCTCCACTGGAGAAGCTGGTATCTCTAAAAGTCTGTTTATCCCTACATAGGACTTGCAGTCTTCTGAAAATCTCAATGATGGGACTCTGGTGCCATCAGAAAAGCTGTCTTCAGTTTTCTTCTTGAGATTTGTGTTTTTCCCTCAAGGTTTTTCAGTAATTGTATGTTTATCTCTTTGATATTTCAATAATTCTGCATTCATAGAGGCTGAATTTATGGTAAATGGATCTGCATCTCAGTATGTCATAAAGTTCCAGATAGGCTAAAAAACTCCTTTGATCAGTTATAATAAATGTCTGGGTTCAGATAAAGCAAAAAATATAGAGTAACAATTAACATTAGTGCTAATGTACTATTATTATTATTATTGTTGTTGTTGTTATTACTATTGGTATTACTACTACTGCTACTACTACTATCATCATTATTATCATTGCTATTAAGGTAATTTATTATAACAAATTGCATTCTTGGTCAAACACACAGAGATGTCTGATGTTGCTGGAAAAATATAATTAGCGAATTTCTAACCTATCATAAATCAAACTAACATATGGAAAATGATTCAGATAATGCTTTGGGAATCTAAAGAGAATTCTTATTATGTTAGAATGTCATAAAACAGACACTGCCATGAAAGGAAAGAAAGGTAAAAACTAATTAAATAGTTTCCAGTAAAAAGCAATTTTCATTACAAAGTTCCATATGTCAAAACCGAAACTATTCACAGAAAAGGATTTGTTTTAGTAAATCTCAGGATAATTTAAATTCCAAATTTTCCAAATACATCTTTTTGGTTCTTTAAAGGAAAAGTCTTCTTTTCTGACATAAAATTCCTTTTTGCTTCAGCAATTTTCATTAATACATCAAGAAAATGGCTTAAAAAATAAAATTCAGTTATCAGGAAAAAAAACATGTTTTGATTTAAACAATATTTTTTACTATTGACATCACACAGAATTTTGTTTTTTTTTTTTTCTCTCTTTGTCCTGAGTAGGCTTTGAAATCTCAAAAATTCCTACAGATCAGAAACCTGCTTTGCATTCAGCTCTTGCACATCTGTCAGCATTTGATTATCTCAGCCTACCGTACCATTGGTTTTAGTTAGCAGTCATTAGACAATGTCAGGGTTGTGTAACCTATCCAAACTTCCAAATTCTTTATTTGGGGGCATATGTTTTTTCAGGTAGATGCAAGTTGTAAATGCTTAACATTTTGCACTTAGGTTTTTGGTTTTTTTTTTTTCCTAGACCTTGTTAAATTGTATAAATAGCTTGCATGATGTTAGGCCTTTCTCTATCATCCAGTGATAGTTGATCCATCAGTGTGTATTTCATGTGCTAATCCTTTCATTTTCTGTTATACACCCCCATTGCTGGTTCCATGATTTTGTTATATGCAGTTCCTTTGATATTACATAAATTAATTTGGAACAACAGGTAATTCACCAAGTTTCCTACATAAAAGCATTTAATATACTACTTTTTATCCTCTGCTTTCCCACATGCCAAGAGGAGTGTTACAACTCATACCACATTTAGCAGGACAGCAAATCTGGGCTTGGGCACATTCAAACAGAATTTAAAAAATAACAATAATGCAAGCAGCTTCTCAGCTACTCACTGCTTCCTTGAATGTCTTTAGTTAAGTCTAAGGTGTCTTCATGGCCAAAGCAAAACTGCTTCTTCAGTAACAGCTCTAAAATCCAGGCAGGGGCTACATGATAAGAGCAAAACCTTAACCTTCACACAGATCCTTATCATCAGCCAAACCTAAGCATCAAAGCACTACTTCAATGTACTAAGACTTAAGACAGAGGCGGCTATTTGCTGTATCAGCTTCAATTTTGCAGGGAATTAGATGTCTGAGCACAAAAGTATCCTGCTCCTGAAATGACTAAAACTTTTGGTGAGTGAGGCAACACCTGTGCTGTGTGTTGAGGCAAGTTACAACCATGTTCAGGGTTATTGACCAGCAGACACATGGAGGCTCTGAACCAGCACTGTTATCCAGTGCTACATCTTTCCTTTTTGCTCCATGAGTCCATGGCTGCTTGGTGTTTGCTTTATTCAAAGCACAGACAAAGTAATCTCCCTGTATGTCGTGCAGACCTATCCAGAGACTGCAAGGAGGGCTCGTACCCCTTTCACCACCAGCAGCCTCAAAGGTCCTCATAAGCGTAAGAGAACTGGACACTAAATGCAAGTGGCACCATCTGCACAGTGGAACTATTGACAGTTGTCCCACCGATCCCATGATGTTATCCATGTTTTATTTAGAGGGGGGCTCAGAGAGCTACTGCTCACAGGGCAGACACTAAATCTGTGCAGGCACACATTTTGGTGTGTGACATGGGTCAGAGAAGACGGACACGCAGAGCCAGAGATCATTAACATACTGATACATATCTACCACCTATTAATGGAGTAAGACCCATATGCATGCTCAACAGAACAGCTGAGAGGACACAATGCAGCATGACAGTGCTTTTAGGACAAACTCTGACCCTCTCAGATGTCCAACAAGGAAAGGAATAAAGGCTTCAAATCATCAGTTTTCACACTACTGAGAACCAATAAGGGTCACCTTGTCACTTGCTGACAGATCCTACCAATTGCCACACAGCTGAATTAACCTAACTCTGACTTGGAGCAAGGTCACTGTTTCTATCACCTATACTGGAAGACTCAGACTTAATCTGATAATATTCAAATCTGATTGAGTTTTTCATGGGATCTGGGCAGGCTTGAATTGGGGCTACATAGAATTTAGGCTACCCACTGCCACCCACTAAATAACCTTCCAAATCTTCCTGCAAGTCATTCCTGAGGGACAGACCCTTGGTGCTGTAACAGTTGATGAGAATTATTAGAAAATCACTAATAGCTGACTTCCATCTTTTCTGAGTGCAGATGGACAAGCACAGGGCAGGGAAGACAGGGGATGTTGTGTAGTTGTGGGAGGATATTCATGTTCAAATTAATGCAGGTGTTGAGACTCTGCCAGCATTCAGGATAAACCAAAACCCATTAAGTCCCTATCTTGCTTCACTTTTCTGAAAAATAAATAAGAAATAACTCAACTACAATCAATAGATTGTGTAACATATACAAAAAGAAATCAAATAGTTACTTATCTGTCATTAGAAGAACAAGCATCCAGTTCATCACCTGGGACATTTTTCTGATGGCTTGTAAAGGGAACCTGAACTGTTCTGAATACCATATGGACTCTAATGGACCATATTCTCAACTTAATTTCTTAGAAAAGGAATGGCTATCTAAAAAGACTCACACTTTCAGTGTACTGCTTCCTAGAAAGAGGCACCACAACAGTTTCCTTCAGATTACAAGCATCCAGTTTTTGAGATGTTCTAATACCTTCTGCATCTCCACAATTGCTGTTTTTAATATTTCCTGTCCCACCAGTTGGGAAATAGGCAAAAAATAAAATCAAAATACATTGACATTTATCTTAATAGGTTGAAAACATGCGTAAGGAGAATATGGAGCTACAAGGGCATCTTCATGACAGGGTTAAAGATGACAATAAATTAGCAGCTCAGTCTGCAGCAACACATTAACAGCTAAATCCAAAGGCAGACGTCTTCAGCTTTGCGGGCTTACTGTAAGTAGTATGGAAGATCACCTCCAACCAGCCAGCTTGCTATTACAGGAGGCGGGATTTTGCACTCTTACACTCCAGATGCACTCAGCACAGGTGCCTTTTACACCAGTTTTGGCTTGTCCTTGAGGTTATGTTACACTTAAGAAATTGACTTCAAACATATAGCTGTAACAGGTGCTGTTAGAGGCTTGGCATTCACATCCATACATCAGTATCCAAGGGTATCCATCTGGAAGATGTCCAAGCAGAGAGGGTTCTGACTGGAAGCTGCCATCAGCCTCCTACATCTGAATTTCGATATGGATAGATCTGACCTTTGTTCAGTACTGTCTCCTCTGAGATACAAGGTCAAGGGGTAGGTAAGAAAGTTTGGTGTATCTCAGGTCAATGCTAGATAACCATCTAGAATTAGATGGTGCTCAGTGTTTAAAGGTCAAACCTTATCACACCAGCCTCAGGACCATGCATCTGAAATTTGGATCAAAGGAGCCCAGATCAACCTTGTAATGAAAAAGGAGGTTGCCACCTGATACAGATCCAGACGTCAGGGCAAACAGGAGCCATAAGGATCACAAAAGCAATAGCAGAAAATATCAGCAACTGCTCAGGCTTCATCCAGGATAGACATGATATGTTTATATCATATATAACATATGCTGTGATATGTTTAATAGAATCTAAATTCTATAAGTAGTTAAGAGAAATATGCTGAAGTTTGGCTGCTTCCTGTCATTATGCATGAGAATTCCACCTAGTGATGAGAAATATTGAGCCTTAAACCTCTGCAGAATTCAGGAAAGATTTCTTGTTTTCAGAATGTTCTTCTGATGTTACAACAATGTGACTTGGAACTTATTACATACGGCTGTTTCTTTTAATCTAGTGTACTTAGCTTCAATGTCAATTTTAGACACTCCCTGGAGCTACATGAAAAATGAAGTCTTGCTCATTGCCCAGTTTTATGGAAATTCAATGCAAGCAATTATGAGCTGAACCCTGAGAAGGTCACATTTGTAAGAGTGAATAAGGGAGCTTAGCGAGAGTGACTACTCTGTGAGTAGCAAAGACAAAACAAAGTGCAGATGTGCTCAGCTGCCTCTCTGGTACTTGCCAGCCTGATGCCAACCATCACCTGAACTCCAGGTTCCCCTCCCCATGTCATCGTCCAGCAAGCACTGATCCAGGTGACTGCACCTCTGCGAGTGAACTGGGAGACAGACATATGAGGGAGCAGGGACTGGGATCACCCTGCAAGCCAGGTGCCACTCCAGCCAGGAAAAAGCCTTATCCTCTCCTAGTGGCCTCTCTGTCTTTGATCTCCTTGGGCTTCTGAAAGTTTTTGGGTAGAGTTACTTTTTCTGAGGGGTCTGTGCCTGCAAGTTAAAAAAACCCCCTCATTTCAGTGCTTATGTTGTATTGAATTATTCAGGCAGGAATGGACTTAATACCTCTCTTCCTCCCATTTTCTATTATCTTTCTCTACCACTGAGTGAAATTAAAAAATACAGGTAAAAATAAGCTTGCTTGTATTTCATTTTCCTTTTTTATTGCATTTTATTTTTGCCTTTCTGTATCATACCTTTTAAATTCTCTAATTTTTGGAGAAGCCACCAAAAGGTAACAAGTGAAATAAGACATTGCAGTCCTGCAGAAATTGCTTCATTCCAAATGTAACAACCTTTGATATGGTATGTTTTTCAAAATAATCCTTTTTTTGGATTAAAAAAGCAGCCCTACTATTCAATTTTGCAGGCTTGAAATGAAATAGATTAATAGTTTCCTATGAGTCCTGTATGACTTCAGAAGAATTAAGATGATTTACATTTTGTTATTTTTATTTTATTTCATTTACTTCATTTACTACAGTCCTCAGGGAATATTTTAGTAACTGTCATATGTCCATAATTCACCACAATAAAGGACTGGGAATAGACAAAGGTATCATTTCCCTCTTCTAACCTGAATCAGAACTGCTAAATTATTATACCATAAACATGCTGAGATAACTGCTAAAAATGAGTGTTAGATTTAAGTGCTAGAAACCTCACAATTTGCCTATAGACAAGCTGACTCCTGGCATCACTTACACTGAGGAGTTCTCATGTACCACAGTGAGCCGAAAGAAAATTTTGTGTGCTTATGGATTTACAGCATGAAGTTGTTTGGTTACATAAACTGAAAAGCAAATGCAATAAAGATCTTCTTAAATAATAGTGTGTATAATTCACAGGGGTTTTTTGGCTTTGTCCAGTCGTTAAAGCTTTGCATTTGGACTAAAACAGATGTAAATTGCTACTGTTGTGATCTGATAGCATTTCACATTCTAACTAGGAGAGATAAAACTAGCAAGTGTGCAGCTTATATTTGCAATGTGATTGACAAAAGTGCTGCAAAGGGTGGGACAGTATAAGTTAGGAGTTACAGCATGTTTACAAGACATGACTTTGCAAAAAATGTCATATATTTTCTTCTTATATTTCATAGAAATTCATTTCATATGTCTGCTAGCTTGCTACAGGCAGTAAATCAGCCTGTCCTTCCTCATTCTTTTGCCCTGGCACATAAAATTTCTACAGTTCATATATATTTTGGCAACCACAGGGATGATATTGAAAAACATGAAAAAGTATTCTTCCATATTCACACTGCTTTATGCCAGGAGACTTGGCAACTAATATTAGAAAGCTGATTTCATACTTGACACAGATTAGTAGTGCCTTAGACCTAGCATCTCTCAACCCATATTTGTCCATTAAAAAACTTACTTTTTTGTAATGCAAACTAGCTGAATGACAGCTTCCCAAGTGTACAGAATTGCTCATTATGTCAGCATTGGTGTCTGGTTTGTGCTTTAGGCTGTGGCAATAAAAGGACCTGCAACTCCCCTTTGTGCTAGCTGGGTCTTCCTTGAAGGGGGAAAAGAAAACAGAGCTGGCTTTTTTGTACTTCCTTTAGTCTTTATTTTTGTTGTCACTAAATAGTAGCTTCTACCTCCATGTAATAACAGAAAAATGCAGCTAGTTAAATCCAATGATTGTAAAATATTCAGCACTGGAAAGGAAGCTGCCACAAAATCCATTTATACAGCATATTAAAAGGAAAAGAGCAAGTACATATGAGGAAATCAATAAAACCTTACCAGTGGAATCTCTTAGATAAGATTCTCAAGAAGTGCTTGAGAAGTCAGCCCATGTGAACCTCATGAGGTTCAGCAAGGCCAAGTGCAAGGTCCTGCACCTGGGTCAGGGCAGCCCCCATTATCAATACAGGCTGGGAAATGAACGGGTTGAAGGCAGCCCTGCTGAGAAGGACTTGGGGTACTGGTGGATGAAAAGGTGGACATGATCCAACAACGTATGCTTGCAGCCCGGAATGCTGACTGTATCCTGGGCTGCAGTCAAAGAAGCGTGGCCAGCAGGTCAAGGGAGGTGATTCTGCTTCTCTACTCTGCTCTGGTGAGATCCCACCTGGAGTGCTGCATCCAGCTCTGGGGCCCCTGTCCCAGCAGCACAGGAAAGACATGGACCTGTTGGAGCGAGTCTAGAGGACGGTCACAAAAATGATCAGAGGGATGGAGCACCTCTTCTATGAAGACGGGCTGAGAGAGTTGGGGCTATTTATCCCAGAGAAAAGAAGGCTCCAGGGAGACCTTATTGCAGCCTTTCAGTACTCAGAGGGGTCCTATAAGAAAGATGGGGGCAAACTTTTAGCAGGGCCTGTTGTAATAGGGCAAGGGGTAATGGCTTTAAACTGAAAGAGGGTAGATTTAGATTAGATATAAGGAAGGATATTTTTTTTTTTACAGTAAGGGTGGTGAAATGCTGGAACAGGTTGCCCAGAGAGGTGATAGATGTCCCATCCTGGAAACATTCAGGTTTAAGTTGGATGGGCCTCTGAGCAGCCTGCTCTAGTTGAAGATGTCCTTGCTCATTGCAGAGGGGTAGGACTAGATGGCCTTCCAGCCCAAACTATTCCATGATTCTATTATTCAAAAGGCTATGGAATTTCTCTAGGCTCTGATTTATTGAACAAAGTGAACCTCTTAGGTTATAACCTGGCCCTAAACAGGTAGGATAATTAAAAACTTGATAATATATTCAGCATGGGTTCATTTAATTTGGAATAGGACTCAATCATTCATAAGCACTGTAGAAGTGAGAGCTGCTGGATGTGATTTTTTTTAAGCTGGGTTGGGGAACTCAGTGTTTTTCATGTTTCTTTTCCATTGCTCAGATGTGCATCTTCCTGACTATACACTGAGGGTCCAGGATGGATTCAACCCAGATCGCACAGATGAGCAGTGGGCACCCATGAGATCTGCCTCAGTGCACACCTGCAACTGCAGACGGTGTGCCAAAGCTGCAGGCATTCAGCAGATGGCTGGGAGCATTTGGGGCATGACGGACCACACGGAGCCATTGTCAATATCTAGACACGAGACAGGTAAGAAAGATTTTTCCCTCTCACACACACAGCTAGTCTATTGGGAGAATTAAAATGCAGATTTAAGAAAAAAAGCCAACCCAAAACCTTTTGGTAGAGAAAACAAGACACTGACACCAGAGATGAAACTACTACAGGAGTCTTATATTAAAGGTTACCTCCAAATAGTCACCCTCAAATAGTCAAAAGTATTTCTGAGTTGCATTAATATTTGCAGATCAGTGTTCATAATCTTGCTGCTTCTTTTTCTTCTTTAACTTCATACAGTCACGTGCATCTGAAATGTTTTGCCTGACTTGGGAGGGAAATACACTCCTCTGCTTTTCTATGCTAGATTATCAATTATGTTAAAGACTTCTCTTGCCTACTAATGAGAGAAAGAGAGGATGAGCTTTCACTGAGAACTTTTCTTTGAAGTGAAAATCTTTAGTAGAGCCCTCTCATTTCTAAGGACACTATAATCATCTTGATGGGAGAAAAAAAAACCTATTCTGACTCTGTACCTATCTTCCTCCCACTCTGCCCCTCATCTTCCCTCTCCCCCTCCTTTATGCACACTTGCACGTATATGCACACACACAATTTCTGTGGGCTAAGGAAGTAACAACCTACAATGTATATATTTTCTGAACTGCACATTTATATCCACACAGGTACAGTTATTTTTTCAAAATAGCCCATACCTGTAACATATGCACACCAACACACACACACCCCCATACTTCAAGGACTGTACTTTTGTTCTTTCCAGTACACTTTTATGGTTTTGACCTTTATTTTCCACACACATCCTGTCAAACCTCTTGCAAATGAATTTTATAGACACAAATATTTGCTCTAAAGGAATTTGGAATTATAAACACCCACACTCAAGGAGACTTTATTTTAAACATGAATGCTTTGCTATGGAAATACTTGCATTCTTCACTCGGGGATTAAAATCTGCATCTTGTCTGAGCGCTTCCAACCAGGCAGCAAAATTTGAGTTAAATTATGCACCATAATTCCCTGTGATAGAAGTTTACTGACAATAATAAATTCAAATGCATTCAGATAAATAAATTTAAAGTAAATGCATATTGCTGGAGGATGCTCAGCAAGCAGGAAAAAGAAAAGCCCAGTAGCCTAATATGTTACTTCTTGGGAATAGCTTTCTCTGCCCTTATGCTGATACTTTCTTTGGAAACACTTTAATGCAGTTCCTGTAATTAGCAAGTACTTCATAATCACCTTCTAGAGAATGAAATCTCTCTGTAACACTCAGGTGATTTTGCAGGAATTATAGTGTACATGGCTCTTGTATCAGCAGAAGGTATGTTGCAGCGCATGGTGAGGGAGGGGGCTCTAAAACATTACCAAGAGGCATCAGCCTTGGTTCCTTGCAGCAAGCTGTATTTCTCTTCTTTGAGAATTACTAGTGAAATCCTGCTCTCACTGAAGCTGCTCCCCGAGCAATGAAGCTAGAGGGATGACTTCACTAACACTGTGCAGGAGTGGGAGCGGGAGGTGTGAGGTATGTGGGGACAGTCAGGTGTTCCTTTCCTTACCTGGATGAGGAGGTCACCTGTGTGCTAGGTCCCAGCCTGGGGAGGCAGCAGGCAGCTCTCTCCCAGGCATTTCCCTTCTGCCCTGCACTAGCAAAGTCCCTCCGGCCACTCTTGTTCTGTTCTGCGCACCTCTCTCCTGGTCACACCCCCAGGCTATGATGTCTACAGGCAAAATGTGTTCCTTTAAATAAGATTAACTGCCTGTGATAGTATGGAGAGATTAAAGTGTGTTTTTTAACTCTTTGAGTGTCCTGGGACAAACTCCGTCTATGGGAGGCCCCCGGCCCGCAGAGTGCCACCTCTGCTGCTTGCCAGCACGTTTTCTATTGAGTCGGCATGCCAAGCGGTGTAAACATGCCTGAGTATCAGTCTGATATATTGTCATGCTTGGCAATTAGTCTGTCAAGTGTCTTGTGAGGCGAGAAAGAGGTGGAAAGAAACATGGAAAACTGAGCAAGGACTGTTGCTCTTGTAAACATCTCTGAGCTTAATGTTCAGTAATTGCATAGTGGCAAGAAGGGCCAGTTTATAAGCTTTATTTCATTTGACTGTAAAATTGGCTTAGTAAAGGAAATGTCTAGAAAAGAAACTGTGTGAAAATTTTACTTCTGGTTCTGTTTGCCAGGTGTTTGAGAACTTAAAAAGAATAGAAAAAAAAGCCCCAAAGAGTTTTCATTTTATTGCAGTTTTCCCCATCTCTTTTTTTTTTCTCTACAAACTTGAATTTGATAAGAGATGGTTGCACATTTACAAAATACATTACTTGATTACAACTCACTCCCTGGACCCCATGGATCCTTGCATGTCCCAATAAGTTCCCTATTTCTCATTCTGAATCAAAGGAGGCTTTTATGGCATTTCATGCTAAAATGTACTTACCTGAAATAATTACTCAGAAGTGATCGACAGGATTTAGACTGCTCAGAAATATCCTGTAGGATTTAGACACCGACAGCCAAAGGATTTGGAGTATGAAAATGCAATGTGTCTCAAAAAACACAGCAAAGAACTTATAAACAAATGATTCTGTGGTAATCTGATTAGACCAATCCTGCACCTTATGTATAATATATAATGCATAATAATATAGCTTTGTAGAGTTTCTAATGTGCTCATGTCATAATATTGTTCCAAAAGTACTGGAATACTTGAAGTGAAAAGCTGAAGACAACTGTACAAAACCTAGGCAGTATTTTTGAGAAGTTCAACCAAAATGTGGGAGTATGTTTTTCAAGTACCTGAAAGCAGGTAGTTAACAGGTGATTTGTTCAATGTTGGGAAGGTGGGGGGGAAGAGCATTTGTAAGACTAACTTTCCATGCAAGAATAAATTAGATTAATGGTTTACCAAATGTTCTGGGTAAAGTAACTCTTTTACCTGCAGGGTTTTATGAAGGCAGGCATGTGAGAAGTCTGCAGTACTGCAGGGCTGGCATGCACTGCTTATTTAGATTCATACCTGCAAAGCCAGTAGTGATTTCATGCCATCAGAATGAATTTGGAACAGATTTCTTTGCTCTTTCCAAGAGACATAATTTGTGAGAAGCCTTCCTGGGGCAGGTTAGACTTGATCTTTCTTTGACCTTCACACCTTTTGAACCATATGCTTTCGAGGAGGATGTTGAAAGACTTTGGTCAAAACATAACACCAGATTCCTAAGTCCTAGATTCTTTGTCTATATCTAGCACAGAGAACCTGTGTGGCCTGGAGCTTGCCATCTAGCTTTTTATGTGCCTCAGATTCATTTGCCCTGAAACTGTAAAATTTGTCCATCTACCGAGTAGGTAGCTAATATTAAAACTTATTTTTACGGGACACGTAATATGGAAAAGAGGGGGCTGGGGAGCTTTACTTCATCACTCCTTGTATCACAATTTCAGATTATTAGTTCCTAAGGTGTAAATTGGGTCAGACATGGTTCAGGGAGATGTCAAGCAGCCACATATTATGCAAACCGAGGTGGCAGCAGAGGGAATTGAATGCCTCCTGGGAGAACCCAGAGAATCAGATCATATTATAGAGCAGAGCCAGTGTAGATACACATACACGCATACATATATACATGTTTATGCACACATATCAGCCAATTACTTGACAAACCTAATTAATTCTATGATTCTGTAAGCCAGCTAACATTCAGCCAGAGTTGGTTTAGCTATGGGTACAAAATTACTATATACATCTGACATTTCCCTTTCTTGCAATCCCAGTCATTGCTGGGGCTTATCACCTTAAGTACAGTAGAAAGAAGAACAACCAGCCCTTTCCCTGCCCTCCATTCCCAGGACTGCTTTTCCAGAGAGTTCTTGCCATAAGAAGCTCTGACTTTCCACCCCAGATGAAGATGACTGTGCTTTTCTTACCATCCGTTTTCTTCTTTTGCAGCTTTCAAGAGGTGCAAGGAGACCTCTCAGACTGTATGCCTTGATTGTGGCTATGATTTTCCATGTGGCCAACTACACAGGGCAGCAGCTTCTAGAAACTCTCATTCTCTCTTACTACAAAGGGCTTTAATTGCCTCTTCCACTGAGTCATAAATGTGTATTGCATGTGTGATGGGTTGAATGCAGTCTCTAGCTGTACGGAAATTGAATTGTCTTTAGATGGGAACTACCCATATATAATAAGCTGTAATATTTTCTCACATTCTGTAACAGTAAGATCTACACAAGCATCAAAAAATCATTAAAATGTACCCTAAAATACTTTACAGATTATAAATTTCTCAGACACAGGGCCTGGCCTGGCCTGGCTCTCATTCAAGTTGCTGCCTTTATGTGATCTTATTTTGTTAAATAATAGCAGAAGGAATAAGAAATTTAGACACACATTCAGACCAGTTTAGTAAAGGGGGCTAGACCCTACACAGAGACTTTTCTGTGTCATGGAAAAGGACCTCAGAACTATTCAGTTATGTTTAAGCATACCATGATAGGATGCCTTCTAAAGCAATTACTGCCTGCGTGCTGTTTTCAAGCCAAGCACCCAGGGATGAGACTTAAGTGGTGAAAAAACTATTGAAGATCAGGATAGGAAGCCCAGCTGTCTCAGACTGTCACACCCGCACAACAAGACAACTTTTCTTGAGCACCTATTGGAGATGAGTACTAAAAAGATGTTCACTGAATTTTCTCAATAACCCTTTTGAAAAAAAATCAGAGGGTATCAGTGGTTGTTAAAGGGGAAGCCATGCAGCACTGTAGGATCAGCCCCTGAATGTATCTAGTCTTATTCATTGAACTCCACACAACTCTGTAAATGCTTCCCCATCTAACTCAGGGAAGAACATGCTCCCCATTTCTTTTCCTGCTAGAATAATTACAGTATATTAAGACACACCAGGCAGGTCAGAGCAAAGCTTGTTTGGAGTTTGCATTTCAACTGCACATTATGCACTTGCATTGTAATATATTCAAACTGACAGCATCGTTATGGTGAATTAATCTAAATTATGTCTAGACATATATTTCCAACAAGCATTGTAGAGATTGTTTGGTGGCTGACTGCTCAGAGGAATTAAACAAGAAAATCCCAGGCTTAAACCTTACAAATAAATGACTAAATTGATAAATGAAGGAATAAATGAGTTTAGACAATGCTTCAAGAACAATATAAAAATCTTGTCCCTAGAATTGTACTAGTTTACATGTTCCTCCACCAGTTTACCATTTTAATTATCATCCCTTCTGCTGTAGGGACACAACCCTGCTCTAATGCTACTACAGGTTCAGAAGCCTGCACAGGGAGAGTGTAGGGAAGTCACAGCAAGTCATAGGAAGCATTAAATGTTTTCTACTTCTGTGCAGCAAAAGTGCCTGGATATACTCACGATTTGAAATATTGTCACTCTCCTATACCTACTTTAAATCAGGTGTGTCAGGAAGCTTAGCTATCATTTTAACATTATTAAAGGTAAAGACATAAAGTTGGCATTGTCCCACTGCTAGTGGTGATGGAGGGAGAAGGAGGCTTCTGGTTCACACTGTTACTATTTATTATTTGTAAAGACAAAGGCTTTAGGAACAAGGCTGGTTGCTTTTAGCACTTTGGACCTACAGATAATAATCTTATTACCCAGCTGTAATAAATCCACAACACTGCCACTGGATCATCTAATTCATTCTAAGTTTATAGACTGACTATATACAGTACTTCATTGTAAACTTACTGCAAGGTAAAAGCTTGCAACTGCAGGGAAAGGGACAGCGTATGAGATGTTGGGTATTCTGCAGCAGACATGACTCTCAGGAGAGCTCTTGGGGCAGCTGGGCACACAGGAGATCAGGTGCTGTGTCACGACAGCATTTCCCTGCACACAGGGACATCATGTTTCCAGCTCCTGGGGAAATGAAATGCTTTCTCTCCAAGGGTGGGGTTAGCAACAGGGGAGGGACTGCCTCTGCCAGCCCGTTTGGTTTTGAGAAGTCAATCTGTCTGCTGTGAGGCAATCTTTGTGCAGCCACCCAGGAGGGCTGAGCCCCAGCATGGGGAGATTAGGTGCTGGACAAAAGAAATGTGAGACTGGAGACTGCTTCAGCACCAGGGCTCTGTGTCTCTCAGTGTGCTGGAAAGTACTGGTGATTTTTTCACTTGAGGAGACCCGCAGCAGTAAATTCAACTCCTTGACGTGCCTTTTTTTCTCCATGGGGAAGCAGGAAAAATCAGTATGGGCACAGCCTTCAGTAACACGTCTAAACAGCTTCCAACCCGGAGAAGGCTTTCACTCGGCTGACTCAGAGTGCAGGCAAAGCTATCATCTGTAGAGATGTGCCTGCAGATATAATGAGGTGGAAACAGAGCAGTGCAAATATTGTACATGTCCTACAGAAATGGGGATGAGGTAAGAGTGATGACAACAGAGAAGGGTCAAATTAATTTCTTAAGATTGCCTGAGAGGCCTGTGCAAACCCAGTGTTTGAACCCTGGTACCTCCTGAATGCAGGTGAGTAACTGGGAGTGCAGTGGAGGCTTACCTCCAGGAACACTATTGCTGCTACCTTTAATAAATGCTTTAAGTGCTCTGTCAAAAGTATTTATAGTTATTTAGAAAGCAGAAGTAGAGACGGAGTGTATGGTGTTAGTTAGCCACTGCTAGAAGCTGGCTTGCATTTCTGGTCCCTGCTGGTTAAGGGAGGCTGAGGAAATACTACAGAGGTTTCAAAGGGGAGCCACAAAGCTAGCTTGTGGGCTGCCAAGAAGACTGTAGAAGGGGAGACATAAGACCACAATTTATGCAATTTACTGAAAAAAGAAGCCTGAGGTGATTTAGGTGTTTTGTACAATTGTTAACAAGAGGAATGGATATCTGAGAGTAGAGAGCTTTAAACTTTTACTGACAAAGGCGTGACAAGATCCAATCACTGATGAATGGCCTTTAGTGGGAGAAACTCCAAATCACAGCCTGAAATCAGTGGTGAGAACCTCACATAATTGCCTCCAGGCTACGAAAGAATTCCTTCTCTCTGCCTTCGAGATACATTTTGATTACTTCCCTACCCACCTACCCCTTTCTGAAGTATCAGACTTTGGCCACCAGTTGGAAACGAGACAATGGTGGGGGTTAGATCACTGACAGAAGGCACTGCATAGTCTCAGCTTTCTGTTTTGTGTATCTTCCTCTGATACTCAGGGTCACAACAGTGGCCAGATTTGGGGTAGGAAAAGCCTTTTACTCCAAAAGATAACCAGGCAGAGATCTTGAGAGTTTTTTCCTTTGTCTTCAGCAAGCAGTGCAGTTTGCAGGCTGGAATTCTTCATTGTCCCAGGGGCCTTCAGGGTGCAGATACCTGGTTGTCTCTTCTTTGCATCTGGTGCAGAGCTTTTTCTCCAAAGAGCCGAAACACTTAATATAACGATAGTCTTTGGGACATGTAGGAATTCAAACAATTCTCTCAGGCCAGTATAAGAACATCACTTCCCAAGTTAAATATTTAAAACAAAGTCCCAGAAAGTCCTTCTCAGCACTGGTCAATCCTGACAATGCCCAAACTCCTCATGCAAGTGTCTCAGGCTGGCCACGATGAGCAACTT
The DNA here is from genome assembly GCF_023638135.1 of Falco biarmicus. NCBI lineage: Eukaryota > Metazoa > Chordata > Aves > Falconiformes > Falconidae > Falco > Falco biarmicus. Next base: position 53,865,566 of record NC_079293.1, on the reverse strand, counting down.
GAAGCCTGTCTTATTCCTGTTCCCCATCAGGATCAATGAACTGGAACTTTTTCCCATCATCTCCTCTTAATAACTTAATCTCGCAGGTGTTCTGAGAATATCTGAAACTGACCACACTGCATTCAAAATGCAATGGCAATAATTTTTAAAACATAGCTGAAGAATAAAAAGGTCTTTATGTACATGGTAAAGGTGAAAATGCCCAGCTGAGTTATGGTCAGTTGACACAGGTTTAATTGTCCTTTCTCTGCCTGGGGGAATTTAAACCCCAGATTTCCAGAGGAAGAAATCTTTGCTTCTGGCACTCCCTTGAGCACTCTGGTTAAAAGGACATTTTACAAGCAGGTAAATACCAACATCAGTCATGGTTTTGAAGAAAACAGTAATGTCCATTCAGTGTATTTGAAGGAAAAGCACCGACATATCCTTTCTAATGTAAATTAAGGCCTGGGAATACTAAATCAAAGTGCTCTGAGACCTGCCTGCAAGGAGAAGTGGAATGCAGGAGTTTTAGCTGAATTGTCAGTTCGCCCCATCAGCTTGGCTTCCCTCCTGTTTTATCCACTTTGCAGGATGCAGTGCTCCCCTGCACTGTTTGAGAATCCTATCCCAAGACTAGCAAATAACTATGGGCTTGTTCATGGTAGTCCTTCTGTGAGTTTGAAGCTTAAAGATTTCTGAAATTTCAAGCCAGATAAGTGAGAAACAAAGAAAGGCTATGTTGGAAGAAGAAATCTAAAACTAATATCAGCATATGGTCACTTCTGTAAACTGCCTATGAGAAATACCTGGGCTTTTTCAAAACCTTTTGTCACAAATGAAGTTAATCTGTGAGCAGAAGAAAAAAAAATCTTTGGTGTGAACCAAGAAGTATTGGTATGTTTCTTTCATCTACATTTTTAGTCTTTTTAAAAATGGAAACACACTTAAGTGATCTGTCTGTATACATAGCTCTGCTTCCCGTTAGCTTTTGAACCTACTCAGTTTGAATCAAATTTGAGATAAGAATAAAACCTTCAAAGGCTCTTACTGCCAGCACGTTATTCTGGAGGGGAGTTGGAATGTGAAAAAGTACAGGGGAATCTGGACAGGGGACAGAAAACCTTTATATCGGCCTGTTAGAACAGCCAAGAGACACAGCCCTGTAAGAAACCTGACTTGTACTCATTGTTTTTAGATGACTTTCTTTCTGAAGAGACTAGCCATAGTTTCTGAAGGTCTGAGCCTCACTAATAAACCCCTGCAATAGCTACCTGTTCTTGTGACCCTTGCAGGAGCTTTGAAGAAACAGTGTATCTGAAGGTTGTCGAATTTGGTTCAAATCAGCCTACAAGTTCTGTGACTACTGAAGAGGAAAACATCCGCAGGGTGCAGTCCCGACGGAAATAGGAAAGCTTGTCAGCCCTGCAGCCATGAACAAACCACCTGATACCAGCCAGAGCTAATGAAAGGAGAAGCGCTTAAGCTACTTTACCCACTCCAACACATCCCCCTTAAAACAGCAGGTTGAAACACAGGCTAGTAGAAACTAGTTTATTGCTTTTAAACACTTCAATTGCTGCTTGTGATTCATCAATAGAAGAGCGGGCTACAGCATGCAGGGAGGTTTGTTTGGCCAGCTGTGAGCCTGAGCAAGTCCAGACTCATGTAACCAGTCATCACTTTCTCACTGTTAATATATCCATGCAGAGCTCTCTGTTGTTGTTCTTGGGAAGAGTGGGTGAGGATGGAGGGAACATGTGGATGAAATATCTTTCCAAGACAGCAAGCATCATTTGATCAGCATGTGGAGAAGCATGGGAGAGGAACATCTGCAATGTTCTATCATACGTAGAGATCGCTGGATCTGGACTGTTTGAATATTACAGACATATTTAAGAGGTTGCAAAGTGATAATTAACTTTTGTGTCCAACATTCCAGGATGAGAATCTTGTTACTGACTTTATTCATTCATGATGGGCAATAAGCATTCATTAAAAAAGGCACATTTGTTCTTTTTATCCAACTTTTCTGTGCCCTTATGTATTTCAAAACCTCTTATTATCTTACAAAAATTAAAAATCTCATTTTCTAGTTAACACAATCAAAATAGTTATAGTAATTTTGTTTTCACAAAAAATATGTTTGGTATCTTCTTCTGTGGTGTAAATATAACCCATTCTACCATGTAATAGAAATTAATTTTAAACAGTGCACAGTTACACAGCTCATGTGAGGTCTCATTCTATTTTCAGTTATTAGCCGTGAAAGCTACTACTGTACGAACTAACAGTTCAGTGATAACCAGTTGGTGGGTAATTGCATAACTTAGGTTAGTTTGGTGCCACACATCAGCTAAGGCATAAAGTATTTCCTCAGGAATAGCTGTGTGTCTGATTGCAATATGCTGTTAGACTTCGGCTGAGGAAATTTCTGCAGGTCCTATTTGCGTTTACACTAATAGCTTTCTACACTATAAGGCAGGGAAAAAGAGTCTTAAACTGAGTACAGTTTTTTCATATTCTCTCCTCTGGACCCCTTCACACTTCCTGATCATAATCACACTTCCTGTGATTATAATCTTCATATCTGCATATTGGTCAAGAACATCCATATGTTTTCATGCAGATGATTACACCACTGCAAGTGCACACATGCAACACATAATCCCTGCACGCACAGTAGTCATGTATATGCTGGCATGTTGGATTTACTGCTTGGGTCTGACTCACAGTAGAGCAAGTAGACAGAGCAAGTATGCAAACATAGCAGATGGATCAGAGTCTGCACAGATGCTTCTCAATGCCGTATTCCCGTGTGGGAAATCCCTGACCCCAGCAGAGATCCTCAGTGCTGCTGCAGTAGATTGAGTTTGGGACCAAGTATGAAGAACAGTGAGTGTATGTGACAGTACAGCAGTTCCACAGTGATTAACTCAATTTAAATTAAAATCTATTTAACATTTCAGTCTGAGCTCCTGGAATATTACTTTTGTCACTGTGTATCCGCACTTCCCTCTGTTCTTGCAGCCAGCCTGCAGCTCCCCATGATGTTGAATTGCCTGCATGTTTGACAGCCATGTCACCTTCCCTGATGCCTAAGTAGGCATTTCCTTCATGGTCTGACCAGCAACTCGACAAGCAGCACAGCAAGATGAAAAGGCAGTGTTTTTATGAGTAAAGGACAGACAACTGCAATAAAAGCACGAGCCTCTCTGGTAGACTCAGCTAATAATGCTGCAATGCCAAAAAGCTGGAACCCACCAGAGGTGAGGAGCCGCGCTGCGGCCCGGCTGCAGGCAGCCCAGGGGATGAATTAGTAGCTGCCCAGGCTGGCAGGGCTGCTGTGCTGCCCGGGTACTGCACGGTGGGGTGCAGCGGGGAGGGATGGGCACAAAGAAGTGGGAGGGGGAAGGGAAGAGAAGCCCCCACAGAAATACCAGCACGCTCCAATAACACCCGAAACTGTGGCCCCTGGGCAGGGGGTGGTTTTTGGAGCACATGGCACGCAGCACGCGGCAGCATGGCGGCTGAGGGAGCTGCCTGGCTCTTTACAAAGAGCTCCTTGTCGGGCTGCTGGACTTGTTGTGAAGTGCTGCAGGCCCGGCTTTGTTTTCTGCTCTTAATCACTTGACCGCTTGCCCGTGGGTTTATCCCTGCCTCCCATCACAGTGATTTTAGCTAGAATTCAACTACATCAGCTATCAAAAGGAAGCATTTGGGCAAGGGCAGCTAGCAGCAGGCCGAGGCCCATCAGGGCTGCCCTTTTCTCTGCTGGGCTTCAGAGGGCTGGGAGGCACTGCAGGCGCTCAGCAAGGCTGCAGGGTGGCATTCCACACCAGTGTGCCGGGCTGGGGAAACCCAGTAGTGGGTCTGGCCCGCTCAGTGACCCCCCTCCTAGCTGCCCTGGCGGAGAGGGCCTTCTCCCCCCTGCCAGAGGGCCTGGCTCCCACCTCAGCCTGCCCAAAGCACCTGCACCCCACGCCGCACAGCCTGTGCAATGGCCCACGCTATGGCTACCCAGGCCTGCACATCACAGTGTGAGTGCAAGCTGCCCTGGTGCGGGGCGCCTGCTTCCCTCAGCCTCCCCGTGGTGGGGACAGGAGAGAGCATGAGGGTTGCCAGTGATGGGGGCGGGTGGGGAGAGGAAGTGGCTGGAATCTGATAAAAAGGGCTACTGTTGTGATCCAGTGGGAGATAAGGGTGAGCTGTGAGCCCCTGCTGCTCTGCCAGGGCCTCTGCAGGGGTGGCACAGGGACAGTTGAGTGGCTGCTGGCACCTCCTCACCCCACTGCAGACACCTGCTTGGGGTCAAGTGGAGTCACCTCGCGGGAGCACCCATTTCTCTCCCTTACAGACAAGGTGAGTCTGGACTGTCTCGGATGCAGAGGCATGCAGGATCAGTGCACAAGGCTGCAAGAGGGATCCCATCCCTAGGTTTCATCTTCTAGTAGGTTGACTCAATCTTCCCAGCAAAATGATTTATGGAACCAATACCTCCATCTTACAGATGTCTTTGAGCAGTTTCTGTTTTGAGACCGACATTTACATTCATACAAAAGTGGATGGATTTGCATTAATGCTGCACACTTCCTGCTCCCAATGAACTCAAGACTTGACCAAGGGCAACACCCTGGGAAAGAGGTGGCTTGTAAAAAATTGCTTAGGTGTCAGCATCACATCAGGAAATGCTGTCCTGTGCATAGGTCACCTATGCAGGCATGGCTGCTCTGGATAGGCATGACAGCAGCAGCCCTTGGCCAGACCTCACATTACATAGCAGCATACCTTTGCGTGTGGTTAATATGTGAAGCTGCCATCAGGGATGCTGGGCAAGGCAAACAGAAGACTCAAGTGTGTGTCTTGACCTCTCTGCCCCTGAATGCACAAGCTGTCCTGGTTTGCACATCCCCTGCATACCAAATTCAAAGGAAGTCACACTGGTTTTCTACTTTAAACCCACTTGCACCTGTTTATCTTTCCCAGTGAGTATATCAGCACCACACTTAACCTCATGCCTCTCGCCTCCACCACCTCAACAGGGTATCTGCCACTGTCACTCATATCTCAGCTGAATGTAGGCTATTCTTCCTCAGATGGCTTTCGGAACCCATTTAAGAAAACATAATTTTAAAAATACTTCCTCATCTTTTTAAAGCTTTTTAAAATTTTGTTTTCAGCTTTTTTTCAAAGGGTCCTAAGGCAGACATGTCAAAATGCTTATAGTTTTAGTACCACTGAATCTCACCAGAAGCACAGGCTGGGCTGCTAAATTCCTAGACACATTTAGTACATGGGGTTCATTCCTTTGTATTTTTAAATATTTATTTATTGTTTATATATATATTCTATTTTTCCCTATATATTGTTTCTATTTATATATTCATATGTTGTTTATATATGGCATAGGAGAAGACAGTAGCCTTGACTGCAGCTTGCTTTTGTTGGTTTTATGCTGTGCTGACCAGTGGGATGACACTGGTATGAAAGGGGAATCAGGGCATTATCACTGCCCCAAGAAGCCCAAGACTGCCCCATCCTGGAGCGCCCCGAAGAAGAAAGCAGCTAGCCCCATGGCTTACCCCAGTATGGTGACTCCATGTCACATCAGGCCCAGGCAGTGGCTGGCAGATGCCACCTCCTGCAAGGTCCTAGGGACACACAGTCTCTCAGATGGCAAATACTCAGCTGCCAAGGCCTCTCCTACACATCCCAGCTCCCCACGCTGTAGGCAGTTGGTCAGCCTGATCTGTGACCCACTGACCAGCTGCACCTGGTGGGTGGGACCACAGCAGCAGGGTGCTGCTCTGCAGGTGTTTGTGATACAGGACATTTGGGAGAAGGGAAGGGAGGGGAGGGGAAAGGGGAGAAAAGACAAAGCAACCAACATCTACTTTCCTAGTCTGATGTTCAGCGTGTGAGACGTGACAGTTACTGGCAGCATGATTATATAGGGACCGAGTGTGATGATACAAGTACCACAGGAAGGCTCAAGAGAGTCATGCATCTCCCTTTACCCTGAGCATGTGACTTGTTTCACTGAGAGCAGCTCTGGCTTTTAATGAAATCGGATGGTCAAAGCAGGCTACAGGGATTTGAAATGTGTAGTTACATTGAGCAATTCTTCCCTCTTATGTTAAAAATAGTTTTGCTATGCTGACCTAAAAGCTAGGATTTGTTCATCAGATCATTTATTCAGATCTATAGTCCACCGGATAATTAAAATTTAAGAGTTAATTAAGCCAGCAATGATCTAAGCATAAGTCTATAAAGAAGGCAGGGAATCAGATACCTTATATCTCCTCTTAGAAGTCATGACTTCTATCACGTATAATTACTTTCTCCTGTGGTGTGCATGGGAAAGACCTGTTTCTAAATGAGGACATTTTCTATTAAAAACAGCAGGAGAAAGGTTCAGACACTAAAGGTTTCATCTGTAAGGATGATTTTTGAATGAAATCAGTCTGTCTGGCAAAGCAGTGATGCAGATGTTTATTTATGAGTGTATGAATAGTTCTGTTGCCTTTAATGCCATCGCTTCTGTTACTGAAGTTAGGCATGCTGTTAAATGCTTTGTTCTGGCAGCCCCAGAGCACTAGCTGGAGGCTCATTCAACTAGCAGCACACAAACCAAGCACCTAGGAATCGTGGACTTCAAAAAAGTGCCAGCAATACACATCTCCCAAGATCCTGGCACCTAGCTGTTTCTCTAGCAATGACCTGACTGGCAAGTGGACTGTGAAGGAGGTAGGACTTGGGGACATAGGGTGCAGAGCTTTGTAGGGGGTTGCGCATGCATTGAAGGGGAAATATGCTGAGGATGTGAGAGGTGTGAGAGTTGAGCTGTAGGGTTGTTCAAGGGACTGGGACAAAGTGGATTGCAGGGCTCTGTGGAAAGGTGATGGACTTATCAGAGGTGGACTGTGGACCATGCCTGGGGTTGAGAGAGAAGTGCTCTAAGGCTTGCTGGAGGTCTGTGGCACTGCAGGTGGGGTGAGTTGCAGAGCTGGCTGCAGGGAAGTAAACTGAGGACTGTATGGTAAACTCTCTGGCTAGCAATGCAACACCTGGAGATTATTTCTCTTACCATAAACATCGTCAGTTTTTCTTTCTGTTCCTTGTAAGGTAAGATTCTGCACAGCTTGCAAACCGACTCAGGTCATTTCAGTAGCATGGATTAATCATCCAGGATCCAACTGTACCTGCGGGCAGTTTCTACAGACACTTGAGTTCTGTAAATGTGGCTGACAAGGTGATTGGAGAACAAGATTGCTGTGCAAACTGCTTCAAGAAGCTCTTGAACTTCAGATGAGGCAATGACCTAAATGTTGTTTAAGGGTACAGGGAGTGGCTTGTGCTGTAACCAAGTCTATCAATGAAACTGCACTTGAAAACAGACCTGAGGGAACAATACAGATTTTTCCTTCAGTAGTCATTGTTTGATTTTTTTTAAATTAATAGATTGCATTTCCTCTTTCTTACAATTGTCAGCTTCACTTTTCCCCCAGTCCACCTGGCAGCAAGGAATGAGAGCCACTGTTTGGCTGATTCCTCATGCCTCAAGGTAGAGGATATCTTCCCTGTCTGATTCTGGATTTGAGAAAGCAAGTAAGTAGGGGGTTGAATAGGAAGATGGCTTCAGCTGAGCATCAGTTTACTACTGCTGTCTGCCCTACACATTGAAGAAGCATCTCCTTCTGCAGACAGCCTTACTATCTGGAGTCCTGGTGATTTGTCTGGCTCCTTGTTTGGTTCAGAGGATGAATGGGTAGCTTTTCCAAGCAGCTCCAAGGAAGCAGGATAATTTAAGTGTTGACTAGGTGTCATTTGTGCAAATACTGAGGAATCTAGGAAATGTATGGCAAAAGCATTAATGGGTAAGTGGTGAACAGAAGATAAGAATAATACTCATAGGAAAGTACTTAGTGCAAATGATTTGTTGAGCTCTGTTTGCAGTAAATACTAAGTTTAGATAGATGTATATACACGCACATGTATATATCAACAACAAAGCCTACTCTCTCAAGGTGCCTTCCTATTCACATGCTGTATCAGCCTATACAGCAGGGCAGCAACAAGGATGTTGCAATGAATGAATATTTTTGAGCATATGTGATCTCTTCCTAATTTCTACCTGTAGTAGGAATGCATTTCAGAGCTCTCATTAATTCAAACACCAAGCAGAGACACGGGCTGTTAAAATAGGCTCTTTCTGGTTTTCTTTGCTCATTTAGAAGGGCAAGATTAAGTGCTACCAGGACACCCTGCTTGGGATCACTTAGCTGAAAGCAATTAGCCAGCACCATCTGAGCTTTTTCAGACCTGCTGTTTGCATGCAGTTATACTTTGCTTTCAGCCTTTGAAGAGCAGTGCAGGTAAGGCAGGCCTTCACAGTGAGGTTGGTATCTTCCTCTGGAAGGAACGGCCTGCCCATTGACTGAGGCTGGAGTTATCAGAAATCAGCTAAACTCCAGGCTTGTATGAAAAGGCACCAGAGGTGACAATGAAGTGAACCCAGATGGTTACCCTAATGACTCTTCCTTTGGTATTCATGAGACAGAATGTACTGAGCTCTGCAGGGCTCCCATTTTATGTTATTTTGTAAGTGAGCTGCTTTGCAACTACCATTGTCACTGAACTTGCTTTTTTTTTTTCACTTTTTGTGACCTGATGGAGATGGAGATTACAGAGTTAGGTGAAACCTGAGTGTGGATGTGGGGGAGAAGAAAAGCTGTGCAGTCACAAGACTGCCGCATTGTGTGACAGGGAGTACGTGTTCAAAGCAGGGAGGGACTGGTGGCAGAAAAGGGCAAGAGCCCTGATGTCTGTGTTGCAGATCTGCGTGCCTGTACCATTTGGTATCCAATAACCCCAGCTTTCCTGGGGAAAGCACCTACTTTCAAAGTAGTTGGCAATGGCCCTCATTTTCCAGCAGTGATGATTTAATCTCCCAAACAACCCTGTTGAGATACTGGAATGAATTTCTCACCAGATAGGGGTCACAAATGTTTACCTTCTTATTGAAAGGGTTTCCTACACACGCTTATGCACTTCCACACATAGGCATATACATGCAGCTACATAAAGAAACCAAGGAGTATTTTAGTTTTGTAAGAAAAAGAATTGCAGACATCTGGTGAGCAGGAAAAGAGGCCATCCAGTTGTGGGGGTTGTGTCTGGACCCTCCCTGGGTCCTGCCATAGGTAGATATGTAGGCAGATAGCTTGAAGAATCATTCTCCCCTGTCTATCATCTGCCTTTTGATTGCTCATTACAGCCTGACATTCTGGGCTAGTAAAATCGCTATGGATCTATGCACAACTAGATTGAGAGGATGGAATGGGGAGGGAGAGATAAGCACCCTTTCTTTTTGTGCCAGCTAGTTTTAGTCCATATCACCTGTGAGATCTGGTTTAGTGTGTGCTGCACAGGTGCAGGTGTTATAGAAGGGAAGAAAGGTGGTAACAAGAAGTGGAATGAGAGGGTGGACAGGATTGCATCTTTCTTTTATGTTTCTGGCTTTAAATGACCATGAAATCTATGGCCTTTCTGTAATATATTATGCCAGGAAAATGTATCCATCTCCACTTCAGGCTCAGTTTATGGGAGGAAGTGAAAAATAAAGCTTCATATTGGAAACTAAACTCTGCAGAAATCAATTGCATCCATCCATCCATCTATTGCCTATCGTTACTGTACTATCTGAATACATCTTACTACTATCTAACTCACGTTTCTCAATGGATGTTAACATTTTCTTTTTTTCATGCAAATGGAAAGTAGTCAGATTCTCTGTTGAGTTCCAGGTAAGTAGACTAGAGAAAGGCGTGGGTCTATGAAACTTTTTTCTGAGCGGCTGTTATGTTCTTAATGTAGAAAAACAAATCTAATGACAGAAGGGGAGGAGTAAGGGATGCTGAGCCCAGCGTTTCAGCAATGTCCTTGAATTCTTGTTTTACCTGTTCATCTGTAATTGTAGCTTATCAGAAGCACATCAGAAGCCTCAGGTAGAAATACAGAGAGATCACTGGGCTTGAAAAAATGAAGCCATGGGCTCCCAATGTGCACAAGGGCAGAACCAAGACTGCGCTTTCCTGAGAACATAGTGAAACGCCTTAGGCTCTCTATACAGAGATAAATCCTCAAGGCGTGAGGCAGAATGTTTTAGAAACTTTCAGTGTGCTTCTCTTCTCAGCTCAAATGCTTATTTCTGAAAGTGGAAAAGAAACTCATTCTCCGTCTGCACCCACTCCTCTGGCTTATGGCTAGAAATGCCTCCAGGATAAACAGCTAATCCTCAGTTTTGTGAAGTTAAGCACATCAGTGCACTTGAGGATCTGGGCAGCATGAACTCAGAATATGGGGTTTCAAACAGAGTATTTGCTCAACTCAACATGGTGTTTTATAGGGGTACCCTCAAATAACTTAGTGATTTCTGATTAGGGAGGTATTTTGAGATGAACACATACACCACTGCCAATTCTTGACAGATCCAGTCATATGGTCAAAATGAACACTAGTCACTTAATCTATTTAATCTGGAAAAATCATGAAGAGTGTGAGTATTAGGAATTCAGGAAAATTCCCACAAAGCATTCAATGTCTCCTTTTAGAGTACAGGAAAGGAAAGTGAATGATATAGACAGTACATTTGCTAGGGGTGGCCTTTCAAAGCTGCTGCAAACCTGACATCATGTAAAACAGTGGATTTGTGTCTTCCAAACAGGTAAAATCTGCAGGAAATATGAAAACTTCTGGACCTCTCTCAAACAAGTCTCACTTCTTCATCAAATGTTTATTTATAGAGGTATTGCTCCAGGGAAACAAACAAACAAACAAAAGGAATAATTAATATAATGTGATGAGAAAGTAGCCTTATGACTTCTCACAGTTCCTTGATTATCTTGCAGAGATTTAAAATAATAATCAGTATGTGAAAGACAAAACCTTCACATTTTGTGTGCTGTCAATTTCAACATGCTAAGAGAGTGATGGGCAGCAATATAATTCATCAAGACACTAAGAACTTGTTCCTGTGTCTTTAGTGATATGTATTATTAAAACTATGAAAGGTACGTGACTTAAGCTGGTTAATCTGAAGACAAGAGCCCATAAGACAACTTGTCTTATCAGACCAGAAATGAGAATGAATGATCCATACAAATACCACAAAACCATATAAAACACTATACAAAATTAATCCTGATTCACTCTGAACTAAGATAAAATTCTTAACCGTATCCTGAAGGTGATTCAGTTAAGAACTGTGATCTAAGCACCCACTCTTTCCATACTTGTTCTCTCTCCATATCAAACTATAATATACAGGTTCGAAGCTGAGACTGAATAACTGGAAGCAGATGTCCTTTTGGAAAGGCCTGTGGCCACAGAATAGAACATTGCCTTCCAAAATCTTAAAATTCACACAGAAAGTGAGAGCTTTACAGGAATACTACTACATTAATTAGTGTTTAGAAACTTTCACATCACCATCACACTGTAACAACCTTGCTTGCAGGTTATTAGGCCGTACTTCAGTACATCACAGTGATTTAAAGATTTTGTATGCTCATCCTCTCATTTCCAAGCTTTAAAGAAGTGCATCCCATACTTTGCTTTGCTGAGGTAGCCCAGAAAAGTGCACACTGCTATGATACTGCACACCCTATTTGGCTGCAAACTGTGAGTTTCACCAAAATGCTGTTTGTCACAGGGTATCAAAGCTCAGTTTTAAGAAAAGCAGCCTAAAGTTTCATTTTCTATCGTGCCTAGAAAGACAAAATGCATAGAATTACAAGGAATATTTAGAGACATCAGAATTGGTAGCTCCCCTTCAAGTGGCACTGCCAGGGATGGCAAATGTGGCTTTCATGGGGTCGCAGGACATGTCCTGCAGCTCCCCACCCCCTCCTTCAGACCAGTGTCTAGCCCTGCTCAAAGCTCTGATAAGCAGCAGATTATTTCCAGGCCTTTCCATGCCAGAGATATCACGGTACCTGGGTGTGGTACCATAGCACTTCATATTTAATACCATCATGACCTTGTATATGATAATTGTATATAATAAGATAGCTGGTAAGTACACACAAAGTTCAACATGTGCATGCTCAAAGAAATGCTTCCTGTGATTCCTGGTAAATGAACAGAGGTTTGTCATTCACTCAGGTTATCTGCTTTTCCCCTCTTCTGTCCTCTGAGACTTTTAGTGGCCAGTGCTTGCAATGTGGTGGTTGCTGTGGAATTACAGTTGCTTGTAGATAATGTTATTTAAAATTAAGACCCTGATGATGAACAAAAGGGGAAAGGCCTTTCAATTTTCCCAAATGTACACATGTTCCCATCGTGTTTCTTTTTTTGCTAGCTGATACTCTAATAAACTGGATGTTTTGTTACGAGCACCAAGAGTCTAATCCAATTTTCACAAAAGGCAATGGAAAAAAATCCTTTTGTTTTTCACCGGGCTCAGATTCTGCACCAATTGTGTTTTCTCTCTCTCCCTAGCAGATATATGAATAAAAAGCTGCAGATGTGGTTTTGATTGTCATTAGATGTTCTTTAGATCGCATTACTCCTCTGCTGAGCCCAGTTATATCAGTAGAACATCTGTTTATTCCAATTTTTGTCCTTTTGGATACCTTTTCATCTCCATTTTGAAATCCTGAAAATTGTTCTCCCTGAGAAAAAGGAAAAAGTTTAATTTTTAATGCTGTGGAGTTATAATATGAAAAAAAAAAGAAGGAACATGGTGTCGGGGACAAAATATTTCTGCTTCTGAAGCATGGAAGAAAACTCTTTTTTCAAGACACTGCACCTCTGTTTTGTATCTAAAATTTAAATATCTAGCATCTTAACTATTATCTTTTTTTCCTGGTCTCTTAGCTAGTCTCCCTGTCCTCCCCTGTCCAATCAGTGGCAAGAGAGGAGCCCTTTCCTTTCCTGCTCTTGAGGACCCAATGCCTCTTTTAGAAGTCTATGTATGGACAAGGGGAATCGGGTTCTGGAGTTACCTGTTCCTCACCGTTAACTCCAAGGTGAGTTAAAACAACTGAATCAGATGCAGATTAGGTCAGATGTTGCTCCTCCAGGCTGTTGCCCTGTTAGAGGATAGACAAAATCTGGTCCTAAAGCAAGAGTGAAGTAAAGTTATCTCTAGAAGCAAGGTAAAAGAGATACTTCTCAGAAAAACATAAAATTATAGCAATGACAGGTTAACTCACAATGCTTATTTCTGAGAACTGGCAAACAAAAAAGCAGGAGATACTTGTCCACTTGGAAGAGACTTCTCAGTTGTGTACTTTTCATGGTGAACCTCTACAGATTTATGAGCTTCTGTAAACCCCACCAAATATTTTTGTGAGTGTCACTCATGGTTCTCTTGTCAGAGAACTAGTTTTCTTTTTGGAATAATTAGACACTCTTTTTGTTACTGTGTATGACTGAAAGATGAGTGCACTGTGCATGACCTGAGGAAGTGGTTTGTTTAGGGTTTTTTCAGTTTTATTTTTCAATTTAATGGAACCTGGATGTTATATGATAGAAGACCTATCTTAAAAAAAATTGTTACTGCCAGTGGGTAGTATGTTTTTGGTTTGTATGTTGGACTTATGTTTCCCATCATTTTACTTTTAATAATTTACTTAATTGTCAGCTGCCATTTTGAACATAAGCCTGCTGTGAAGCAGCCAAACTAACATTTTAATGTAAAGTTGAGCTCCTGAAGCTGAAAATGTGAACAGAATTATTACAAATGAATCTGTACATTATTTGTTCACTTTCTCCAACCATTTTGCACATTCACCTGTATCTTCACACTGATCTAGATACCTGTATTTCCAAAGTGGGTGGGCAGAAGTGTGTGCATACATCTGATAAGGAAGTTATATATACACCTGAAGCAACAACTATGAAAAGTCACGAGGGAAGTGTGTTTGGAGCTTGGGTAGCATCAGACATTCTTTTTGTCACCTTATTTGACTCCTCTCATGCAGAGAATATTGGTAAAATATGTTAAAATACTTGCAGCAAGGCAAAACATTTTTTTTTGCTTCTGTTTGGTGTCTCTGTGTAGCAAGCACAGCAAGAGCCAAGTTCCTGCCCCAGGTCCATGTTTGGAAAGGGATGTTTGCCATAAAGCCTCCCTGATTAGACTGTGCAAGAAACCTGCAATGGATATCGTGCAGGAATGCGTTGGTGGTTGGATGATTATTGCAGTGGTTTTCTCTATGGTCTTCATCATTGCCTCTTGGTTTGTCAAAAAAAAAAAAAAAAAGAAAAAGGAAAAGGTGTTTTTCATCCAAGCCTGTTTTCCCTTTGAATCCCTTACTGGTTTCCTAACGACCTACATAGCACATTCAGACTCCTTGTACTGGCTTGAAAGACTTTCTGTAACTCTCCAGACTGCAACTTTAAGTGCCTCCTGTGCTTGTTCACAGTTATGTCACAACGACTGTGTCCTTGGTCTGAGCGTGGGTGACTTCCTCCCGTCCCTAACCTGTTCATAGTGGAAGGGCTCTTGAAGTCTTACTCACAGAGCAAGTGCTATTGCTCTCCTCTCTTTCTACCACCCAGTAAAGATTGTTTCTATTGTGATGAGGTCTGAGTTTATTCAATGATATCTTTAAAATGAATAGAAGCATCAACAAAACATTACTTGTGCCAGGCCCAAGCAGTTACCTTTTGAGGTGAAGGCTGTGGTTCTCATACTCCCTTAGTCCGTAATGACCATGTTGGTTGTTGTCGTTGTAGCAGCATGTCTAAATTTAGGTTGTAAATTCTTTGCCCATTAGATTGCCTATTTGCTGTGCCAAGTGCAGAGCACAGTTTAGGCCCTGCATAGTTTGGCTGTGGGTTAGGATTGCTTACAGCTGGGGTGGCATGCTGTTGCTGGCTTGCCGACCAGGCTTTCTTGAAGGATGCGGTCTGTGCTATACTCTCTTTTGATTTCATTCCTGGCTGTAAATTAGGGTATTGTCTCTGACCACAGCTGGAAATGTCTCCTTAAAAGTTGCCCCTTTGCATGTGTGAAACATGGAAATAGAGGACTGCTGAGATGTTTCATAGGAACCCCTAATTTTCTATGCAAAAATGTTTCTGGAGAGATAATTTCCACAGAAAGAACTCAACTCCAGAGCTCCCTTTCCTCTCACCTTGAACCAGACAATCTGCAGAATAACATAGCCAGTTCTGTTTCTTCCAGTGTTTGAGGGAAAAGGTCCAGTGTCTGAAAAGCTCAAAGTAAGTTAAGTGTGTGTGTTTTGAGGGTGGGGTAAGTAAACGTAGCTGGTGATGAACAAGGAGAATTTTCTGGATCAACTGAAGAGTTGTTCATCTGTCTAATCACCTTAAAAAAATGAACGGAAGAGCAATGTATTATGTAAAATATATGTTAAAAGGTAGCACTAAAGATAAATTCTGACTACTGTGCTTAGCACAACCACAAACTTTTCATTGCATTCCTTCATTTGTTGGCAAATACCTTTAGGCTCATATTGCATCCAGGACACTATATAACAACTTTTCAGGCTTAGTCAGTATTTAAAAAATTCATTTGAGGCCCAATGAAATTAAGGTACAGCTTAATCCGATTAATTTAAAAAATAAATCCAGGTAATTTTTTGTTTAAAAATGTCAAAGCAAAACATTTGAACTTAAATAAACACATTCCTTTGTTTTTTTCCCTAGCTGAAACAATTTCATGAATTTTCTAGGGATTTCCATGCAATTTTGCATGATCCAACCCCGTTCTTTTTGGAGAATAAGATACACAGACAAAAATGTTTCCAATTCTTTCCATATTTAGAAACCTGTAAGTGAACATTCGTATCTGTCTGTAGGACTGGGATCTCTTGTCTTTCCAAATGTGTGGCCTTTGGGGGCGTAACTGGGCATTTGTGCCAACAGTCACGGAAAACGTGAGATGAGCCTTGCAGACACTGATAATATTTTTCTACAGTTTTGAGTAGCTGGTGCCAAGCAGCTGTTTTCTGTGATGCCTGCCCAAGGCTCTGCATTGCCATGTCCCCTGGACTTGCCCCTGATGATTCCACTCCCCTCCCTCCTCCCTGCCCTTTTTCTCTCTCTCTTCCTCCATTGCTTTGTCTTTCTCTTTCCCTTACCACATTCCTGTCCCTGCCCACAGTGAAACCAGTGAAAGTACCACAGTGTTTGCTGCTGTGGATTTCTGTGTTTCATCTCCTTTCCCTAGTTTTTGGCTTCTTGTCTGTTTTGACTGTAAGCAGTTCAGGGTGTGGACTGTCTCCTCTTCATCCACACAGTACCTAGGACAGTAGATCTTCATTCCTGGTTGATCCTTAACAACATGGATAATAAGTATATAAATACAATGGACAATAGAATTTTATGTACTCATCTAGATAAGTAGTGGTAAAGAAGCACAGTTCTTGCCCCAAAAACTCTTGCTATATGAAGCAAAAGAATTCTGTTCTCCTATAGTGGGCTCCTTCTGTGCCTATTTTTACTTTAACGTGTTTCGTGTTTTTATCTTCCACTGGCAGCCTTATGTGGCTCTACATAGCAATCTTTCTAGCATGATAATTCCTCATTCCTATTTTTCTTTCCTTTCTCCTGCAGACCAAATTCAAATATCTCAATCTCCATGCCCACAGTCTTCTATAAATTCTCTCTCTTCTATTCTACTCTGCAAACCTAATTAACAGCAGAGTCCTGCAAAAAGTCAGCACACGTAAAAGCTGGGGTAGGCTCCTGCACTGCAATTTCTTTTTAAGCAGTGATGAAACCAAGTTGATTGAGGTATTCAGTGTATTCTACAGTGTTTCCTTACCTCCCTTGAGGGTAGTCTCTCACACAGCTGCTTGCTAGCATTTCTCTGACTCACCCAGAGAAGCTGGGATTGGAACAAATTGAAATGAACACAGTTTCCAAGATTTAGTCCTAATGTCCTACACCTAGTTTCAAACTTGCCTTTTCTAATAGGGCTTACTTACGTTCTTTCCCCTCAATCCACAAAGTCTCTTACATAAAATGCTTTCCTAGGTCACTCAAAAATCCTTTCATGATGATTCATGATGGTCCATAATCTTTAATGAGCTTTTGGCACTGTTTGGTGACTGCTTGGAAATTTGAGGAGTGCAAGTGTAAGATGCACTGTCTACATGTATGAGGGAAAATACTTTTTCGGGGGTCATCATTTATAGCTCAGCAAAGATCAAGCATGAAAATAGTACAGTCACAATTAGCTGCTGGTCTGGATGATACTGGCAAGCTGTAAATAAAAACCGTCTGTGTTTTGCTGAACTGTGAATAGGCTGCTTTGAGCAGCCAAGGGATGGCTTGAGCTGGCTGTCAGAGGCTCAGAAAAGCCCCGGTCTGCATGACAGGCTGCTGCCCTGCTCAGCTGTTGACAGTTACCTAATAGTTTGGGGTTTGGTTTTCTTTTCCTTTTAAATTAACTTGTAATAAACATCAAGTTAACCTTAAACTGAGGTCAGGTAGGTCATATATGTGTGTGATACTAAAAACAACTAAAGGGTTTTGATTACTTTAACTCCTGTCAATCTAGTTACAGACCTTAATATAAGATAGAAACTATTCTGGTCCACAAATCTCTAGTCTTCCTAGCAATAGGGTAAGAGCAGGCCCCTCAGCTATTCTTTTTAGATCCTGGATATTTTTTTTTTCTTCTTAATATCAGTGATCAACACACAGTGTTCGTTTCCCTCCCAAAGTGGAACCGCCAGAGCTGAATACATCACAAATGAAGCATGTTTTCTGTGGACTTAAAAGCTCCTGGGCAAGGAAACTTTCTGCCCTTAAAAAACAAAACAAAACAAACAAACAAAAAAAAAAGAAAAACAAGAGAAGAGGGGGGAAAAAGGATATTGTTTCACTTTCCTACATGTTTCTAAGGGGCACTTCCAAATTTAGTCTTCCACAGAAGAGCCAAATACCACCTGTAAGATCTTGGTGATGTAAGCTGCTGCAGCAAGGTCTCCAGGAGCTGTAACTGATTTTCTCAGGACTTTGTCAAAATGTCTTGTCCTAGAATTTTTTGGAGCAGAGTTGATCTGATGAGAAGTCTTCTACTGAACATTACAAACAAGCTGATACTGAAATTACTCATGAGCGTCTGTTGATTTAATTAAATTTCTACATTGGGAAAACATCAGGAGAATGTTTTTAAACTGCTAAAACCCCCACTTGTGTCAAAATACTTTTCTAGTTAACAAATTAGCATGGATTACAGCAAAAATGCTTTGTCTTTTTAAATGGTTAGAAGCAAAGTTTGTTTAAAAATTAAATTAATGAAATATTTAGATTTACCAAATCAAAACTTTTTTTCTAACCTCACAAAAAGTTGTATGTTCCACTTTTGGCTGAGAAAAGCTGTTCAAATCTAGAATATTCTTGTAGAAGCATTGAGTGTGAAATGGCTTTTTAGGTGACATCCTTTCATCTTGCAAATCTGCCAAATCTATTCTTCTCTCCCTGTGAAGTGGTCAGGTGTTAATCAACATTACCCTATTAGCTATGCAGTCCTCTGTTTTAACTGCCTGGGGATGGTATTGTTTGTACAGGTGCCTTAGCTGGGGAACTGAATTAATATCAATTTTCCTTGGCTAAAAGGCTTGTTTTTCATGTCCTGCCTGTCTTTTTGCAAACAAATGCATAATCTCTTTTGGACTTGCATTTACAATTAGCTGTTTTCACACAACAGGCTTTCTTTCCTGCTGATGCTGCTTCGTTAGTATGTAGATACATTTTCATGCCTTCACTTAAGGGCCTGATCCTTCCCCCACTGGAATAATTATATGTCTTGACGTTAGTATTAATGGAAGCAGTGCCTGGCCCTGCATCAGTACTCCTCTTTTCCTGAAGAAGTGGCAGGCTTTCCCAAAATTAGTGATTAGACAGCAGATTGCTCTCCATTAAACACAACATCAGGTGTCCAGCTATTTCTAGTCTGTAGTTCTTGGTGTTCTGAGTCACACCGATTGTGCTCTTGACAGTACTCAGTCTGTCATAGTCCCCAGGCTTGTACTGTCCTTTTCACTGGAATTTGGATACAGACCTGAACTGCAAATGTTTCCTGTTAGATTATCTGCCTATTGCCAGCCAGCCACTGCTTAATACACTAGTACATTTATCTTTCCTATGAGCTAAGAGTTTTCAAAAACAAAACCTTTTTTTCTCCTTAGGAGTCTTTGTTTCTAGTTTGTATTTCTGTAACTCCTCATGGAAGAACAAATCGGAGAGATAAGCTTTGTATGTAGCTCTGAAAGTAGAAAGGATGATATGCTCTATACGACACATCCAGACTACGACATACGCTCTCCCCAGTAAACTTAGGAGGGATTTCTAGGTGAGTTAGGTCTTTTATTAGAAAATCACACCAATTTGGCCTGACACAGAGCCCAGTTAAACCACATGTGAAGGTTCCTGGGGTTTCAGGTTTCAGTGAGATATGGCTCAACCTGTGGAAGGAGCTGTGTTCCACAAAGCAAATACCTGCTGCCTTTTCCAGGGGGTTTGGTCTTGCTTCTAAACAAAATGAAGCTTACTTAAGCTTACTGCCCAGGAATGGACACATACCCTAACCAGTTCCATGCAGGACAACATAAGCTACAATTTTTGGTTTTTATTTTTTTTTCCTAGCAGACTTTCAGATTATTTAAAGCACTGAAGTGAAAATAACATTATGGCAATAAAGTGTCCCACTACTCTATTCAAGCACACCCTTCCCAAAGGCACAATAAATGGCTGCTTTCTGCTGTAGCAGACAAAGATTTCATCCAAGAGCACCATGCCAATTCAGGAAGCCTTAGATAAATGAACATTTGGCATACAAAGGACTCTTCTGCCTGCGCCTGCTCAATTTTACCTACATTCAGTTTTGACTAGCTCCCTACTGTGAAGGTGATAATGAAAGAGCATCTGAGAAGGGAAGAAGCTGGTAGTTTCTTATTTTATAGCACCAAGAACATCAGCCCAGAAGGACAGGCTTTGTCTGTAGCTTCTCTAGAAATCTACTTCATAATGGCAGCTGGGAGACTGGGTATTACTTGTGGGAAAACTAGGTAGGATATGTATAAAGATGACCTTGGTCTATCCTAACCAGGCTACATATTAATGAGTGGTGAAGTCTACAAAGACTACAAAGGCAGAGTGATGATCTGATGTATTTCACCACCTTGTTGGAGAACATTTCTGATGCTTTGCTGGAGATGCCTGAATTTTGGGAGTGAGAGAGAGGGAGGCAGGGGTGGAGGGACAGTGGCATGGAGGGGGCTTGCAACACAGCATCCAGCCTCCATCTGACTCCAATCTCGCTGATTGCATGGATACCCTTGAATTAATTTTGACTCAGGTGAGATTTTCCTGCTTTAGATGTGAAGAGGACAAAATGGCTGTTCCATCTCTTTCCTATGCCTTGGCTAAAATGGATATGAAGTGGGGGGTAGGACAGCTGGCAGCCTGGAAAGATGTGTGGTGGTTGGAGAAGCTGATTTCTGAAGGCAGAAATTAATGTAGCCAGCATTTCCTTATCTCTGATTTTTGAAAGCTTTCTGAGTGTCTGCTAACTCCTTTATAAGTTGGTATTTGTAATTGCTTTTAGATACTGCATTCAGGTGCTGTAAGTGTTTTTTGAAATTGCTTCCAAGGGGAGAGTTTTCTGAGATGCTACCAGATATAAAGTAAATGACGCAGAGCTAAATTCTTTACCTGCTTCTTTGCTGCGCCATTCCAGTGACACAAGAAGCCACAGGTATGCACAGCTCACAGGTTCTGCACCCCAGCTGGCATTCCCTCGGCACTCATCTGCTTCTTCCTCCTTCCTCTGCCCCATCCTCCATCAGCTCCATCCCTCCTTCCTCATTTTACTCCGCAAACTCTTACCTCTCAGTCATCAGACAAAGTGGTTCTTACCTCTCACCTGAACCCCATAATCATAAATCATTAATTACAAGACTTCTACACAAATAGAAGTCTGGTGAGATTGCTCATTATTTAGATGACAGAGAGAGTGTTTCCTGTTTATCTGGTTCTGCTCTTACAAAGTATCCGGCTACAAATAAGTGCTTTGGCTGAAGCCTCAGCTTTTATAGGATCACCCTGATTTTACCAAGGCGAGTCTACATCCTGGAACCTGAAATTGCACTTTAATATCCTGGAAACTATTTTCTTGCTCACAAAAACTTTATTTTGCATTGTTATGGTATAGGCATACGATGCCATCACGTATGCTGTTCTGCTGTGATGTCACTGTGTTACAAAGTGACATGCTGGCATTTGCAAAGTAAGAACTACAAATAAGAGATTTGGGAGGATTTGATTTGTTTTTAACTGGGGCTGGTGAGTAAATAATTAATCAGCAGTTTAAAACATATCACAGAAGTCTTTAAACAGAATTTCAACAAAATCTTGTTCATTAGTCATTCTTCTATTATGAAGCTGCTTCATAATTATGGCTTGTACATAGGAAGCTTGCTAATTGCTTTTATATTGAAATCTCTAATTAAATATTTGGCTTAACTAAATAGTAGATTAAAAATGGCATGAAAGGACATGGTGTGCATAGCTGACCTTTCTGGTAATAGGGAAGATGCCTTGAGAAAGAGGTGTGTGATAGCAAATGGTGTGCAAGGAACTGATCTATTTCAGTATAATTCCTTCCCAAAAGCTGCACAGAAATAGTCTTCTATCATTGATGCAAGTTTTATTCAGCTAGTTCTTATTCTTACATTGCTTGTTTCTCAGTATACCCAAGCTGGACCACACAGTCTCCTTTTCACTCTGTCATGCCAGGTACAGACCGGGAGGGTGCTGCAGAGGGTTCCCTCTTTCGCAGTGATAACTTGATTGGTTTGCTATTAATGCAAATGGCTTTATTTTTAAGCACTAGTTATATCAGATCTGGGCTATTTCTAGAACCTCAACAAGCAAAGGTGAACAATTTCCTCCCTGGTAATCTAACTGACCTACTGAATCTAAGATTAACATTCTTCCTGCCTTAAATGGTCTTAGTGTCTCTGTCTGCAAAGTCTTCTGTGTTAAAAGAATGATCTAGTGACAGCATTAATTTTGTGAATACACATCCCAGTGATTGAGTTTAAATTATTCTGTTAATCATCTTAAGGAAAACACTGTATAAACTGTTATGATTTCTTCATTTGTTCACTGTTATCCATCATAAAGATATAGCAATTTCTTCTACTTACACACAATTGTTTTAATTTAAGGATGAATATATTGCAAGATAATTATAATTGAATATGGGCTGGCACATTAAAAGGATTTCCAGTTAAAACATCTGAAACATATCAGAAGCTGGAGCCAGAGCTTCACAGCTCAGTGACCAAGCTGCTCCAAACAAATGAATTGGATCACTTCATTGATTCAGATACAGGCAGCAAGATAACATGTTTTCAGGTTTCTATTTTCAGCATTGATAAGGACTCTATTAGGGACCAAAATGCTCTATTAGCCCTACAGCTATTGAATTAATATTCCTAAAGATCACCTTGCAATGACAGTGCTTGGAAGACTTCAGCCAATATGCACAGGTCTACAGAAAGAGAGTGCTGTACTGGAAACAGCTACAAAGATTATGTAAGCTGTATCTCCAGGCCATTAATGGGTTTTGAAAGATTTGTGACACAATTGCCTTGGTGTTCACCATTGGAGTTTGTGCACATCCCCGTAGAGATGCATTCAAATGGACTTTTCTCCTAGCAGCAGAATATTAGGGGAAGAGAAACCTCAGGGCCCAACATTGCAATGTTGTCATCACAGTTGGTTTTGCCACTGCATCAAGTGGGTGAAGGACTGATCTTGAGATCACAGACAGACACAGGCACAACAGAAACAAATACTTCAGGGAATTGGGGTTTTGCATTTTATTTTGCCCTGTGTTGCCTGGTTTTACCCTGTTGCCCCTGTCCTTTCACATGCCAACTTCCTTGCTTAATAAGGGAATATCATGACAATTAAAACCAGATAATGTCTTGTAAGCTGCTAGATTTAAATCTTTTGTAGGAAAAGTTAGAAGAAGACAATATAATTCATGGGAGAGTGAGTCAGCCTCATTTCCTGGCCAAATTCTATTTAGGGTTATTAACTTCCTTTTGTCTGTATTCCCCCACATTTTCAGAGACACTGTAGTTTACATTCAAACCCACAGTACTCTGACATGCTGTTAAAGGTCTGCTTCCTTCCACTGCACAGGTGACTATGCCGAAGTTGTAGGACGAGCGATTCTTGCTTGTTAAATCATGACATTCTGCAGTCTTGGGTTAGTCTTTATGTAAAAAGAGCTGTGTAAATATAGATTTCAAAGGAAATGTATTATTCTTTATCACCTTTAGTCTTTTATTTTTCTTTACTCCTATTGAGAATGAATACTCTCCAGTATTCTGTAATGTCAAATTTTTCTAATTCTTCTTCTTTAAGAACATGAACTAAACTCAGTGATCTCCAGTAGGATCTGAGCTGGCATGTGAGCTTTGATCTAAATCTAAGTATTTTAGATATTTCATGCAGTGTTGACATGACTAGTGGATAAAGTTTCTGAAGTACCTCTGAGTCACAAGCACTATAAAATCATATTGACTTGGCTGAGTAATAGCATTTATTAAGGCAATGTCATATTAGTGGTGGTAGTGTGACTTTTTATAAACGTACCCTAGAACTCCAATTAAAAGTCTGACAAACAGGAACATGCTAATCTTACAATAATAAAAATAATTATATTTAAAAAGGAAAAACCTCAACCTCTCTTTACCAATAAAGCATAAGGAGACTGTCTTCATGATCCATTGATAAACTGTCCTTGAATTCTTACATCATAAACTAAAAATGGCCACAGAGGAACCTCCAGAGGAATGAGCCTCTGCTCTGAGGTGCACTGAATATACACTAGCTATGTCTGAGTCAGTGCAGTACTTATGGAGTCTTAATACATTGCTATAATGTGCTGCAGATCTGATGTCACATGCACTAATAGCAGGGTAGAGGGCTGGAGCTAATCTCACCTTCATGCACTCAGGGCGTAGTCACTGTTCACAGAAGTAGTACCATGGTGCTCTTAGATCTTTGCCGAAATTTCCGTCCACCAAAAGGCACAAAAGGGCTGGGGGGGGGGGTTTACCCTGAATCAGTGTCCTCAGCTGTCCCACAGGAGCCCTCCCCTGTGGGGTGCTGCCAGGGAAGATAGTGCATGCCACTCGATCCTCTGCTGGGGTTTCCTGCCAGACTCCCCATTGCAGAAGTCAGCATGAACCCTACGTAAATTTATTTTCAGCTGTTTACAGGCTGCAGGTTGTTTTGGTAATGTGGTTAGTTCCCAGCCTGAGTCTGTCTGATTTCATCTGTGTGGTTGTATTTGTTAGCTGACCAGGATCTCTCTTTCCAGCACACTCGTTCTGCTGTTTATGTGGGACCACACTCGGGTGACTCAGGCAGACTAGGATTCTTTCAGCATCGTCATTCACAGGAGCTATGCCATTGATATGTGTTTTATTTTCCTCAGCAACACAACCAAACTAGCAAGTCCTAGAGCATGTTCCCATTCTCCCTCTCCCACAGTGAGTGGATGTTAGCCACACACCCCCTGCATGGGATGGGGAAACAATGCTGCATTTCCATAGGGCATAACTCAGCTCTGACTATGCCCTGCAGAGCCCAGCCCAGCTCCTCTGCAAACTTTGTTGTTAGATTTTCCATGTGTGGTAGAAGCCTGACTTTACCCCAGCTGCCTCAGCTGATCAATACACTGACACTAGTTATTACAGATGCAAGATCATGTGGTGAGAGATAGACAGTCTCATCAGACACGTCTGGAACAAATTAAAGAGTTTCTATTCCTTGTTTTGCTTCTCCACAGCCACCATCTTATTCAGATTTTAAGAACAACAGCAACAAAGCCAGTGGGGAGCAGACAAGAAGAACTCATCCCTTTCATTTCGAAAAAGGATCATGTCATTGTCATTTAGACTTGAGCCTTGTTGTGAACGGAAGTATTAAAGGATTAGTGAGTCATTTATACCCAGTTATACCTCCAAACATCGGGGTGGCTTTCATTGCAGCTCAGGGTCACTTCTCCCATGTGTGTGCAGACAAGAAAAGGATTGCCCAGTGTGACCGTCATACTGAGAGAGGGGTCAGCTCACAATTTACTTCCAATGAATTAACAGACTGAAGGAATCCAGTGTCTGAACAGCTTCCTAAAATAACACTGCTTACTTGTTGTGACAGTAAATCCTGGATTAATGTGTTGTTCTCCCTCCCACCATTCCTTCTATTTCTTACTCTTACGAAAAGAAAAATAGTCTCCTCCTCCTCCTCAAGTAAGATATTGAACATGACTGTCTAGAAACCCATGTTTCATCTGGGAACTCGTGACATGCAAGAGAAAGTCAAAATCCTAAAGCTCATGGAAGCTGACAGGAGTGCCTGAAAAAGAGCCATATGAGCCTTTCAGGAATTGCTCTGAAGCTAGACATGCTGTGTTTGTTTTGCAACATCAGAAGCTGAGACAGAGTAACATCACAAACTCAGTTCTGTTGTACGCTAAACCCTTGAATGCAGTCTATTGTCAGACAGCTTAAGCTCAGTCTTTAATCTCCATTAAAAACTCCTGCTACAAAAAAAGATTTTTGTAAGTGCTTTTTTTGGGGGAAGAATTATTTTGATTGCTGAGCATCGAGGCACGGCAGACTTCCATTCCAATCCACCAGTTTCAAAAGCAGAAGCAGTGCAGGCCTTGCCACATGGCTTGTGAGCACGAGGCATTAACTGACTTCAGGCGTGGTAGGAGTCAGATGGCACTTCGTGGCTGTGAGTCCTGTTAAGATCTGATGAAGTAAAAATGCTGCTTTTGGCAAGAATCTGACTTAAATGGTCCCCTTGCATCCCTAAGTAGCTGTGTACCAAAGCCCTACTCTATAGCGTTCGTCACTGTTTTGTACATACGCCAGGTGACAGTGTGGTAACTACACTATGAGAAACTGAGCGGCCCATGAGATAGGAGAGAACTGCACCGCCTCTCCTTCCTCACCCTCCCCTGCCCACCTGTGAATAAGCTGTGACTCCCCAGTTGCCTCCTTCCAGGCTGCTGAGGAGCGTAGTGGGGAGCTCTGGCCCCATAACCCTGTTGTGCCTGGAGGTGCCTTTAGGTGCATGATGGGTTCTGTGCCGCAGGGCACCCCAGGAGCGGCCAGGTCACTGCACTGCCAGGGAAACGTGTCACTGCAGGCTTTGCCAGGGGGAGGCTGAGCATCTTGGAGGAGCCCACCCAGGAGGAGAAGGTAAGGCTGAAAATGGAGTTAATGGGATATAGCACTTGTGGCTGGTATACAGTGAGAGTCCTTGATCTTTTGATGTCTCTTAAAATTCAGGTTGTACATACAGGTCTGCAAGTTATCTGTTATTATCTAGCAGCATCTTTTCTTTCAGCTGTATAATATGGCAATAAAGACTTATTTGGGGTCTGAAGGCCAGAATCCTTTGGAAGTCCAATAAACCTTCATTTCAGTCATTTCTGGAAAAAATTCTCTCTTTATTTCTCCCACTGAGTTTCATGGTACTCTACTTCCAGGTTGCATTCACTGCACTAACAGAAGCAAACACTGCTTCTGGCTGCACTGCACAGAAGAAAGAAATAAAAAGCTATGAGACCTCCATCATGGTTTGAAGATCTGATTGGTGCAAGTTT
The DNA here is from genome assembly GCF_023638135.1 of Falco biarmicus. Taxonomy (NCBI): domain Eukaryota; kingdom Metazoa; phylum Chordata; class Aves; order Falconiformes; family Falconidae; genus Falco; species Falco biarmicus. Next base: position 53,838,898 of record NC_079293.1, on the reverse strand, counting down.
AAGAAAACTCTGAAATTATTGCTGGGGTAGGGAGGCATCCAAGCACACTCCAGCATTTGGAGGTCTTAGTGTCCGTGATGAATTTTGCTCTTTATACTTCTGCCAATGGAGAGCAAGGTAGTATGGCCATCTTGTGCAGGAGCCTGTTTATAGCTGTCATTATCAGGAAAATATGCTGAAACTGATGCCTAGATCCTCAGCAGGATGTTGGGGTCACAAACCTTGTGCCTATAGAAGGGTTCAAAGCCCTGCTTTATGTATCCAGACTCCCCCTGACCTGTATGGAGAAGATCAAGTAACTCAGAAAAAGATGCAGAAAGGAAGGGATACAGGCTGGGAATTTGGGGGTAAGTAAGTCAGGTACATCTCAGTGTTCCCACCTTCTCTCCCTGGCTGCCTCTCTCCACCTTGCTCCCTCACCCCCTGGCCAGCAGGTGATGAAGAAGGACATTTTGCTGACCCTCTGGTGATGGATTGTGGTAGAGGCTGTCCCCCACCAGGCGAGGAGAGCTCACCCCATACCTCTCAGAGGGGCAGCCAGGGACTGAACATGGCTGCCTCTGGGGTGCTCCAGCTGCACACAATGTTGCTTTCAACAGGCACGGCAGGACCTTCCTCTGAGCTCCTTTTTTAAAGGAGTTGACTCAGAAAAAGAAACGAATATGTGCTTTGGTTCAGAGAAGATTAATCTCCACCAGGGTGGAGGTTAGCAGCTGGTTGAATCAGTGCTGTATTAAATGCGCTCTAAGCAAGCAGGTCAGGATGACTCCCTCAAGCGACAGAGGTGCCAGGGAAGAAAGCTGAGTGCATGCAGATCCCTTGAAATCCCAGTACAACTGTCTCACCCACTGGACACAAGGCAAGAATGAGTGTACAGGTCCACCTGTTCAGAGGTCAGGTGGATCCCAGGCACAATGAATCAGCTGGAATGGTTGAGAGGTGCCTTCAATGTTAAATTGCAGCAGGGGAAAACCCCTCTCCTGTCGTGTGACCAAGCATGTCAGATGCTGAATGCACAACAGTGAGGCCCGGGTGGCAGATGTACTTGGAAAAGAAAGGCAAGAGATCAATCTGCACTGGTGAACATGGGCATCCAACCAGGAATTAAGTCCAAATTGCTTAATTGGTAGCATCAGGACTTTTGGCATTTTTTCCTTTCAAGAAATGGAACTTCTGATACTTCAAGAACTTTAATGTTATAATGCCTCAAGTACCTTTGGATATCTTTAAGATCACAGCCATGCAGAGGTTACATCTCCAAAATTGGAATTAGGAGGGATTCAGAAATCCCCATCCCCACGTAGATATTTTATAATATTCTGAAGTTTTAACATCGCATGGAAGTAATTAAAGGTGATGCAAGAATCCAACTTGAATGCCCCGACTTTGGTGTCCTTATCAATAGAAGATCAGGGGAAGACAGGTTTCATATGAATACTTCAGGGATGAAGTGCAATACTTAAAATTTGTGGCATATGAAGTCACACTGCCATTTACACTTACTTGAACTTGACAGGTCTTTTATTATTAATTTATGTCTTTTCTATTATTTTCTTTTACTTTATATTTCCTTTTGTGTTATCTCGTTTCATTTTTTGTATTGCTGCTGTAGCAAGTTTTGTATTCAGCATATTATTATCTGGCAGGAGGATGTGAATGAACTCTGATTCAGCAAGTCAGCAGCACTGCAAGAAGGACTTCAGGGTCAAAGCAATTGGCTGCTGTAGACATAAAAGCATTAAACTAAAATAGCATTGCAGCATCCACAGGAGACACAAAAAATCAATTTCTCTTTAGAGACCACAGAAATAATGAGGGTGTATTTTTAGTAGAAGGTAGAATGCAATTTTGTGGTGATGTCAGATCTTTTAGGTACTTGGTGATGTCATTCGCATAGGTGCTCTGGATGCAGTAAGAACAACCAGCATCACAGTTCTCATCAGTGGTAGCTGGCTTTGCAGTTTCATTTCAAATAGATGCCAGTCAAGAGTACGGATTTTTAGTGGAATGTCAGTTAATCACAAGGAACACACTGACTTGAAATGTTGAAAAAAAAACCCAACTCATATAAACTCGGTTTCTTGTGCAGTCTGCATTTTTTTGCTCCACTCTTCCTTAAGATGCAAAAAAAAGAAACCCAAAAGGAATGTGTTATTTTGGCTCAGAGTCAGAAAACACTGAGGCAGAGGAAACTGCCCAGCATGAGATTTTTGGGTTTTTTTTTTTCAAAGTGGCTTATTTTGAACATGGGAAATATTTCCCAATAGGTTTGACTTGACCTTGGGATGAAGGCTCCAGTCGGTTCCTCATACATCTGACCTCATATCTTCACATCTATTCATCAGGCGATTACTGCTCAGCCCAGTGCAGTCCACCCCCAAGGGGCAGGACAGCAGTACTCACTGATGCCCTGTGGTTCAGAGTCTGCAGGAGATGCTGGGTTTGACTTTGCTGAGTGGCTTCAGCTATGAGGATAGGGATGAATGTGAAAAGAGATGACTCCTTTTCTCAAGAGCTTGTGCCTCTCTCCCGTCTTTTTGCAGGAAAAGTAGGCCAGGATGGGCCACTGGGCTTCACATAAGCTCTCCTTTGAGAGTTGGCACGGTACTCCTGACGGCCTGTGGGCAGCAAAGTCAGCGCAGGGGTACTGCACGCTTACCAAGCTACTCCTGGCAAGGTGTTCAGTTCAGGAGCTGGGCAAGATGTATCTCCTGCCATATTTACTTGTTTGCAGGTGAAATAAAACACAGCCAATGGGTAGGGAATATGATGCCCTAGCGCACTTTATCACTTGTCGTCTGAGTTTACATCATCAATATCATTCAATCAGCTCCTTATTACATACAGCCAGGTGCATGCTCTTTCCTTAAATCTATTTAATCATAAGACTACCTCCATAAAGTTTAGGATACAAAAGGCATTTGGCCATGCAGAGAATAGAAAAGAACATTTGCATCCCAAGGTGGTATTTTTAAAGTGACTACTATAATAAACACATAAAAATCAGTACAGCTAGAGGTGTAATAAAAACTGGAAATTAAATTGAAACAATTAAAAGACCCAAAGCTTTTCCACTTTAAAACTGCCAAAGCAGATTTAGGTAACTAAAATAAAGGTCTTGTTTAGGACAAAAAAGCAAATTTGGGATATTTTTTTCTGCTTTTCCAATCTGAGGAAATTCTCAGTGACTTTATAAGATGTGAAATTTCTGAATTCTGAAACTTCTTAAAAATAATAGTCAAAAGTTGATGAAAATTTTTGTATAAACAGGTATTTAGTTTTACACTATCTAAGCTTTGAGATAAATCTTTACAAAAAGTAACAGGGAAGTCCCAATTTCTTTTAGAAAGAAACTAAAAGTCTATTCTTGTTCATCGTCTTCCACTCAAGGTCAACAGAAATAGCAATTTGGCCTGTTAACCAATGGCTGTGTGGGTTTAATGATGCGGTGAAATAAGATATGCATCAGTTTGTATTTGCACTTTTTGTGAGCACTTGGTTTTGTTGCATATTTCTTTATGCAAGCAAACCCCCCACTACTATAGGAAAGATTATTTAAGACCTGTTCAAAAATACACGCAGATGCTCTTCACTTTCCAATAAGAAGATTGTTTCATATCCTAAGTCACCATTTTAGCAACTTTCCCCCAAGCAATAAGTTACCATTAAAGATGTTTTCCAAAGAGATGGCCTGGCTGGGAAGTGGCTCCTGCCTCAGTCTGTTCCCATCAAGTGCCGGCCGCTTGGGCTGGCCTGCATGGCTCCTGCTGACCAAAGCTGAGCTCTCCAAATGGAGTGGAAGGTCACCTCTGGCAGGGGAACAGTGACAGGAGAACAGGAGGTGTGCTGGGAGAGCTTTTCAGAGCTGTTTTCAGGCAGCTAGATCCTGCAGCTACATGTGATGCATGAAAAAAAGCCTCAAAGCAACAGCAGAGAGCGGAGTGCAAGGCAGCTGCTGCATTAAGATCTTTGAGGACTCTGACCAGGTCTCCTGTGCCAGGAAGCACTGAACAGGAGATTTTTTCTCTTCCACAATTTTTGTTGGCATAGATTATTACATTTCTAGATATTCCTCAGGACTTTACACATTCATGAGCACCTATGTGTGTCTAGTTACTCCTTAGGTCATAGAGACCTGCAGGCACAACTGTTCCCGGTAATCTGTTCAGCTCACAACATCTAGCAGACAGACAGTTGGTGTCAGTGAGCTCTGTGAGTGTGGTTGCATGTTTTGGGCAAGAATATTTCCTTCTATTGGTTTTCAAACCAGACAGACTGAATTTGTGTGAGAAGGTCCAGAAATTTTTGTCACAAGTGACATTTTAGGCATTGTCCCCAGGGGATCAGGTCTGCTTGAGGGGCTGCTTCTTTTCTCCCGCCCGCATCTGAGGCAGTTCCATGCTCAAGATTTTAAACCTGGCACTTAAAAAATTACCCACCATGAAATGAAGACATCGACTGAGGAAAAGTCTTTCCTGTTTCTAATTTGATTTTGCTCCCAGCAGCCTACGTCCCAGGAGATCAAATAACTTTCAGAAGCCTGCCTTGCTCTAGATCTAGTTATCGGTGAATCAGCAAGGAAAGGTAGAGAGCAAACTGCTCAGCCCTGCCCGGTGGCCAGGCCCAGAATGCTTCGGAGAATGAAACAGCTTCCAGGCTGAATCATTGTGTGATTGTAACAGAGGCAGGTAGGGAAAGAAAGAATCCCAGTAGCAGCTTATTTGAAGAACAGCTTGAGCTTCACTTGGGAGTTGGCCAGCTGGTGGCCGGGACCCTGGTGCTCGTGAGTTCTTGATGGAAAACGCAGCTGAGAGACTGTGTCCTGCCGTGTTGCCTCAGCTGTAATTTCCAAGTGGCTTGAAGGTGCAGTTCCACGTAGCTGTAATTTGACTTCAGGGTGACAAACTACGATCAGTAAACATACTAAGGCCCTAGCAGGAGACAAGGACAAAATCTGCCTGCCAAACACAGAGTACAAAGAGCTTGGCGAGTCTCTCAAGTTCATTATATTTAGTAACTTACTATATTGGATTTACTGTGCACGGTGCAAACAAGCATTTTGAGCTCTAGGGAGTATCTTTCATAATAATCCTCTAATGCTTTCAAGGGCATGGTGTTTAGAGATCAGAATAATATATTCCAGGGTTTCCTGCCACAAACCATATAGAAACAAATAGAAAAAGCCAAACAAAATGTCTTAATTTTCTCCCAGAATGTTGTATGACTATCCAGAAGTATGAATAGTATACATGTGTTTCTCCATGTATAAAATGTGCAAAATGATAATCCTTACAAAAATAGCTAGCATATGAGTATTTTTTTTCCAAAATCTTTACAGTTGTCTTTGTTTTTATTATACAAAAAAGTTTTTGTGTATTATGAAGGATCCAAAAACGTGTAATCTGTTGACAGATTTTTAGTTCTGCCACTTAAAAATAGCCAAATGCGTTCTAAATTTTTTAAAATATCCTTCTGTCCTGAGAATATATGCTATACTCCTGCTAACAGTGTAGTTTTAAGGCCAAGATATAAATTCTCTGGCAGACCTGCCTACCCAGCACAGCTGTGATTAGGTTTGTTCCAACCTTGGACAGACTCTCCAGCTCCAACTTGATGCTGCCTTTCCAATTACACAGCGACAAAAGGGAAAGTGGTGGAGAAGACACTGCTGCCTCATTTAGAAGCAACACAGTCGGTTTGCAGCCTGACGCTGTGTAATGGAGCTGGTCACTGGCAGCTCCATTTTTGCTTGACAGAAGAGATGACACTGCTGCACCGAGCTGAGCCCTGCAGGCTGGGGAAAGGTCTGATTCAAACAGACAGCTGTAGCAACCAGGAGCCCGAGCAGGGAGAGGTAAGGGATTATCAGAGGTGGCTAGTGTTAAAGAAAGGGAGGATACAGAAGTTCAAGGTGTGTTCATATCTAAAACTTATGTAAAAGACTGATAATCTTGTGGTCTTGCAACACTGGGACATTGTGTCTTTTCCAAAATCACTGCACAGAAAAATATTTCCGTCATGAGATTACATAAAATCTTGGCCTCAATTCTATGAGGGGATGAATATCATCCTATCTGAGGCTTGGGGATGTTTGAGAGGGGTAGGGAGAGGTTTCCTTTTCATGCAAGCTCATGGCTGTTTATTTTCTATTAATACCAGTTCCTACCCAGCTGTCAATTAAAAGCAAAAGCTCTAACATCCCATCGCATGGATTACTTTTAAGATGTCCTGCTTAATAAACAACTGCACTTTTGCTTCTTTTGTGCTATTTAACCTTTTCTGTCAGAGGTCTTCCACTTAACATGAAACAACCAAATGTTCCTAAGGACAGAGAGGGCAAGAGAGACTCCACTTTGGTGGCCAGTGGATGGAGCAGGGAGTGCAGGAGTCCAGCTGCTGCATTAATGGATCTCGCATTACTTTGCACAAAATATTTGCAGGTAAAGAGACTGGATTGCAAGCCTCCCTCTCACTTATATGTTTCCAATTCATGTTTCTGATTCATCAGACACCAAAGTGATTCCAGTAAGAGGTTCACTCTAACATGGAGCACAGAAATGTTGTATGGTAGACTTATGCAGGCCTCTGACATGATGTTTAGCTTTTTCTGTGCCAATATGCCTTTATTAAATGTGCTTCATCCCCTGTCTCCATAGGAATTCACACTCCTCGCAGGAGGAGGAATGCTTATGCTCAGGGAAGTGGCCAGCACACTGTATTTTCAGTATTCCTGCTAGATGTCATGTACATGGGGCATGAGGCGACATCTGTACAAAGGTTTAGGTTATCTCTAAGAATATAAAATGAACATTATCCACAATTCAGTAGATTCTTTATGGGTAATTTGCCACCTACACATACATTATTAAAGCTTTTGACACACCTGAGTGCTCATCTCTAAGTTACAGCAGTAATATGAAATCCCACAAAGTTATTATTACACAATTTTTCTTGCAAAGATGATATTTTACTGCTGTAATCACTTCCCTCTAGGAGACTCCAGGAGAAGATTTCATCTCCATTACTAATGATTTACAGAGTCAACTTTGTGCACGTATCTTGAGCTTTCCTGTGACCTGCTGAAGCACAATTAATGGAAGCTATAATAAGGAAAGTTGACTTCCCTCTTCCTACTAAAGAGGAACCTTTGCAAATAGGGTATATTTGGAAGTTTCATACAAAGTAAAATGCTAGCATGTCCCTGCTCTGTTAGAGAAGGAAACAGGAAGGGGGAAAAGTCAATTAAAGTGAGAGGAAAATGGAGAAGAACAAGAACATATTGAAATAAGAACAGTTACAGGGAGCCTGACTACAATGGAGTAGAGAGGTGAAGAGTGAAGCATTTTAATGAAATAATAATGCATATGCTACTCAGTAAACCCATTCTGGCAAGGGATTCTTTTACACAGAGAAAACTTTTGGCTTTCTTTTTAAAAACTCATTGCCCCAGAGACCAAACAGGCTAAGACATTAATGGGAGAAAAAGCCTCAGACTTCATTCCTGCATTGGAAACCACATGAGGCAAACCCCAGGAACAAAGGCAGTGCCCTTCACATGGGAGTGGACAGCTGTCTGCACCGTTGCTCAGAGGGCCAGGGTCTAAATCTGCTTGTGCTGAGGGGTTGTTGGGCTGACATCCCTCCTGATGAGATTCAGTCTGGAAATAGCACCCTGTTTTTTAAGGTCAAGGCATATAAATTGGAATTCAATAAAAATTCCTCCTAGTGTGCTATTCTCCTTCATTTCCTCTTCCACTCTGCTTTAGTGGAGTATCACTCCTCCCGGCTACTGACCGCAACGAAACCTGTCTGGGGACAATAAGGTTTATGTACAATGCCTGCTTGCCATAAAGCTGGCTGGGCTAAAGAAGGAAGAGTCACATAAAGCTGTTCACTTACTTTAAAGACTTGTCTTTGTTGCTTCAACCCTGTTGCAGCCGAAAGGGTTTGTATTTCTCTAATTCTGTAACATGGGAGTTCTACTAAACTCACATGTGGTGTATGATGAGATTCAAAACCTTTCATCTCTAGTATTATTATTTTTTTTATGTGAAGTCTAGTGTTATAATTATTCACGGTAAGAAATATGTTCTTGACTGCTGTTAAACCCTTTCTGGAACGGATTTCCTCTATGACAGTAAGCTTACCAGTTATGGACAAGGAATGCTTTCCTTTATAACCTTCAAAGCATCCTTGCTTTTCTCTTGAGTAGCAGAAACAACATTTAAGGGGAATTTTTTGACTCTTCTTTGTAGCAGGTCCCAAGAGCTCTGAATTTACAGCCTTGCTTTCGTCCTTGGAAATGTATCTGTGCGTTCACACCTTCAGATTGAAGTATAAATATTTTGGCTGCTCTGCTAAAGACCTAGCTTAGGTTTCCTGCTGGGATTTTACAGCCAAAAAAGATATATCTCTGTTGTATTTTTACTTTTGAAATATTTTGTGTACTTGAGTTGTACTGTCTTTTGTTTAGGATTTAGGTTTGTGTTGGTTTGTCTGGAAGAAGTTCAAGGACCAAGTAGGGAGGGTCAGACTGTTAGACTTTAAAGAATACATGAAACGAGCACTTGCAGAAATAAAATCCAAAGGCAAGGCAGCTTGAGGACTTGGAAAGAATGTATGATTGCATTTTGTGAGGGTGCTGAATTGCAATTATAAAAGCCGAGTGCTAATGACTAAGTAGGTGATAAATCTATATTGTGGAAAAAGTCATCAGTCTGAAGCTGAGGTTGTAGTACTACTCGTAGGTTTAACTCCACACAGTCTCATTTGTATGTGCGTTAATTCCATGTGGCATCTCTATATGAGTTTGTGCTCCCACACAGCAGACTTTATTTAGATCCGTTGTACACACAGGATGTCCCATTTGTGTCTTCCACCTTTTTCTTTCCTTTTTAGTTCTGACTTGTTTCTTACACTGCTCTTAGCTTCCAAACATAATGTACAGTTATAAGCTTGTGTGAGCAGTTGCATGCTTTGGGCAGTCATGTGCTACAATTTATACTAAGAAATGGCTCACATGGCTTCGACTTCTACTATTTTCCATTAAACAGATGGCCTAGCTTTGTGTGAACACATGAATATATGTAGAGAGGGAGTTATAAAGCTGTCATCCTGTATGGTATTACTCTGGTTGCTAATACATATTCACCTTTAACATATATCTATATATCTGTATATATCTTGATTGCTTTGCAACACTTGGATATGTATATATGTATGTGTTCTGACATCAGCACTTACAAAAATATTTATCTATGCAAACATGGATGCATATGTTTTGCTTGTGCGATTGTTGCGAAAGAGCCAGGGAAAAATAACTGAAGCATGAGCATGTACTGTTGTCACGCTGAGTATTTTAGATAACACACTCATGTAAGTACATGTAATGCATACGTAATGCATACAGTTCCTTAAAAATGACAAGTTTGCCCACCAGTAAGCAAAACTACAGGTCATATCTGTGTAAAATAAATGCACATAACATTGCAGTAGTAACAACTGACAACTTAATATACTGAAGGCATAAAACTTATTGAAAGACTGTTTAAATGAAAACCTTTGTCCTCTTGCACAGGGAGGTAAGTTTTCTCCAGGTCACAAATCATATCTCCTTCCCAAGAACATCACCTCCTGCCTATTACATAATTATAGCTGAGCGTCCAAACGCTAAATAAAAGAGAGAGAGAAAGAGAGGGGAAGAGAATTCAGGAAGCAAAGACATTTACAAGGGAATAAATTAGTTACTGACTAAACATTTTCAGCATTTTGATAAGATGTTTCTTGTGTGCCAAGAGACATTGCTGAGTAGGTGTCAAAAGTCCAAGCAGGTTCAATCTAAAGATAACCTCAAAGAACATTCCCTGCCAGTGTTTTGTTGATTTTAGCAGTTCAATATGTTTCACAACATGAGATGAATTTTCATTACGTATTGCTGGTAGTATATCATATTGCAGAACCTGAAATGACATGACTTGAATTTTTCTCCCACTCAGGAACAATTTTGCCATTAGCCAGGCTGCATGGGGGCTGGGGGTGCAAAGTTCCTACTGCTCTGAGGCTGAAGAACATAGCAAACACGTTTGGAAGGTGAAAATTCTAAATATCATTCTAGGAAAAACAGAGCATCAGAATTAGGTAGATGTAAATAGCTAGGGTCTGGTGAAATCTAACTGGTGGCGACTGCTGGGAATGCACTTTCTCAGAGCACATGACAGAGGACACTGGATCTCGCTCCCTGTGGTGTCTCTTATTTTGCCCCAGCAGCATAAAGGAGAATACAGGTCTCTGGGTAGCACGTCTTCTGGTGGAGAGTGGTACATTAATCTCTCTTTATAATGCCCTTTACTGTGTTCTAGGAAGCACTCCAATGAAAGCAGTTCATGGCTTTGGGGATTTGTCTAATTTCCAGCACTTCGGCCGCTGGCAGTTCTACCTTTGAAAGGATGCATGTCCTATGCTGCTGCAAGTCCATCTCAGTACAGCCAGATGGCATGCCCAGTCACCAGCTGGTGTCAGGTGTGCTTCCAGCCATTTGTACTCATGTGGTCACATTTGGAAGGTCCACTCATGTCTTACCAAGATAACTTCAGACAGAAGAAACAAATGCCTTTAAGCCACCCATGCTACAGCAAAGCCCCCTGACTACGAACTTGCAATGTGAGCATCCCCAAAGGTAATCAGTCCCCAGGGGGGTGACTCTATGGGCAGAGTAAAAATTATTTTCTCAGCCAAATGTTACAGCTTGGCATGTAAAGATGTGTATGACTGAGATAATAAGACATGGCAACTGTGTTTAAGTCATGAAGAGGGGGGTACCAAGGTGAAATGAAAGGCTCACTCAGAATAGTCTTTTTTTGTGGCTGAATTGTACCCACAAATGTTTTATAACAAAGGCCATATGGCATTACAGTATGTTATATCACATAAAAGCAGACTAAGAAAATGCAATGCTTTAGTCTAATTTTCACCTAAGAGCTGCCTGTTAAAGCATGAACACTCTGTAAAATCAGTGACAATCTTTGCTAGTTCTTCATTAAAACAGCATTTTTTTTTTCCAAATAGGACAAAATATCTGATGCTGGCACAGTAAAATAATGGAAACATTGTTTATATTTTGAGTTTATGCCTATCAGTCTTTGTATTAACTCAGACTTAACAAGAGAAACATCTCAAATTCGCAGAGGAGAGCACACTACCCTACCTTTTAAATCACAGGACAAAAAAGTAAAAGAAGAGCTGAGGACGTGTTCTACTTGAAAAATTTCAAAATAATGCTACATGGTTTTTTTGTCCACACAAGCACAACATGATTCAGCAGGTTTTTTGCAATGTGAAGTCTGAAATGGCCAGAAAGGATGGAAACCAATCTCAAAAATATCAGCATGCTTTTGAGCAGACTGTACAGTCAACATAAGGAATAATACATCAAAGAACTGCTCTATGTTCAGACTACAGGAAATCTTTGTGCATAACTTAATGAAATAAATCCTTAATTGTATAGGATTAAATATGAAGTGTCTGTTCCTCACTTGTATTTTGCTGTTTGGTTGGCCAAGCATTGCTGAGTTTATGTAGTATTCAACAGAACAGAGTTGTCAACCAGATGTGGGGTCTCTGGGCACTACTGGAATAATATGGAGAAGGATACTTTATTATTGCTCTTTGGAGACCTGGAATTAAGTCTTCTGTTTAGCTGTGATTGTTACATTGACAACGCAGTTTGAGGTTATGAATGTTGGTCTTATGGTTAATGGGGCTCTAGAGATCTGGGTTCAGCTCTTGACTCAAGCGCAGGCTTCAGCTTTTGAATTAATCTCCATGTGCCTCAGTCCCTAATCTGTAAAAGGCAGATAATAACATTTTTTTCCCTATCTTGTGTGGCAGACTCCGCTATCTGACACTGCCACCAGAATGCTCTACGGACCCCCAGTCAAGGCAGAGATCATCACTTATTGTTAAGTATTCAATTAGAAAAGAAAATAAAAAAGCACACAGAATGCTTTCCAAGGTCATTATTATCTGCCTTGCTTGCTTTTTTTTTTGGTAGCAGTTATGCTGTAGAGTGAATGTCCCCTCTTTCTGTACATTTTCTTCAGTGAGCAGTCAGAAACAAAACCATTTTTGAAGGAATAGCACATTCCTAAGAGAATTGCAGTATATTGACAGAGTACCAAAATGAATTTGCTTCAGACCCAGAGAGAAGACCTTGTGCTATGCCACTGAGCATGCACAAGCACTCCTCTTTGCCATGTTTTCTTAACTTCATCTGAAGAAATTTCTTCCTCATAGCAATGCAAATGGCTATAAAATTATTAAACTCCAATGATAATAAACACGTTGATGCAAAGTGGGACACAGTGTTTAAAATATGTCTTTGCAGATTTTTGTTTAATTTCATTTTTTTAATCTGTGTTGCATAATGGGTAGGTGCTACACTCTGCCAGTAGAAACAAAGCAAATTCCTGATATTTATTAAAATGCTTATTCTTTCTTCTTTTTCTGTAGGTTCTTGACTACTGTGGAATCAGTTATGCATGGTAAGAAAAAAAAAAGTCCTTTACCAGTTTTGAGCTTGCTGCTTCTCCATTCATTGAATGCCCTTCTGCTGCTGCACAAGCAGTGATGCTCCCTATCTATCATCTCTCAATCTTTCATTATCCTATAGATTTGTATTTTGTGCCGCCTTCTAGGGTCAAAAATTCCAATCTTTTCAGTTCCTTTAACATAAGAAAGTCTTTCTGAGCCTTTGCTCAGTCCCATCACCCATCTACAAACTCCTTCAGTTCTGTCATATTGTCTCAGAGATCATGTAGCTGGTACCATACACTGGATTCTGGGTAAGTCCTCAGCATTGCTTTAGAGATAGACATCCTAAGGATGTCTATATTCTTCTCTGTCCCGCTCTTCATTTAAGAATGAAGAGCCATGCTCTGCCTTCAAGATGTTTGTAGGGTGTACAAGTTTTTCTGCAATGATGCATGGCTATTTCCTAAGTTAGTGCAAAACTGGGGTGCTTATTGCTAAAGAATGTTTTGCTCCCTAGTAGACAGATTTGTTAGAGGAGGGCAACAGGACTTTGATCTGTGGTGCGCATACCTACACCAGGTGCAGTGAAGGGAAATGCTGCATAGCGTTTGAAGTGTTTACAAGCAGCTCACATGTTCCTGCCTCTCTGCCCCCCCCAAAAAATCATTTTGCAAACGAAGATTTGACTGCCGAGGTCTTGGCATGAGAAGCAAAAGTCAAATAAGAGAATACAAGAAAAATTCTGGACTACTTGAAAGTGTGTCATGGACTTACAATTTTTTAGGTGAAGGTGTCTCCTAAGATACTGCTCTCCACAGATAAGACTCCACAGATGATATTCTGTCTGTGGAAAGGTTTTTTCCTACTTACTTATCAGCTGCTTTTAAAAATGAACTTAGTGCTACTGAAAGATGCTAATTCAACAGCTGAGAGGACTGAAGGTCCTTCAGAGGGACACAAGGACACACATACATGCATGAGCTGTTCAAGCTCTGGTGCACTGGCAACGTGGCTCAACGTTGTCCAAAGGGAAATTTCTCAGCTGGAAAGAGTTCATATTCTGTCTAGATTATATTTATATGGCCCTAATTACTGTGTTATCTAAATTATTCATAATCTAGAACTGTATCATTGTAGAAAAATGGAGCTTTTTTTGCAGGCACACATGCAGTGACATGTGCCACACTCTGGACCCACATGGCAACAGCCCTTTCCTCAGCCATGGCTAGTACTGTGGCACCTTACTGGGGAGGCTATTTGGCAATGCATGTTTTTGCTGTGGAAGACACGCAGCAGTTGTTGAGCATATGCATGGCAAGTATTGGCCCATGCTCTTCTTTTTCCTGCCCAGCTGCAGAGGTTTATCCAGGCTGCCATTTGGATTGCAGCATACTGGATATCCATCTGGCTTGTCTGCTGCACTTGCCAAGTAATGCACATTAGTTTGGTCTTTGCTGTTTTTCAGGATGTGAATGTGCTTTCTCCAAATAGGGAGAAACCATGATCTCATTTCACAAAACCCTTCAGGTTTTAAGCATTAAACTTTGCTTTAAGGATACATTGACTCATTCACCGACAGAGACTCCTTATCCTTCAGTCCACTTAATTCTCAAGACATTTCCTACTTCCCCTGAAACCTTCTAAATATTTGTTTCCTTTTCCATTTGGTTGGATGATAAAACCAGAATGAATTACCATGCTGGGAGCAAAAATCCTGCTTCCAGAGAAACAGACTGACAATCCCTGAATTTTATTTCAGTGCCTTGTTGTTCCTCCCTCTGGAGCAGCACAGATAACAAAGGTCCAAACACCCACTCGAGAAGTGTCCCTGCAACACCCTCAGCCCTCCTGCCGGAGTGCCCGGGCGGCTCAGCCCGAGCCAGGCTCTGCCCATGCTGCTTGGGGCTGCTGCGGATTGCAGCCTTTGCCCCTGGCACTGCTCGCAGGGCAGGGCAGCCAGAAACAGCAAGCCGAGCTGCCAAGCACTGAACAAGGTACGGGACATGCCAAGAAGGGGAAAGGATGACAACAGGCTTGTCCAGTCAGACATAGATATGCCAGTCTGAACAGTGTCCTGGCAGAGAAACTGCAGCTCCAGCATTTCAGGCAGCCGGGGCACACCAGGCGACAGGAAGGAATGGAGCCTGCCCAGGGCTGAGGTTCAAATGAGTGAGTGACTGAGAGCGAAAGCGCTGGTGACCTGACACGAAGTGGCCGTGCTCTAGCCACAGGTAACAACACTGTGGTGCAAACACAGCTGGATTACTGTTGCCCAGAGAGGCTCTGGTGGGATCGAGCGAGGCTCCGTCAGCCCTGAAATAAGTGGCCGTCACATCCTCCAGCTCTCTGAGCGGCTCCCCGCCTCCAGGTCACAGCAGGGATCGCAGTGGGTGACGTGCTTTCACCCTGCTAACAGTTCATAGCGCTGATGACAGTACATTTGCACCGACATGACTGACCGTGCCCTGCAATCGCTTGAGACGCAGGCACACTTTGTTTTCCCCACTTTTCTTCACGCCAGCTTTTGTCACCTTACATGGAGCAAACAACTGAGGGGCCAGGAATGTCTCAGAGGACTTGATTCGTTGCACATGATATAATGCTCAGTCCAGCTCAAGCCAGATGCGCAGAAGAGAGAAACGAAATCAAGCAGGACATTTCCTGTTGGCCACAGGAGTCAGACTGCACAGGTTTATCCTCAGGCATCTCTTTTTAATGGTGTTCTGTGAGACTCCAGCTGCTATGCTGTGAACATCTCTCAAGAAATACTGCCAGACATCACATTCACAGCTTCATTCATTGCCGGCTCTTACATCACCTGTTCTTGGCAGACTCCATCAATGATGACTGTTTTCTGGCAATTATGCTAGCCAACCTTCTTCTTTATATAGCTGCGTTGTTCTGCATTTGGTATCAGCTGTTGTGGTTTATGGACTGTTTTCTTGAGAGCTTTCAATTGACATATTGGCTTGTATTTTCCAGTTTTAATACACCTTGACTGCAGGTGCAATTCTGTCTTTCGCATACGCACTGTTTTTTGTTTGGAATTGGCTGTCAAACAATCAAAGGAAAAGCTAAGGAGCCTCTTTGGGGAACAACAGCCAGAATCCCTCTAAAATGTTCAGGAAAATATAGGAGGTGGATCCTGCAAACCTATCAGTCAGTTCCAAAATTCCCAGTGAGCGCTTGGAAGTTGAAGAGGGTTGGTTGGGAATTAGGTGGAAGCTGTTATCACAGGCTGGCTAGGTTATGCGTTTCCTTCAATTCAATCCCTACTGTGCACAGAGCAGCAATGTACCTAACAGCTGCATGTTCTTTGCTTCCCTTTTGAGTCCCACTGTGGACAAAAAGCCTTTATCAAAGGACACATTTGGGTACCTTTGTTCATTAATGATAACTGAGATGGAATACAATTTCTTCTTCATCTCTATTGCTTCTGCCATAAGTCCCCGTGGAATAAAATCTCCTGGGACTTTGCAGCACTACAAGTAAATTGCTAAAGGGGATTTAAATAGACGATGCCTAAGTCTGGCAGCAGTAATTGGTTGGCTTTTTTTTCTTTGATGCTCACAACCTGCAATTGCAGAAAGTCTTACTAGCCCAGCCTGAAGGAAAAAGAGTGAGTCCTCACTGCAGTTTTGTGCTCTTTTCCTGAGTATTTGCCTCCTTTTCTTTCATGTATTCCTTAAAATTACCAGTGGATCACAGCCAGTGATCAGTATGGGAGGGAGCCTGGATGCTGTTCTTGTAGGAAGTCCACATTCCCTGCAAGTCTTGTGTAACACAGACTTTCCCTCGGACTCGGTCCAGGATTGCTTCCAGCCAGACACTCTTTTCCTCTAGCAATGGGACCATATGAGGAAAAAAGAAACCTTTATTCCCTATTAGGGAAACACCTCGTTCTTCCTCTTGCCCTTCAAACCTAAGATATGTTAAAACTCTCATTATGTAAACATAAAACAGCACTCTAATGAAACTGTCAGTGTCTTTTTATGATGTCCCAATATTCTGGTTGGACAGGTTTATAAAACACATATGCTCTTTGCCAGTCTCCCTAAAGCATAACACCTTCTTTCTGCCACCAGCTAATGACGTTAATTAAGTAATCCATCTTACGGCACTGAAGGTCATGGGTTTAAATCCTGCTGATCAGTCAAAGCAAGTATCATTGCAAAAACAGTGACTTCTTTTCTTACTCTTTTTCTATCCTAGAATTGCTGCTGATGAGTAGTGCCCATCCCACTGGCATGGATGCCTCAACAGGTAGGACCTGCCATGCCATTCATGTTTCAGTACTGGAAAAACAACCACTTATATAATTCTCATACTGCCAAGAATCCACACCACAGCTGAACCATCAAAATACAAGATGAATTTACTGTATGGTCAGATGAGCAGTCAGAAACCAAATACTTACCTAGAAGTGCAAGAAACAAACACCCAGAGCTCACAGAGGTTAGTGACAGCAGAGTTGTCCATTGCTTTATCAAAATATGTTTCAAGCACAACTGTAATTGCCAGGGCAATATCAAAAAGATTTATTTATCTTCTGGACCATAAACTCTGAGGATGCACAGGCAACAAGACAAAAGCTAATCATATGGAGTGAAATGCCAAGCTTCTTGTTCTGTAACTGCTTACTCTTAATTTTCCTCATTTCTGCTTGTGAACAACCATGAATCAGAACTTGTGCTCACTGGCAGTGTGAAGTAATAGGATGCTGCGCAACTTCAGGTCAGCTGAAAGCTAAAGCATTCTTCATATCACTGAATTTTCCCCAAAGATTTGCAGCATAAGCTTGTGAACATTATTTTTAGGGAACTTTCTTACTTAGGAAAGAGTGCCAGAGTGCAGTGGCTAGAGGTCTTCAGTGTTAGCAGATGCCCCATAGAACACTGGCAGATGTCTCCCACATTTCTCACTTGTTTTCCCATTTGCCTCCGGTCGCAGCCTGCCATTCTCTCTTGGCCCTGCCAGATGCCAGGGGGATAACTAACCTCTGCAGTGTTGCAACTTTTACCTTTACCACAGGACAACTCATTTTTTCCAAGGAAAAAGCAGGGCAGTCTCCTTATACATGCTTCTTGAGATAAAGACAAAAGCCAGGAAACACAGTGGAGGAAAAACATAAAAAGAGAAGAAAGATGACCAATAACATAGCCACACGTGGCGTTTCTGCAGAAGAGAGCTGCTGTGTAAAAGAGGTTGCCTGTAATGTGTGAGGATGTTGACACAGAAAAAACAGTGTTCTCTTCTAGAGAACACCCTAACTCATTCTCACTCTCTGCCTTTCCTGGACAAAGGAGAAGGATTGCTGGGCTGGGTGGGAAAAGTATTCTCTCTGTGAAGAAGTGAGACAGCTGAAATCTGTTTGTCTGTCCTCCATATGTCTTGTGAACTTAGCTCCTGACTGTGGCTGAGGTTAGCACAGGTGAGCCCTGGAGGCAGCATAACATGAGCCACTAAACCAAGTCCAACCGCTGAACACATTTGTGCCGTGACCCAGATTTCATCAATAAATGGAAAATCCTCAAGCTGAACTCAGAAAATATTCCTCAGATTCATTAGAAAATTAGAGGCAATCAGAGGCTTGAACTCATCACTGGAAATGCACTCACATCTTGTTCCTTCAAAGAGCTGTGAAACAAAGTGAAGTGGAGTTTATTAGAAGTTAACCTGGTGGGTGCATTGTTACCTGAACGTGGCAAGCCACAAGGAAAACTTGAGTATGATTTTGACCGAGATCCTTGTTATAGAACTGATATTCTCATGACTGGAACAGGTTCAAGCAACAAGGACACATTTTTTTTCAATGTCAACTCTCATGTGGCAAAATACCAGATTTTACAAAAATTGTAGCTGCTTTTCTTTTTTTTTTTTTTTTTTTTTGCTTTTTTTTTTTTTTTTTTTGCTTTTCTCTTTTTTTAATCTATGTGCTTTTAGATGTTATGACCATAAATGCTGAGCCACAGGATAAAAGTAGCATAGGAGGAAGTGGCAAAGAAAAGAAATTACAGTAACAGAAAAATTACAGTGACAAGTTAACTGAAAGCTCATCTGATCTGGGGGGTGTGTGCTCAAAAAACTCCTAGGCAATGTCCGTGGCCTTGGCTGTTCCTTTTGATAGTCATAATTCTGGGCCTGCCTGTAAGTAACAGAAAACCATTAAAAATAGCATAGTATAGAAGAGTCAGAGCAGTGAAAAACTTGTAGAGGCAGACAGGGAAAAGCTGTTGTAGAAGCAAAATGGGGAACAGAAGCCAATGTGCCTGACTGGCCCTGCAGCTGCCAGCCTTGATTGGCTGATTGCCCCAAAGAACCTGCAGAGCCTGGTCAGAGCACCAACAGGAGAGACACCCTTGCGGGCACTCCTTGGTGGCCTTGCCGGCACCCTCATGGACTTTTTTCTAACCACTGAAAGGCTGGATTTTGTTCTATGTGGGTTTTTTATGGTAAGGTGTTTTATGACAGTGTTGTGCTTTGGCCTGTTGCTGATGGCAAAGTTTTGAGTCCACAGGTCTGTGTAATGAAGCAAACTGGCCAAAGGTCAGGGTTGGGGACATGGGAGCAATGCCAGTTGTTTGCACTATAAGCATTATCCATTGTCACTTCCTGATGTAAAAAATATTCAGATGTTGTAAATGTGAGACTTGCCATTGCGTGCCTTTTAGAAAGGTGATTTTTTTTTTTCGTGAGATTTGACCAGAGGAGTCAGACAACCACTGAGCTCTCTGAGAGCCAAAGGGGACTCAGTCTCTGAGAGTCAAAGGAGACTCAGCCACATCCCTATGAGAAGAGTTGTCTACCTGTCATTATTTAACATGTTGTCAACAGTACGTTCTGCACCATGAAGCCAAAAAAAAGAAACAGGAAGATATATTAAACCTGTCTGTTATGGTGACTGTGTTTAAAGGAACAAAGAGCATTTCATGCTACCTAGACTTAGATGCCTAGGGTGGGATTTATCTTTCCTAGCTTTATATGTCTGTCAAGTCAGTCATCTATATCTGAGCGAGGCAACTTTGTCTGCCTGCATAGTCAATTGAGGAGAACAGGAGCTTCCAGAGGGTAAATCACTCTTTATTTTAGACACCCATAGCAGTCAAAAGGAGGACCTTCAGGAGTCTGGTTCATGCAACCCAAGATGATTTGCAATATGATAGCATTCAGCATGTGGGATGACTGGGAGACCCATTTCAAAAGCACACTCTTGATGTAGGCAAAGATGCAAATATGCACACAGTTTCATCTTTATAGAAGACAAGGCTTTGGGTAAGCATCAAGTACAGGTTGTATCAGACAGGACATTCTTGCTTGGTCCTTATGTATCACTGAGGATCTACTTGCTTAGCACTTGCATTGGGGAAATATTTATTGCTTACTTATTAAGGAGTAGACAAGAATGGTCTTTGAGAAAAGAAGATTTCTAACCTTGCATTCAGTAAACTCTTTTTCTGTGGACATAGAGACAACCTAATAGGCACTCATGAACCTTTTGTTCCATATTTTAGTCAGCGATATTGCTGCTATAAAGTAATATTATTGCTGTTTATGCTTTGCTTACTGTAGGTGTAGCCAGAACAGGAGAATGGGAAGTGTGCAGTTCCGTGCACAGATTCATTCCTGATTTATTTTGATTTAGTTTCTGCCATAACTAAATAATTTTGACAGTGCTCCAGATGTACTAGATGTTGTATAATTGCAAAGGTCACTCTCTTTGCTGCACAGAGGGTCCAATACAGCAGACAGGGCAGAAGGCAGACCAACACCAAACATGGCGGTGGAAAGGGGAATAATTGTGTTTCTGAAAGCTGTTTTCACACACTTAGTTTTTCTGAATTGTTTTATACCCCCTACACATCCCCCCCCCCCCCCAAATGGCGATTGCTCTGTGACTGTTTAGGGAAATTCTTTTTCCTGTTACTACGCACGGCTAATCAGGCTCAAGGTGATGAAATCCTCAGTACTGGGAGGAAAGAAAATTAGCATGGGCCTCAAGTCAATCAAAGTTCTTCCAAAGATGTCCTTCCTTTCAGAGAAGTTAATGCCAGGCTGATTTTCAGCAGTTTTGCAATCTCTCTTCCTTCACTTAGCCCAAAACTTCCCATGTGAGAATGCAGGAAGATACCTTGCAGTACTGGGTGCTGTCTGTGGCAGCAAACGAAGCTCCTATGCAGGCATGAACAAAAGTATGATTCATATGCAGCAGGTATCAGAACAGTTCTCTGGATTTGGCATTTAAAAATGGTAATTAATCTCAGTGAAATTGAAAGGGAGACTTGAACCATGTTGATTTGAAGCTGTGTGTTGATACCTCATTCTGAAAACTACCAGCAGGACATTTACAAGGTGCACAATGTCTCCAAGTTGTGAGTGCAGAATCACTTAATGTCACATGCCTCATGCCAGAACAGCTAGGAACCTCTTGGGAAGTCTTTTGTTCTAACATTTAAGATATGGGTTCAATAATGTCCTTAATGAGAATACCTAAAATGTACAAAGGGTCAATCACCCTGTAAAAGAACAGGAAATAGTTGCAAAATGCATAGGGAGGGGCTAGTATTAGAGAAGTCCAAGGAAATGCGTTGCCTTAAGTAACTGCTGATGTCTTCTGTGACTAATGTATTATTGTTCATAGAACAACACAGGTTATACGCTTGCCCATACTATTTAATGAGGTATTGAACCAAACACTTCCGTATCTTAAAGAAAACTGCTATTTTTCTCCTGAAGCTTATGCATAAGAATGAGATTCAAGGGAAAACTTCTCATCTCTGAAGTCCTGTAATGTCTGAGAAAGCAGTAAGATATGAAATAGTGAATCATAGATAAGGAAGTCTTTCATTTCAGCAGCAAATGCATATTGTCAGCGCAGGAAAGTAGAACTGACACTGTGCAATTCTGAATTTGCAACTGTGCTCTTGCACTCAAAATTGCCTGAAGGCATTTGCAATCAGAGTCAGACAGCCACAAAGACAAGAGTAGCAGTTCCAATGCAATGAAACACAAGTGTTGCATGGAGGTGGGGTGGAATAAAAACACTTTAAAGAAGTAACTGAACAATAAAAGGGAAGAGGTTTAGTGCATGAGAAAGTGGAGGTAGCACCCACACTGAGGAAATGCATGGTAAAACACACAGGGGGACAAAAATCCCAAGCAAGCAGTCTGCCTGAAGCCATGGGAAGACAAGAAGCAAAGCAGCTAGAAATGTAGTTGGAGAGGAAAAACATTTAGGTCTATTGTGGAGGGAAAAAGTACCAGAATTTTTAAAGTTCAAGTATTGGACAACTGTAGTAAATGTTGGCATGACAACCGGAAATAGGAACCTGGACAGTAGGCAGAAGGTCAGAAGTGGAGAGATTTGTGAGTCGCCACTCAGGCAGCACCTGTAACTACTGGAACACATGAGGTCATGAAGAATCATACACATGGGAGCCAGTAATAAATCCTCATCCTCCTTCACCTTTCAGTTAGTTGTATTTATTCCAGTTCAAAGCCAAGGATTCTTCAAGATCCTAGTTGCCTTCTACCTACCTTCAGTACTCCCTTCTTAGATCCCCTTCTTTCACTTTTACACTATAGCCATGATGACATGACAGCACATCCAGCTCTTATACTCCAGAAAGTCCCTCAAACTACCTAACGTTTGCACACAGATATACGAGGTGTAACATCTGAAGCACCTCCTTCTCCCAGAAAGTAAGATACTGAGGTCAAGCTCTGGCATTCCATTGGTGCTGCATGGACATAGCAGGTACCCAGGACCAGCATGTAAGCAGGAACATCTCCTGTCACACTTCACTATGGTGAAAAGAGGACACGTAAGCAGCAGCCACCTTTCTGCTTCTCACATGCAGGAAATTCAACTGTTAACCAATAGCACAGTTTCACAGCAACTAAATCTAGGTTTGGCAGCAATGCTCTAACTACCTTGTTATGATTTGTCACATAGTTAAAAGTCAAACTGTCAAACTCCTTTTCTAAAGTAGTCAGGATTTATGAATTTGTACATAAAAAAGTTACATACAGAAGACATGCCTAATTTTTATGTGCCTTTGATGCAAACTCCTCTTCTGCTTGTTCTTTTTCTCTGTTCAACTATGTAGGCTGCAAAACTGGCACAATTAGTTTCTCTGTATTTGTTAGTGCTAGGAACATTGCTGCTGTGATGCATATTACAGGCTACAAGAGCTTGGAAACCTAGGTAAATCCCATCCCATCCCACATTAGTTTAAAGAGAGACCCATTAGACAGTCTTTTATGGAAAAGAGGAGAAGGAAGTTCTCCCAGTCCCACTGTTTCTTGGAATAGCTTTCAAATGCATACACAGTCTGAAAGAAAACAAATTCTACATGAGCAAGTTTATGGAAGAAGGTCATGACATTTCCACCACAAGGACATGATCTTGTTCCTGTTGAGATTACTGGTTAAATTCCCATCAGCTTTAGTCAGAGTTAAAGCAGAATGTGAACAAAATCCAGAGTGTCTCCCTAGGCTGCCTAATAAATTTTACACAGTTATTGCTGGTTTTAGGAATTTGTTTTTTTAGACAAATGATCGAGATATGGAAAGTGGAGGAGCTAGAAGAGAATCAGAGAGAACTGTTTTGTCTGGACCAAAAGAGTGTTGTTACAACATGTTCCTGAAATAATAAATTGACATTGTGAGTTGAAATGGAGTGAAAATGTTTTCCTTTCTCAATGTCACTTTGAAACAACCAATTTTTTTTGCATCTTTCTTCCCATGAAGAGGATAATTTTCATTAGAATTCAAATGTTCTTGTGCAAAAATGCTGCAATACAATACTGCGTTTTAAGCAAACAAACTTTTTCACAGAATCGACAGGCTTGCTTTGTTTACCATTTGGAATTTCCAAGCATATGTCAGGTACACCATCAAAAACCAGAAACAGCTGTTCCTGCTCTGCTGAGTATAAAGAGCAAATTTAAAGACAATGCTGCAATTCCCAAGCTGATCATAAAGTTTTTGTGGTGAGGATGGGAATAATCTCCTCAGGCTTTGGGATCTGCCTGGCAACCTCTGGAAGGCAGTGAAGATGACAGAGTACAAAGATCAAGATTTTGGTCCTTTTGTCTGGCTAGGTTTATTTATGAAAGAGCACAGATACAGGATGAAGGTCAGTGAGAAGGACAATCTTACCCACATGGGACAAGCACAACACAATCCAGGTGCCCAGACCTGAGGGTACTAAGGAGATAAACTCAGCTAGAACTCATGTCCAACAGCAGACCCTTCTGGAGCAGCAGTGGAATATCAAGTGGCACAGTCAAAGGTGACCTCAGACTCCTCTGTGTAGGCATTTGAATTGCTCCCGGGGCATTCTGGCTTCCCGGCTCCCCACACTGCTCTGGT
Organism: Falco biarmicus; assembly: GCF_023638135.1. Lineage (NCBI taxonomy): Eukaryota > Metazoa > Chordata > Aves > Falconiformes > Falconidae > Falco > Falco biarmicus. The sequence continues at coordinate 53,814,997 of NC_079293.1, read as the reverse complement.
GACTGCTCAGCCCTTGGGAGCAGCACTGGAGTGTGAAGCCACAGGCTGCTTTTCCGGGAAGTCATCCTCTCCTGGAGAAAAACACCTACCTGGCTACTGCAGGCTGGAGGGGCATTGAAATGCCAGCTGCGTTCAAGGGCAGGTTCTGGCTGGCCGTTGCCAGAGAAGTAGTTAGGACAAAGCCAAGTAAGCAGCAGCAGTTTTTACTCATGCTTTATTCTTTCATCTTTTGATTGTGGCTGCTAATGGAGGTGTTAGCATGGCTGTGGTCACATCAAACCCAACATTAGATTTGCCACTGGCTCTACTACTCACCTTGCGGTGTCCAACGGAAGCCTAAGTGCTAAATGGAGAAACCTCTTCTAAGAGGCCACAACCCTAACAAGAGAGAAAACAAGACAAAAGCTCATTATTTTTCAGGTTTAAAACACACACACAGACACAGACACACAGTCACACAGTCACACAGACACTCTCTCTCTCTCTCTCTCTTTCTAGGTGTTTTTTACTCCTGATCTGTTCTGTCTGAAACTGAATTCCTCCAGCTGGGTGTTCTCAGCTCCTGGACCTTCCACTCACATCAGCTAGGCCCACCACAGAAATCTGAAAATGGCCTACAATATTTGGAGGCTCTAATACTGGAAGTACAGCCAGATCCACAGGGCTATCTAGCTTGACCATTAAATTGTATTACATACAGACTACAAAGGGAGAAAACCAGAGGGAAAAATGAAACTATAGTATAGTACTATAGAAACTAGCTTCTGTCATATTAAATTGTGTAGTTGCAACCCTGACAAATTAGGCAATCACATGGGATTCATTTTAAGAGCTTGTTTTCAGTCCACTTCCTAGAGTGATTTAGGTCCCAAGATAAATAGAAGAGGCTCTTCAGTTGTTACCCACTCATTGGGATGCACACTGTGATGACTTCACTAGCTATCTCAATTTGTTCCAACTCAGCCCCAGGGAGTAAAAATGACTGCATAATCAACTTCAGGAAGTTAGTTATTTGGATGAAAACACAAAGCATGAAGTAACATGAAGATGAAATGGATCTATTTTAAACTGATAGTAAAAAATACTTATGGCTTGATTCTCTTCATCAATGTGGTTTTACTATTATTTTTCAGTGCTGTGTGGCATAAATAGCCTATTAAGACTGTCCCATTGTAAGCTGGTTTTGTTTTGGTAGGATGATCACTTCCTGTGTCTGTGACTACCTCCTGATGGATGGTGGGAACTCTCAAGGAAGTTTAGGGTCAAACACATGGGTTTTCAATTCGCTGATTAAGCAAGTTGTCATTGAGGATGACATTCCAGCCTGAGGTCTTTCCTCATACATGGCACTGAACTGTATGTAATGTTAAGAGACTTGCCATAGCTTATAAGCACAAAATGACCAGATCAGGAAGCTGTGTCACACCTCCATTTTGCATAATTTGCTCCTAGAGTTTCAGTGGTTGGTGACACCACCACAGATGAAGGTATTAGAATGCAAACTTCCTTTAATTATGCAAACAAAACAACCACTGCACTGCTTCCCAAAGGATTTAACATCTAGCATTTGTGGGCAAGTCAAAAGGTCAAGGCGTTCATGCTAGCTGTGTTTGTACTGAGACAGACATTTGGGCCTTCCACACATTTCTCCTTTCCATTCATCTCTCCATCCTTCAGCCCGCTCCTCCTGGGTCCTCTTAGCTATCACATGCCACTTACATGATTCTTAAAGCACTGAAAAGCTTTTCATGGAGTTGTTACAACAGTAAATATGGATCCAGGATACTTGATCTGACATCAAACCCAGTGACTATTGGCAGGGGCTTCTCTTTACTCATCTGCCTTTTGAACTACTTTTATAGTCTTCTGATACTTTAAATCAAAGTCTTCTGCTGGCTAGCATGCATTTCCAAGTTGGCTGCTAGGGCAAATGTGCCTTCTCTGTTTTTTCCCTACGTCAGCTGGTGGGGAAAATCCCACCCATACCAAATATTTAGAACATATCATTATCTGCCTATCTTTTTATTTGCATTGAGCATCCTTTGTTTGCAACTCAGAAGAGCTGTGTGATTCAGGAACAGGAAAAGCCGAGACAGACAGACCGGGATTACACAGAGAACTGAGGAAACTCTAAAGAAGAACAACGTGTCCTGTGTTGCATCCTGGTTTGGCTTTAGCGTAGTAAGTACTGATTTATTCTTTGAGGAACTGCATATGTGTCAGCCAACAGAGTTTGGAATATCTGGGAAGACCTGCTTTCTTAAATATGCTGGTTTACAGCCATCCAGCTCCGCAAGAACTGCAGACCCTATTACAATGATTATAGTCACAGAGGGACTTTTTGGCACTGTGGGACAAATGATCTGCTTTTAATTAGAAGAACACTTTTTAATTCTCTTAAATGCTTATTGGTATTTTGAAAGGAATATAGATTTTTGTGAATGTTTACAGTATGTCTTACATTTCTACTAAACCAACTTTGTGTTGGTCCACTGGTGTAAAAGGGTTTTCAGATGATCCTGAAGTGTATTATACAGTACAGATCTACCCATGATCTTCAGAGCAGCGTGACAGTGGGTCATCTGACTCTCAACAATTACTATTAAAACTGAAGGATTTTTCTTAACACATTAAAAAAAGTGCATTGCAAGAAACTTGCTGAACTTCCAAGGAAAGTTTTAAAAATAGTAGTGACAATTACTTCATTAGTAACCAGGTAATTGCTTAAGAGTTACTTTCAAGGGGACAGAGCACACACTGTACGGGGGTCAAGCTAGTAATGGCCTGCAGATATTGGTTAATGAAGCAATCCATCAGGACCGAGCACTTGGTGTTTGAGTTATGTTTATTATGATAATAGCTATTGAAGTCAATGTGAATAACTATGACGATGGCATCATGGAATTTCAGCTTTATTTCCATATCAAATCACTTTCAGTGACAGGTGAAAGGGTGAGGTTCCTGCTTGCCAGGCACACAAAGTCACAATGGGCAATTGATGTTATGTTGATGCTTCCTTGTTAATATGTCACTTGTGATCAAGATACTGAAAGCCAGATTCTGGTTTCAGATACAAGTATGCAAATTTGTCATCTTAAAACTTTGTCCTTGTTCCTGGGAATACAGCATCACTGTGCTCAGATTGTATCTTTAGTCACACGTTGGGCAGTCTTCACAGCAGCTTGCAGAAGGATAAAGAGACTTTAGTTAGGAGTTCTTTCATCCAGTTACGCATCAAATGAAGTGAGGGACATTACATCTGTAGCCAGCCTAGCTATTCTAATGTAGCTCTTTTGCTTCTCTTGTCATTATTCCCATTAGCAGCATCACAATCAGCACTCAATCCCATTTTGGCTATTTTGATAAGGGAAAAAAAGAGATCTGGTTTTTACCCCAATGATTTTCCTGGCTGGAGCAATATATTCCCAAAGTAAAGCTGTGACAGAGTGATGTGAAAATACAGCTTTAGGAAATAGGCATAGAGAGTTTCCATAGGCAGATGGAAATAATATTTGAAATGGAGGATCTGCATAAATGATTAACACAAGGCTTAGCTGAGACCTATCATTAAATATCACCTCCTGCTAGTGCAAGATTCCTTATCCCATATAAATGTACCTGTGAGTTCTGAAGACAGAAACTGTCTAATGAATGGTCTGGTCAGATGGATCACACAGGCTAATTTGCTGCTTTGGGTTGCTGGAGATTGCTTGAGCACAAGAAAACCAGATTGGGTAAGACCTGTCTAGTTTGTCTTTCGAGAATCATCCAAAGGTTTGACCAGGAACATCAAGACAGCAGGACAGTCCATTGAGTTTGGGCACCTCCTATGAGAACACTGAGTTTAGGAGAAGGTCATGTCTAGGTTGAGAGCCCGTCTGCCAAATCCCAGATTTACAAACCTAACACATAGTTAGGCACCAGGCAGTCCCCCTTACTTTGTAGGTGCCTGTTTTCATTAGTTGCCTCCCTAGCCTGATACCTGCCTTGGAACAGGTCTTCAAGCTCTTGCAGATGCTCCAAGGGATGATCTAGGAGGTGCTTTGTGAATTGTGTCCAAAGCCTCCCTCTCCCTGCCCTCCAAAATTGATCATGGTATCTGTTTCATCCACCTGCTTTCTTCCTAAGAAAATGCGAGGCCTTGGGCTCTGCAGTTGAAACTCCCTTTCCTACAACCCGAGAAGGTGCCCTAGCTGCAAGATTTCATATAATTTAGAAGATTACATCTCCCCACCTTCCTTCTGAAGCTAGGCCATGGAAGAGCCAGGAATGCAGTGCCTCGGGGCCCAAGGTACAGCCCACGTCCCAAACTAATGGGTGTATCCACTTGGCAGACAAGGTAGCTCTGGATTACAGACCCAGCTCCCTCAGTTCCCCACATATTGGATCCTTCATGGCTGAGGAAAAACACCAGTGCTAGGAAGCCTCAACATGTATGCTTCTGTGAAGCACTGAGAATAAACCCTGCACATTAAGGTTTTTCCTGCAGTCTCCTTTCTTTGCTTCTTTTTGTTATGTGTTATGGGCTGATCCAGTATCCACTAAATCAATGGGAATCTTTCCATCAGCTTGGATGGACATTAGATCAGGCACCATCTGACTGGAAAAAGTGACATCACACTTCTAATAACACAGATATTATGAATAGCTTGCCTTTATGTAGTGCTTTTTAACAGAAAGCATTGTGTAGTTTTAACCTCTGTGTGCGTGATTTGCTTTTACCAACCACCAAAAAGCCACCACATGTGGGGAAAAATGTGAATGCAATGAGACAGTTCACAGCAGAGTTATATTATAATAGCACATCTCTCCTGTTCATGAAGCTCCAGGAAGCAGATGATACACTAACAACACAACAAAGATATGTGGTGCAAAGCCAGATGAAAATCATGATCTACATTATTTTTGAAATCTGAATTAGTTGCCCATGCTGGAATTTTAGCTAGAAAAGGTCATTAAGAATTCTTTGGGTTTTTTAACTTCTTGTCTCTTCTGCATGAACTTTCATTTCTGAGTAAGTTCAGTTTAAATTGTCCTGTTAATCTGACTGATACTTCTCATTTCATCCCCTTCTGCCTTTGTAAAGGAATAGTAAATGAAATAGGTGATCAGTCTATGTGCAAATCTATTTCATAGTGACTCATTTTTCAACAGACTATATTAGAAAAATTGTTTATATTTTGCAGTCAGAGGATGAAGAAGTCTTTATAGATACCAAATTTTGAAACACATTCTGAATCATTTGCAGAGGGGATCAAAATCCAAAAAGGACTATATCTGTTCTAAAGAGACTATGTCTGCCCCTTGGGATATTCTAATATTAGAAGTAAAAGAAAAAAATACCTGCTCTTTTCTCCCTCTTTGTTACAGCACAGTAACACCAAACCTTTGGGTTATATGTACCTGTCAACACAGGCTTGCTTGCTTGCTTCATTCCCTTAACAATTATTACTGTCTTTCCTAGAGATGCTGTATTGTGATGAAGAGCTGCTGATTCAAACTTACTCTGACACAAACAAGGAGAAAATTAAGAGCTGTTTCCAAAATGCTAAACGGGACAGATAAAAGCATTGAGCGATTGTAACTGTCCAGGTCATCCACGTGTTTGGACAGCTGAGTCAAAACTCACGGGGTCTGTGTTACGAAGGGCTTGCAGCCACAGGGTACCTATAAAGGGCACTGAGAGGCTGGAAAGAATTTCTAGGAGGGATTTTCACTTCCAGAATGAAAACAGTGGGATTTGATTTCAGAGGAAGTATTACAGAAACCTACCCTTCCCTAAACACATGTAATGCAAGTGAAATGCTCAAGCACTGGATAAAAACAAAGGCATTGGCAAGTTAAAGCACTGAGAGATAGGAGGGGTTTTGTCAGAGGTAGATTAGTTTACTGCAGGCTTCTTGCCATATGCCTCCCAATGCTGCCTCTACTGGATTGAAATCTACTTCCATAGAGCAATCAATTTATGTTATTAATTATGTTATTATGAATCTGACGTTAAGGGTCAAAGCCAGGCAGCTAGGATGTGAGTCAGCTGCAGAAACGGGGCCTGAAAGACGCCTGTCCTTAGGCAGTAATGAAAACCAGAGGAATGGCATTTTCCATCAGATTTGAGCTGAAAGCTTTGTGAAAGATGAGGCAGTATACCAACTCCATTGCTCTCCAGCTTTTTCAGGATATGGACACTTGGACTGATTTTTATTTTGCATTAACTGGCTTTTAGTAGTAAATACGAACTTCTCATCCAAGCTTTCATCTCCAAGTGAACGTGACTTGGTGTCATTTAACTCTACAGTGCATCTGCCAGATGAAGTCTGTGTCAAAGTTTACCTGACCTCAGTGACAGTAAGCTTGAGGTCTTCACAAATATAATTAAAACATTTGTAACAGCAGAAGCACAGCTACACAGCAGCAATTTCAAGAGTCTGCTCCTTTGTCCCTTTGCTGTCTCAGTTGCCCATCTACTAGCCACTAGCATTTTTAAGCCAGAGTGCAGCCTGGACTTAACGGTTGCCACAGGAGCTCATGCCATCAATTAGTATTATATGAAACCAGATAAACTCCAGTTTCTTCCTCTCCCTCAAAGCCTTCATTTTTTGCTCTCTGTCTTCCTGCTCCCTCTTCCCCCACACCCAGCCCCAACAAAACACTCTCCTCCCCTTTTTAACAGGTCTACCCACTCTGAGAATAAACCCTCCCTTTCCCCCCTTCCTTTTGTGCTGTGGCAGCAACATAACAAATCTTGCTGTTTCCTTCACAAATTCTTCTGTGGATCTCACTCCAGCTGATTTGTTTCTTCTTCCCGTGGCCAGGGCTGTACTAGCTGATTTTCCTCAGGGATTTCCCAGTCTGTATCAAAGCACTCGTAGCAAAATCTGCCTTTCCTTTATTTTCTTTTCTACAAACCTAAGGCTACCCTTCTGTTTCCTAGCAAGCCTGGTGTTAACCAAATGCTTACTTCCAGTTGACTTTATACTTACTCCTTTTCCAAGACTGCTATGCTAGACCTAGCCAAGTGTCAGTCCTAGGCTCCCTTAAAAGACCAGATCACTTGGTTACATTGGGGAAAACGGAATGGATTAAACTAGGCTGAAACGATCGTCATTAGTGGTTTTTCTTTTAAAATGAGAAATGTGCATTTATAGAATGCCGAAAGAACATCACCTTCCTCAATTTTCACATAAAGTTCAAGATATTATATGTTAATGTTAATATTTGAAGGAGTTTACATAATTTATGTGCAGTTATCATATAAGTGATTTCTGCTGTAACAGTGAAAAAAATCACTATATTTCTGGAAAATGTTATAACTTTTCTTGCTCTCTTTTCATTAAGGCAATTAAATATGAGTTGCCACAGGAACCTAAAGCTTTCCGTCATTAACACGAACTTTATTTGGCTATATTCTGTACTTCTAAGAACTACTCGAAGGAAAAAATGTCACCCCCTGAATTTCCTGGTTTACATTTATTCTGCTGGAAAAGGTACAAAACCCAGTTATTTCTTCTAAGGGGTCTTATAGGACATGGCAAATAGTATCTACAGGAAAACCATGTGCCTGCTTTTGTGTATGTAGGGGTGGAGGACAGTTCAGGATGACAATTTTCAGCAAAGCCCAACAGCCGACAGCGAGAGGCACAGAGATGCTCTTTGCTGTTTAGTCCACCACCCGGCTGCTAGCCCACTACTGGAGGATCCAGGTTTGGGATAGTTTCTCCTTCAAAGGTGAAGTCCTACCCTTTGGCACTGGGAAAGCCATGATGTTAACCTCTCATCACATTGCTTCATACTCCGCCACTGTTACACTTTGACCGTTTTGGACAGCAGTGTGGCTGTCTGCGCCAAAGCATGTTATCTTTTTTGGTAGTAGTCAGAAACGAGGACTAAGCTTTTCAATGTTCTGCAGTGTTGCAGATTTGCTGGCAGTCACAGCAGTCTCTAAACCGTTTCCTTTCCTATGGGTGTTCACGACGTGTTCCACAATTTTTTTGTCCTTCCCTTTAAGTCAATATTTTAAAAATAAATGCTTGGGGAAATTGGACCTTTGGGATTAGGCACAGATCAAGGGTCACTGACTGTGAACTCTGCAAATGAAAACAGCAGCTGACATTGCCGTGGTCGCCTGTTGAGCCTTTTCTGCTGATACTTACACAGCTTTAGCTCAGTCAACATCTTTCTGACTATAATCACAATTGGGCTAAAAGATAGGCAGATGCTGTCTTAGGCCACACAGGCAACGTTTTAATCTGTTGAGGAATATGGGTATGAGCTTGTATTCATTAATTTATTTATCTTTTCTTCTCTTTTTATTTCCTTCATATTTGATGACACTGCTTTCTGGTCTGCTTGGAGATGCTAAATAAATTCAGCCTGGCTAGCAGGAATGTGATGGGTTTGAATGATGTTGTCCCAGAACATCCATGAAGTCAATCATGTGAGAGGAGATGGAATCATTGGGGTGCACTGAGGGTCATGCTTTACACATAAAAATGGAACTGTAGGTTGAATAACAACAATTATTTCTTACAGTCTTTTAAACTGTGAATAGTAGCCCAAGCAAAATGAGTGGAAAACTCTAATGTTAGGTTGTTTTAAATCAGCCTCGATTGGATAACATCTGCATTGCATGAAATGCTGTTTAGGGAACAATCTTGCATTGTTACGAGAACGGACTAAATGACCAAGCCATCTCCAGCTTCTGTGAGTCTATGTCTTGACTAGTTTTTTTGGTTGTACAATTCGAATAATTGTTTTGTCAGTCACTAGAAACTCCCTTTTGCTGGAGAGATTTTTCTTGGCTAACATTTCCATGAAAGATCCACTTCTGGTGTGACAGAATTATTCAGATGAATACAGCGAGTGTGTTCATTTGTGCCATACATAGTTGTCTGTGTAACAATCTGTGTTTAGTAAATCAAGCTACTCTGCTAAATATCTTCATCTTAGATCTTTTCCTTAAAAAATCAGCAAGAAAGGGGAAAAAAAATCAGTAGAAGCTGGGCAAATAAATTTCAAAGGCTCCTAGAGTGCTGTACAGAGGAACTTCTGCATAAGACACTGTATGGCTCACTGTGAGTAGTAAAATTAAAGTTTTTTAGCCTCGTCATTTTTTCTGCTGAAATCGAGGCTTTTCTGTGACAAACTGGTTGATGTCACAGAGAATATTCCTGGCTGACTGAAAGATGGCAATAAAAAAAAAATAATGTAAACTTTTTTTTTAGCTTGTTCATATGTATTCACCGATGTTTAGAAGTTTCTAACTGGTGACCTTTAAACAAAAAAAATAATTTCAATTCAATTCTGCATTGATCATAATGAAAGTAACATGGAGGCTTTTCAGCTCTTTGCTTTCTAATTTGGCTTTCCCTTGCCATCTCAGGGAAAAGCAGGATAGGAAAACAGTGGAGTGATATTAGAACACTAAAATGATACCTCCCAAGACAAAAATGTTCACATTGAATCAATTTTAATTGCATTTGAATGAAAACTGAAAAGTGTTCAGTGACAGGTTTTGTACAGGAAAGAAAAAGTCATACTTTACCATCAATGTATATTCAAAGAAATTTTTTACAGAAATATTATTTGCTTAAATGCGGAAATAATCATCAGAAGCATTATTTTATTAGTAACAATGACAGAAAGGCTTGAATATAAAATAATGTTTCCGTATCTTTCAAGGTATGAGTGCTTCTCTGAGTTGCATTTTAGACAATGATATAAAGGAAAACTCTTGGCTTAGTTTTAAGTACAATTGTATATAGCAATAGCTTTAGCCAGTGATCATGCACCATCTGATATCTGCTTTCTGATATCGAAGTTATTACTAATGTTTCTTCTGACTGATGCAAAGTTGAGTAGTTTGCAATATACTGTTCCTGAAGGCTAACCTTCCACTGCCTCCTACAAGCTCCCTGCTACCATGTGAGATATTAGTATGTAAAAAAGCATTTATCCTAGATTCTGTGCATTGATTCTGTGAATTCTCTTAAACATAGGGAAAAGTAAGCTTTCTTCAGGAGTTTCAACTATCATAAACAAAAAATTGTTGGAGATTGAATTCTGCGGAGGCATATTCAAGTTTTTCCATCTTGTGCTGGGAACAGTAATCGGCCACTCCAGTTACACCAAGGTCTGAATTGTCTAAAACCCATGAAAAATGTCTGGTGGTTGGGGCCAGCCTAAGGGAGTGGGAACACCAGCGTGAGCAGAGAAGAGAAAGTTATAGCAGAGGGGATGCACACTGTATCTTTGTCTGCAAAAGGATTTGCTACCAGAGCCAATATAAAGTAGGGAAAAGGTTTGGTGATACAAGTACGTACAAACAGATTATCATATCTGATTAACGGTGTGAAAACAAAATTTATAACAAGGGAGAGAACCAAACCTCAACTCTAATCCTCACTGCTTTCAACAGCTGAAGTAGGGGTTATTTTGAGGGAAAAATACAGAATTTTGTTACAAATTCACTCTTCTGTCAAAAAATGGCAGCAAACATTGGCCCAAATATTTTTTGGAGCCTCAGAGTTGGAATGAGTTACGTATCACAGCAGCTGCAGGGCTTTCCTTGGGAAGACCCTTCAGTGCAACATGGTAGAGAACAGTAGGCGATCTCCCCTAGGTGCAGTTACAAGGCCATGACAACAATTGACGTGAAAAGCACTAATGAGTAGTTGAAAAAACTGATGACCCAAGGCCAAGAGCTCAGCCAGCCTGTAGCAATGAGGAAATGTCCCTTGCCAAGGTCTGTAAAGTTATCATAGGCTTTCCTTTTTTACAGTTAGCACAGTATTTTTTCTTTTTCTATAGTTACATATCCTGGAAGTCTAAAAAATGTGTGTCTAGTACCTCATTTGATCAGAAAACTACCATTTTAACACTCTTTTTACAATCTAAGCTGAGCAATTTTGGTTGGTTTTTTTTTTGTTTGTTTGTTTGTTTTGGTTTTGTTGTTGGTTGTTTGTTTTAAGGAAAAAAAGATTGGAAACTCAGCCTTGACTCCATAATGCCAATGTCAAACATCCTGTTCATTTTCATGGAGCCAGAATGTCATGTAGGTATCCTCAATGTTTCTTATTTGTTTATGTCCTGCATCAGCTAAACCATCAGTTGTTTGTTGGTGGCTTTAAAATCAATTCAAATAAATCTCATTCTGTTAAGTGGGCTGGTCCTTCCTTCTTCCTGTGCTGGGTTTGCCCTTGTCATTACAGGCATACAATAAGAAGACTTCTCTGCCACAGATGTTAACAATACGGTCTGTAAATAATGGATTTCCATTGTTTACTCAAAAAAAGGGACTTTTTTTTTTATGCAGAGCTACAAGGTTTGCAGAGCTGGCGGCAGCCTCCCCACACACAGAGTCTCCTTGTTTCCGGGAAGAAGCCCGGGGCATCCTCCCCTCTTGTAAAACGTTTCTGCCAGAAGCATTTAAAAAATGCTCAACAAAGAGAAACGTGCAAAATTAAGCATTTCAAAAAAGGAGGAAAGTAGAAAAGAGGGGCAAAAAATGGAACCTTGCAGGAAAAGACTTAAATTTGTCTAGTGATACCAGTTGATAAAGTGTTTGAGCTCCAGCCTGTAAATAGTGACTCCCACACATAGAATTTATTTTTGGAAGTAGTAGACATTTATACTAAGTTAAAACTGTACATTTTGAAATTCTAGTCTAGGGATTATGCTCTGCTAGTTTTGTATCAAAGTATCAAAGAGATAATTTATGTCAGAAATAAATTTACAGTCTAGAAGGCATGAAAAGACAAGGGTGGTGTCTTTCCCTTTGAATTTCTTTCAGTTCTACTTCTGGGAGAGAAATTGATGCTCAGGAGCAGCTAGTTGGGATATGGGGGCTCATCATTGTTTCTTGGATTATGATGTGCTTACAGTGGCTTACCTTTATCACTGTACCTAAACGTTTGCAGTAGTTTTTATTTAATAGAAACGACAGCTTGAGATATATTGGTCAGCAGGGAAAAAAATTGTTACCACTCCCACACCTGTTTTATGGTAGCATTTGTTTCCAGAGACTATTTTTCTACTTCTAAGAACTAAAGGGATATAGGCATGACGATACCACACACTGTCACCCTCTAATTTTGAAGATCCTGGCTATAAGAGTGGAATTCACAGCCACGTCTGAGCCACTTATTTTCCCAGTGCCACAAACAGGGAGTTTAGAGGCAAGGAGACTGGACACACAACACCAGAGCCCGTAAGACAGCCAAGAGGCAAAGGCTGAAGAGTGGGATTCATCTGAAGCCCTGTCACTCTCAGGGACTTTCAGCTTTCCTGTGGCTCATCCTGAATATTATGCCAAGGTGGAAGAAGAAACTCTATAGTGAAGCTGCTTCCAAAATTTAGGCACCTGAGTCACCCATTCAAGCACAGACAGTCATCTTTTCTTTTCTTACAGGCCATGCCTGCTGCTGCTGCTGCTGGATGAGGAGATGTTGTCGCTCCTATTTTTGTTGAATGCTTGTGGTTTAAGAACTTACCTAGGAGGCAAAGACCTGTGTGTGTTCAGGTCTCTTGAGGCTGAGGGGAGCAGGGTGTCACCTTCCACATCCTCAGAAGATGGTCCATGGCAGGAAAAGAAATAAGGTGACGTGTCTCCTGGTCAAGGTTAGTCACTGTCAGGCCAAGAGGCAGCCCACAAGGCTGGAGAATGATTGCAAGCTGGAGAAGCATAACTGTATCTCAGTGAGATCTCTTGAAGTGGAGAGGTCCCTACCTTTATGGGTTTTATTCATTGACTGTTTAATGCAAAATATCCAAACACATTCCAAAAGGCTTTAAGTATCAGACAGGTGCAAAGATGCTCCCTTTATTCACAATGCCTAAATCTCTAAATACCTGCTTGAATTTGGATTTAGCCTGCTATTAATTTCATATCCTATCTTGAATGCAAACACGTGAGATGCCCCCTTTCATGCTTGGGTAAGTTTATCTCTGAACTCTGCCACAACCCTAACTAGTCTCAATTTTTCCTTCTTTTAGATATTGTTGATGTCAGTGTGGTGATCTCATATGCTCTTCCTATAATACCCTACTCCTTAACATCAAAATTAATAGTACTTCCATGGCAAAAAACCCAGCAAGCATCTTTCCTCTCTTTTTAAAACAATTTGGCAAGCAAGAATGTACAAATGCCAAGAGACCCATCACAAGAGGTCATGCATCAAACCTTTTGTAAATCTGGTACTCCACTGCAGAGGGAGTGGAAGCTCACATATCTGAATCATTTCCTAATCTCCTTTTAATACTAACTTAAACAATATGCACCTGTCCAGAAGTCTAGGCATTTTCACAAGGTTTAACATTCATGCAGCAAAGTATGCAGTGATAATGTCCTAGAATCACTTTCCAAAATCACCTTCTTTAACCGTGTTTTATATATTTCTTCCCCAAAATCCAAGAGAATGGATAAACCTTCTGGGTTCTCCAGAAAGATAGCCAGTCTGGATGCCATCGGAGAGAAATTCTCACAGCATTCCTATTTTTTCCCTTGACACTAGGCCATAGGATTTTTTATCCATGGAAAGCATGTCCTAGTCTCTTTACTGCAACCAACTGCTGCGTCTCGAGGAAAGCAGTCTCTGGGGCAACAGAGGCCCACACTGTAAAATGCCATAGACTTAGAAGATTGTATTTTCAGCACAGAACAAAAACTAATTAGAAGAGTGTATGCTAGTGCTGAATGCTGGCCTAATACTTTTTTTTCCTGAAGCAAAGGTCTGAAGTCAGACATATTCTGCACTAATTAAAGTGGGTGAATGGTCTCAACACGTATCTTGCCACAGGAGCTCCCAAATACTTCCTTAAAATACCAGCATCGCCAACAGTGGGAAAAGGAGAAGCAGCAAAACTGCTGCTAGGTGAGGCCAGGGCATGGGGATGAGTCCCTTGGCTGTGGGGCAGTGAGTCACACAGCCCTTTGAAACAGCTGGTACGTGGGCAACTTCATAGAACCATAGAATCACAGAATGGTTTGGGTTGGAATGGACCTTAAAGATCATCTAGTTTCAACCCTCCTGCCATGGGCAGGGACAACTTCCAGTAGACCAGGTTGCTCAAATCCCATCCAACCTGGCCCTGAACACTTCCAGGGATGGGGCATCCACAGCTTCTCTGGGCAACCTGTTCCTTGTCCTCACCACCTGTTTCAGTGTCTCACCACTTGGGAGCCCTTCCTTGATTTTGCAGTGTGTTGCATCAGGGAGCTGTAAAGGTCTGTCACAGAGCTCAACTGAAGGGACCCACAGAAGACTGTTGGTCACCATCCTGCACCCAGAAAGAGTCACCAGAAGCTACAGGAAAAGGAACAAGTGGCTGAAGGGAAGGTAAGAACTATTGCACTAAGGAGCAGGGTAAGATACTCTATTTAGCTGAATTAGGACATCATCTGATTAGAACTAGACATAGCTTTTGGACAGAAGACAAAAAAATGCCTCTTGTCAAAAAGGTGATTTTGAAAAATTATGTTAAATTCCACTACATTTCAAAAACCAGATTTAAATGTGCTGTCTTTATTTTCCCAATTATGTTTGATGCACTCAAAATATTTTAAATTCCCCTTTTAGATATATTTTCATGTTTCATTATGAAGTCAATATATCTAAATGTATCACTAAATAAAATTTAACATATTAATATGTAATATATTTAATCCAGATAAATTTTATCCAACATTATACTGCAATGTTTCAGCATTACTGAAGGCAAACACTGTTACCTTAGCAAATGCTGCAGCATTATAGAAAAAAACCCCAACTTTTTCCTTCATGTAACACTAAGAATTTCAGTGACACAGAAAGTTTGAGGGTGTTGAATTTCCATTCCAGTTTGGAATGAAAACAAATGTCAAATCACTGTGAAGTCTTGTAGAATACAATGCTATCCCCCACTGGCTCTGTAGACTGTAATCATAGACGGCCCTTAAGCTGAGAATATTTTGAAGGTCAGTACAAGTAGATCTGTGGCGCAGCATAACCACTAATGATGCCCTTGATTGCAAAACCAGCAACGTAACCAGCTAGCCAACTGACAAACAGTAAACAGTTGCTTCCTGAAAGGGGAGAGAGGATTAGAGAAAAGGGACATGAGATCACCGTCTTGAAGCATCCTGAGTCAGCAACTTAGGTGAGAAAGTTTGCTGTGGTCCGGAGAACTACATCTGCCTCCAGGAGTGCTGACTGAGCTCATGCTGAGGCTTGCTCAGCACCGACCGGACACCCACATGGCTGGGGGAGTGCAGCTAGATCCCAGCACCTGGGCACCACATGCATTTTATAGTCACACTGAACCTATAATGTCTTTGCTGATGCAGGGCTTATTTAGATGAGTTGTAAAAAACTGGCAGCTGGAAAGCAGTGAGTATAGCCTGCAACAGCATCTCCCTTACCAAACTGCTCCTTCCTCAGTTACCTGCCTGCTGGTATCTGCAAATCATTCTGGTGTATAGCAGGTGCCACTGCTGGCACTGGGACAGCCAGCGATGACAGCCCTGTTAGCCAGTGCCTGCCCTCAGGGGGACCTGTCTGACCTGCAGAGAAGAGTTTGGAAGTTATGCCTTGGCGTAACAGCTAGCATAAAAATAAGTGGGTGGTTAAAATAGCAAGGTAGTGTCTTCCTAGGATCTAAATCAGAGTTTTTAATTGTGCTGGGAGTTGCAGCTGGTTTAACTGCGTGCAATGTGGCCAGACCAAACCAAGATAACTGCCTGGTGAAGAAGTGTCCTGGGGTGTTGCTACAGTGGAAAGTAAATCACTGCACTGTCACCAGGCATGGCCAGCCAGTGAAGGCAGGGAGCTGGGTGTTCTCTGCTCCCTTGTGAAAGCTCACAGGCGTTAGCAAAGGCTTCTTTGCTCAGAAATGATCTGTATACCAGCACACACACACCTTGACTCCTTAATCCTAAAACTAACATTGCTTTGTTTACTATTTCTATCAAGAATGGTGGCTTATTTAGATACACAACAATTTTCTTTTCCTCTCTTTTCCTAAACATTAAAACCTTCTGATTTTGAAGGTACAGGAAAAGAGTTTTTTTATCTCAGAGGTACTGCCTTGTTTGCTCCACAGGCAAACTAAAATAGCTCTTGAACAGAAGCACAGGACACAGCTGCCCCACGTCTGTCAAAATACCCTATCCATTTCTCCTTCCCCTCTAGCTTGTGTTTGCTGTGCATGTTTAATCAAGTCATCTTAATTCTGCCACTCACAAGCTGCAGTTACACAATGTCTCACAAAGCCTCCTCTCTGAAACCAGACTACAGTGCATGAGAAAAAGCTTTTATTAGTTTTAGGGTTGGTTTTTTTTTCCTCTTTTCTTAGAGTTTGGACTACAAGTGACTCCGTTCTCCTTGTTTTGTTAGTGATAAATATCAAGATGTTAAGAACTTCTGACCTGAATGCTTATCCTGATCTTAATGACAAACTGTAGGACCCTTTCTTCCTGTGACACAGAAACAACCTCTTTCTCAAGAAGTCCTGGCTGCTGTGGTAGCAGAAAGCTTTCTTAGGAAAGCCCAAACAGTGGTGTAGCCCCCACTCTTGAGTCACTGAGGAGGCTTATAGCTTTCCACAGTATATATTCAAGGGAAGAATCCTTTCCAACCTCACAGCCACAGCATTTCTCATCTTCTGTGCATGGTGTGGAGTAGGGATCTTACAATCAGTAAATAAAATCATAAAAAACCCAGCCTGCTTTGAGGCCGCGAGACAAGTTACAGAAAAGACTACACTGTGTCCTTGAGGCTTAGGAAAGGGGCACAAGACTGCAGCCAGCTGGGGCTCTCACTACACCTGGAAATTCATAGAAAGCTCCAGTGGCTGCGTCAAAGGGATGCGAAGGAATCCAGTAACTGTGGCGGGAGGGGGGAGGATAAGATATCATTGAAGAAGTGTTTCAGGGCCACTCCCTGTGGCCCTATTTTCTTCTCTGAGTTGCAGTAGTGGCCCATGCTGCTGGCCTGTGCTGCTCTGAGAGTTGCCATGGTAGGGTGATACTCAGAATATGTCAAGGAGAGAGCTGCTCAGCAGGTCCCAAGGGGTTTTCCAAAGAAGCCACAGAATGAGTATGTCCCTCAAGATCTATGGCAGTCCTACCAGGGAGGAACCAAAAGGCACAGAGGTGTTGGTAACATCAGAGATGTGCCACCGCAAGCAACTTTCCAGACGCCCAGCCCTATGCTTTGTCACATTGTGTAAGACTCCCTCCACCAGTCCTGTAGTTCCAACTTGTTTCTCAGTACAATACTCAAACTCTGGTTTTCAGATGCAAAACCACCGGATACTGTGTTGCAGACGACTCCAAAACAGGTCCAGAAGGTCACATTGAAATAAGAAGTGAACCTCTTCCAGAATAGGTACATTTGTCTTGGCATTTCAGATGCTTTCGTAACCCTAACCAAATGGCTTTGCTTGCCACCCAAATAAGATCACACATTTCCTCAACATTCAGTTTGCCTGGTGTGTGTCTGGCTGTCTTCGGTGCACATGTAGAGTGCTGTGGGCACGTGTATCCCTCGTTGCCAGTTGCCTCGCAGCAAGGCTCTAAGTCGCTGCCATCCCAGGTTATGCTCCCTGGCTACACTCGTCAGCTGGATGGGCTCAGAAAAGCCACCAATTGCAGTGCACCATCGTGCTGCAAACCCAGCCAAGGAGGCAAGCCAGGGCACAGGGAAATATCACTGGACCTCAGCCAGTGTTCGGGGATTTTCACTTGACTTGTAGGAATGCAAAATAACACTTGCAAAAACCAGTCAGGGTGCCAGGTCAGACCTTTTCTATCCCTTTTATATTTATAACCATAATGCGAACTGTCATGGGGTTCATTTATATACAACTTTTAGAAGGCAGCTTAGCTCTGCCATAGAAGTCCATGTTTTTGTAAGACGTTATCCTGAAGATCTATCTCCTGTCCCTCAATATAAGGCAAACAACACTATAAACCGGGCAATTTCTGCGCAGAGCTGTGTGCTCTGAGCCAGTACCATACAGCGATGGGGCCTGTTTTACCTGCTGTTACCTTAATAGGAATCATTTTGTTTCTCATTTTGGGAGGCAGGAAGGGAGAGGAGAGAAGGGAGAAAAGGTATTGCCTCTGTAATTCACCTCCCCTGACGAAGATAGAAATACCTGGTTATTCCTTAGAAAATGAAAAAATAATATCTACAGGAATGAGGTAAAGACTTTATCATTTGGCTGGCTAATGTGTCTTGTTGCAGCTTTCAGTAAGCAGAAATGGAAAAACAAGTTCAGCTGCAGACTGAACAGTAAGCCTAGAGGTGGTCTGATTTATGCAGGCTGTTTGAAATATGTATTTGAAGAAGATCTGGAAAAGAGGCTGAAGCGGCAGCCCTTCTGCAAGGGATTAGTACCCAACCCTGTCCTCACCATAGCACAGCAACACTGTGTGAAGGGACCAAGGGCCAGATATTCCACTTAGGATGCTATAATCATCCTGGTTATAGAGGTATATAAATACAGGACAGTGTGCAAAGAAAGCAGCTCTGCAGACAGAGATTAAGTTATAATTAGAAGGAGGGAAAATATCAGCAAGCTATGAGGCAGCCAGTAGAAGCCAAGTGGACTTCATCAGTCCTCCAACCACATACCTACCAGTGCTCAAGTACCTTGTTTGTGAAGCACTGGCACAGGCGTTAGCTGACTCTGCATGTCCTGTCCAATACATGTTTTCAGCACTGACAACTCGCAGCCAGGAATCCTTGGGGCTTCTAAACAAACACTTCTATCTCCACTTACTCTCTAATGACCATTCATCTTCCATGCCTGGAAGTGTCTCTTCTATTACTCACCCACAACCTCATTTCACTGCTTTTTTCCGTGCTCTATCTGACTTGTTCTGGAGAGGTTTTTCAGTTAACAAGCAACAGTGTGTCAGCTGCGAGTCAGTATTATATCATCATATCGTATCATATCACATCACATCATATCATTCATATAACAATATATAATATCAATTTGTTATATTAATTATATTTGTTATATTATGTTATTATATTATGTTATGGTGGGCAGTGATGATTTTCATGTAGAAAGAGATAACATATACCTCATATTACATACATATATCCAATTGTAAAGCCATTGACAGCAACAAAATGAAAAGTCAACCTATATATTGAGCACATTTTGGGTTAAATACACAGCTAGCATTATGTGAGTGAGAATAAAAAGCACCAGGTGTTTTCTTTGCTTACTGCATCCTTTGCAAAGAGGTTAGCAGCGGCATCTACTCATAAATACTGGAAAGGTTGCTTCCCACCAAGTCTGGTTTTCCAAAGGGGATAAAAAGGAATATGGAACCATGGCCTACAGCTACTGTGGATCCAGACGCCAGAAGTGAAGGAGAGCAAAGAGACAGAGACTATTAGTTGACTTTGTTTTAGATGCCTAAGTTGTGAACCAGACATTTAAGGTATGGGAAATGCAGAAATGCCCAAGTTCATATCTCCTGTGCTGGGTCCAGAACCAGAAGTGCCAGGTCATTTACCATGTTGAAAACAAGCTCAAAAGCCATGGTCAGCCAAGTGCTGGCACAGAACATTCTCCAGTTAATGAATCCTGTTAGATTGGGTTGCACAATGTATAGAACTTACCAGTTCTCTTCAATTGGGTCTCTTCAATATGCGAGTTTTCCTGAGATGAACACACCCTCAGTAGACTGATGTAACAACTGTTGGCTCAAGGCTACATTCAAGCTTATGATGTTTTTTCTGGGCAACATCATTGGTTAATATCTCAATTAATTTTTAATTGGAAAATTGTCTGTGTTTTTGCAAAATAGCTTTATTTATTCCAGTTTCTCTCTCTCTCTTTTTTTTTTTTAATTAGCACTCCAGAAAAATCCCCATACAAATACATCTGGATCTTCTCACTTCAGTATATATATGTTTTCAGTTTTTGTGGAGTAAATATATATATCTGCTACTCTGCACTCATACCACTACAGCTTGGTGCAGAACTTGGCTCTAATTTAGACTGGATCTCTAGGGTATGGATGTGTTGTAACTAGTTCTGCTGACTTCAGAGTCAGCCTTACAATTCATTATTCTGAAAGGCTTCTTGAGAAGTCCAGTAATTACTGAGAAATCTCAACTTTCATTTAAGTGAAAAGCCAAGAGGTTTTAGAGACACCACTGAAAAGTCCAAAATATGTGAAACCTCAATTAATAATAAAACCAAACCAACCA
This sequence comes from Falco biarmicus, assembly GCF_023638135.1. Lineage (NCBI taxonomy): Eukaryota > Metazoa > Chordata > Aves > Falconiformes > Falconidae > Falco > Falco biarmicus. The sequence goes on along the minus strand of NC_079293.1, from coordinate 53,794,787 downwards.
AAACAAAAAAAACCCCAAAACTCAGCATGGCTATTCTTTAAAATCATATGTTTTAAAATCACATAACTTAGTGGGTGTTGGGGGTGTGGTTTCAGTTCTTGGTTTGGCATTGATGCACTCTGTATTTTTCTTTGCCCAGCATTAAACATGCATTCAAACATAGTAATAAGCCGCGGAAGAGTCATAGCAGAATTTACAAACACAGTATAGCAACCCCTCTCCTCAGTGGTGCTCATCTGTCCCAGCACACCCAAAAGGCAGATGATATTAACAGGGAACTTATACAATGGTCTATAACAGAGTGAGAAGGCCAGCCGTATGTACATAGAGGGTAGGCTTGTAACAAATGGCTTACTAAAAGAGATGAATAAACAGGTGGTCTCAGGTCAGGGTTTCTCTCAGAAAAACTATCCCTCCCTTCTCAACCTTAGACAAGACGTGCCAGACTAAGTAACAGCAGTGAAAAACTTGTCTGTCTGCTGCTCTTCAAAGTGGTCCTCTCTAGTGAAGTTCATGGTATATTGATTCACAGCTGTAGTGACATCTTGCCATGCTCGCATACCTCGTCTTCTGGGTTCATGTAGAGCAGCATTTTTAAGCATGCTCAAGCCAACAGTGCACTTAATAACTGAATTGTCTTTCAGAAAGACACAGTGCACAGTGGCTTGAGAAGTCCCCTTAGGATTTTGGTTTTCTTCTTTACAGTGTCGCTTTTGGCCAAGGGCTGATCTGTATATTAATGTGTTGATTTGCATTCAGGTTTTGTGGCTACAGTTTTGCTTATAATGAGCCAAAACCAAACACTTTGGAAAAAATGTGGCTCTATAATCTGCACATTCCAGTATTTGCTCCTCTCTAGCTTGGTTTTTCTAACTACTGGAGAATTTTTTGTTTGTTTCTTTGTTTTAAAAAGCAAAAGCCATCTATCAACTTATTGCTCCCAGAAATCTCTTAAAAACTCCAAATGGCACAAGCTTATACAATAGCAAATGCCCCACTAAAGCAAACAGGAGGTGGGAATCTCTCCTGCATTACTCCAGTGGTATGCTAGCAAAAGTCTGCTTGTGCCAGTAGATTTCATGCAGTGGAAAACTGAAGCAGTATAGTGGTGTATCTGGCCTGGTGGTTTGGTTCATTTGCAAGTATGAAATACTTAGGAGTTATTTTGCAAGTTCCCACTGTGTTTCTGGGGGAAAATATTTTCCATGCACCGTTCAACATGATACACTTGCACCAAACAAAAGTTTCTTCCAATAGACACAACCTCTGAAATACCAAGTATCTGGACAAGCAGCAAGGGCTGCATACTTAATGTCATTTCCTTGTTTGAAATACTTTTTTCTTAGTCGTGCACATCATCTTCACATACACACAAAAAAATGTCAATATTGTACTAGAAAAGTAAGGTGGAGAGAACACTGCAATTTTATCTGGGTCATTCGAATAAGATACCTATAAATAGAAAAACACAGGAAATTGCTGCTGTTGCAGCTTTGAGCTCTGTCAGCTTTCTCAGACGTGTCCACTGAAAGACTTCCAGCATGTTCCCCTCCCTTGCCTGCCTGCCATTTACCGACAGTTTCACCATTTCCCTCTTCTCTCATTTCTCCCATTTCACTGCCCTTCTCCTTTCCCCTTTGGGATCATGTCTCTGTGGCTCTGATTGCATTTTACCCTTTCCATTGCAATCTCTGCCTCTCTCCTATCAAGCCAAATGCAAATCCCATACCCCTGCCTGGCCTGGCCTCTCTTCACCTTGCCACTAGCTCTGGCTTCTCTCCAGCCTTACACTTTTCCCCTTACATGGCTTGTCCCCTTAACACCTTCATCATCTCATGCCTACTGCTCTTTTGCATTGTCTCTTGAAAGGCAGCTTCATTTCTACCACCTTCTGGCACCACTGAACTCAACATGACCTGCTCCCTTCAGCTGCTGGCTATGCTAAACACCTAGACCTACCTGATAGTCTTTCTGCTGCTCATTTCTTCTCTCACACTCCCCAGGCTGTAATAATCAGCTTCTCCTCTTTCATTTCTTTTCTCTCCAGTTTTCCCACTCTCCCTCCTATCTGACTCCATATCTTCCCTTCTCAGCATTTCTGTCATCCACTGACTACCCAGGTCCTTTCTCTTTGATTTGTATTTGCTTGGAAATGAGAACATTACTTCATGCTACCCTTTGCATTAGGTACTTCACACTAAGAAGTTCTCTAATAAAGAATTACCAGAAACTGTTCTTCAGATTCCCATGTAATTTTTTTATTTTTTTTTTACAGAAAACTTGGCAATGGCTAAGCTGCTGATGGGCTGAGGCAATTACCCAAGGCATGTTGGTCAGTACTGTGTTACTGGGCCTATTATTCTGGATGTATCCATCTTTTGCCTCCTGATTTCCAGTTACCTTATAGCTTTTTGTAAAACACTCTTCCCCCCTCCTTTTTCCCCCTCTGTGTTATTATATTGCCTGCCACTAAGGAGACTTGATCTTTTCCTTGGGTTTTCAAACTCTGTCAATGAAAATGAGGAAGAATATAATTTCAAAATGTGACAGCAAGACACACGGCAAATAAAGAAAATGCAAAATAAACCACAACAAAACTAAGCAAATCTTACACTGCAAATATTCAGAAACATGGTTCCTCTCTATCTTGGAAAATATATCTGGGAGGAAGAAATTCTAGTTTTCCGGATACATGAAAAATCATTTTCAAATGATGATACTGTACCATGTTTGGTGATTTAAAAGTAGTTTAACTGTTTCTGCAGTACTTGTGCAGCCTTCCCCAAAACCAGAAATGAGATACATTTTAACAGGCCCTTTGTCCATCTCTCTAGGTGGTAGCCAGCAGTCCAGGAGAATTCCTGCAGTGCAGGCTCTTTTTCCACCGTGAGGACTTCTACAGGCAGAGCGCAGAGCAGATTAGCCAGGTGGTTTTAAAAGAAACAGCTAGAGTTCTGGGAGGTATTTCATTGCCATAGTATGCAGCTCTGCTTGGTTTAATTTAACATGAGAACGGGCAATCTGCCGTGTTGATATAACCTCAGTGGCACTGTGAGAATGAAAAAGGACTCTTCTCTGATGTAATCTAACCTCAGAATCTTTCATTTTCTATTGCCAGAATAGCTCTAATGAACATATGAATGCAACTTCAGCTGCCCCAGATTTAGATAATGGCTTTAGTGTTACAGAGACTCAGGCAGGCTTCCACAACATTTGGCAACCAGCAGGAGAGACAGAGGAACAGAAACTGAGTTTCTTCTAAGACATTTACATCTTTTCTCTGTGCTCTGGACTGGAAAGGTATCTAATGCTAACAAACACCCTTTATATGTACTTCTGGTACCCCAAACTGCAACCACTTCCCTTGCTTCACTTCTACTGTTTCTGTTTTTAACAAAGCACAGATCTAGAGGTGGAACTGAAAGGACTTCAGTGTCCCCCACCTGTTTTAAGAGAGGCCGGAGAGATATAAGCTCCTTCACCATTTGGCAAAGTGCTGCGGCGTCTGTGCTCTGTCACTTGACTTGGGGTTGGATCCACCCTGGTTTCATAGATTTCACGAAGAGCTAGCTTTTATCAGTTTGAAAAGCAAATATATAACCCTTGCCTTTGACATTTCATTCAGTAGAAATATTTCTAAATGGAAATTCCTGAGAGTGAGACAATGCAGTAAGATCAAGATCCAGCACGTAAAATGTTATGGACTACAGAAGAAGCGAAGACTTTGAAAGTCCACCTCTGACACTATGCTTAGCTCAGTCACGCTAGAACAACCTAAGCCTACTGAGACAGCTCCATATCAACCTCCTTGGAGGGTTTTCTACTCAATTAAGGTTCACCATAAGTCCTCAGAATAACATTCTAGTGCTATTAAAGCCCCCTGCAGAACCTCTGTAGGGAGGAATATTTAACAGAAGGGATTGGTTTCAACTCCTCTAATGGCAGCCATCAAAAAATCAGGCAGCTAGCCTAGGGTCCCTAGCTGGGCAGCGATGCACTTCTAGCGAGTGATTCATCCCCTTATAGGGTTTCATAAGAGGGTCTTTGTCCCATCTTGGATTATTGTAAGAGACTACTTTCTCTTCTGTGACTATACACTACAAACTCGTCCTAACACTGAGACTGAAGAAATAGCAATATGAACTGTTAGAACAGAAAAAAGTCCCGAGTCCCTGTGGTGCTCTTCTCCCCATTTTGCAGTTGCGGTAAGTTCTGTCAGATGTTTTGGAACTGCTGGTGAAGGAGTATACTGATAAGTAGCAATTCATTTTGACAGCCAAGCCTCAGCAAAAGAGCAGTTCCCAGTCAACATTTCAAACTTTCTGAAAGGCTCTGCTGAGACCTTCAAGAAGGCTGAGAACTAAGGCAAATCACAGATTCTGATCTTCCCCAACCCTTTTTCCTGGGAGATGTCTACTCCCAGCCAAATCCCAATTTTGGAGAAAGGGACACCTCAGCATAATGCACAAGGAAATCTGTGTGTTGGTCTCTCCTGTACCTTTTCTGTGGGTACACAAAGGACTAAATTTCTGGAACGTCAACCAATGACTTCTGGAAACTGCATTTACTTCGTAAGTGAGGCAAACTGAAGCTCCACAGCTCAGATGCATTCAGATTCAGGACTGAATTCCAAGCACCACACAACATGATGTCTTGCAGTCCAGCTGTTTGCCTGTTATAAAGATCTGGCTGAACTCCCATGCAACTGGAATTTCAGCTCACTGCTCTCTTGTGACCAGTCTCTGGTACAAAACACACATGCACGCATGCATACAGATCTGTTTGTGCTGCAAACTCAAGTGTTAAAGAAACCAGCAAATTCCAGAATTACAGTTTTCTATCCTATCTGTCCTGGGTCTATGCCTTATGGGAAAGTTTTTTTGATTACAACTACAGATTACACTGGCTTTGCCTCGCTCAGGGCCTGAACTATCTGATGCTAAGTTGATGAGCAGCTACTGAATGTTACAATTTTTTCTCCTCCTCTAATGGCATTTGTTCTGCACAAGCCAAAGCCCCTTCCAAGGGCAATGCCATTTATTAGCTCATAAGCTAATAAATGAACTCTGCAAGTCATCACCAGGAGATCTGAGAGCCTCTATGGTCACCAGTGAATTTGTTCTCGTACTGCAAGGGGAAGAGCTGGGGAAGCTGGAAGGAAACAACACAGACTTTCATGTTTCACTGACCAGTAGCAGAAGTCTAGAACATGTATTCAAAGCACATCACATAGAGAAATACTGTGATCAATGACAAATCTCCAGTAAAAGCGTTTTTCCCAGCATCACTGAGGCCACTTGACAAAAAACTGTTATTCCATGTGATAGAAGTACTTATTTACTATTCCCTCCACTCACAGAGAGTTTATTAGTCTAGATTTGAAGTTTAACTGGGGCTAACAGTCTTTTGATTCACGATTTTACAACATTTTTGAAGGACACTTCTGGAGAAAAACGGGGCAAGAAAACAAAACACAAGATTTTACAAAATAAAGTAACAAGTAACGGACTTTCATTACACCTAGTACCCCCCTTGCTTTTCATGTATATGCACCCCAAGCCCCACCCTTCCCCACGTTTATTTCCCTCTGTTACTGCATTTCCAGCTCTCAATAGTTTCAGGTGCTTCTGAAAAGTCTGTCTGCCCCTCTCTCGCTGCCAGTTTTGCTGATGCTGGGGAGCACAGACATGTGATGTGCTGCTGCCTCAGCTATGAATAGTTAGTAGTGTTATAGTTCAAGCCTCCAGCCAGAACTACCACCTGTGAGGGCTGGGTGACTTGGGACAGAAAGTCCTTGGCAAGAGCTAAATCTTAATGAGCTTAAAATGCATTGAGGAGTTTGGCAAATGCAAAGCCAGGCCACAGAATAAGTAGTTGCAGAAAGTTTCCAATGCAAAATGTTTACAAGACAATTATTTACATTATCTGGATGGCTTTAATTACAGGACAGTTCAGACCAGTTGCTTAAGTTTTCCCAAGGGGTAATTAGTCACCCCGTGAATTAGCATATTTTCCATTACTGTATTGAGGCAAGTCAGATGTACTTATCAGAAGACTGACCTGGCAACCCCTCTTCTTGGCAGAATATAGTCTGAGTTCCATCATGACAGTATCTAACGTATTAACAAATGTTCCACTGTAGTGCTGCAGCAAGCAAACATTGGGGAGATCACAGGGCTCCTCATTTTATTTTTAAGAAATTTCGAAGACAGGCACAAGTAAGGGGACATTTTTTACAGCCACTACCTATGAGAGCTGCAGCACATTTCAATGTCTTACAAATATATCAGTATTCTAGCCTCTGTCAGTGGGACAAAAGGACTTGTTCATCTTATTGGTAGTAATAAGTGCAATAATCTCATGACCTTCATACATCCACATGACTGCTATATGTTATATGTACTTTTAGTTGTGCTCGGATTTACTAAACTGAATGGAAGTAGATTCGTTCCCACCACAATTCCTCAGAAGTAAATGGGTTTCACAAAGAGATATGACATGGTACATCTCAGATGGTCCATTTTATGATATTTTATCATCTGTGCTCTTTTGCTTGGTCATAGGAGGCTTGGAGATATCCACAGCTGAAATTATCAGCCAGTTTTATTTACAAATCAAACCCATCACCTACATATAAAAGTACCACATGCTATCAATATATAAGAAATTATGTATTACCTATTCTTACAGATTTCACAGTAGAAATATTTGTTTTTCAAATGAGTTTCTAAATGGCAGTATTTTTTAAGACTCTCATATTGTTTCACTTTACTCACATTTTCCTCTGGTTTGAATTCTAATTTCTATTACCAGAGCAATGATTTCTTCCACTAGAGAAAAAGGTGATAACAGGCACAAATCACAGTATATTTGAATAATGACAGATATTTAATGAAATAAGTTACATTCTTTCAGAAGGACCTAAAAATGGATACTTTTCAAAGTAGAAAATTGTAAAAGGACAACTGACATTATTCAAGTGCCATCTAGCCTGGTTAGATGGGTTATCCTTGAACCTACGTGTATTTGTATTATGAAGTGAAATGCAAGCTAGAAAAAGAACATTTTGGATCTTGTGTCACAGCACTCTCAAAGCCAGCCAGCTGCAACGAGGTCTTTTACTATCTCATACCAACATACTCTTTGTGCCAGTCCCTCTGCTGCCTTCTCCTAGTCTCTCCTCACCCAGGGCACACATTCTCTCTCTGCTTCTTCCTCCTCTCCCTTGGCCGCTCCCTCTCCATTGGCTCTCAACCTCTTCACAGAACCAGCCACAGCTGCACCTTGTCTACATCAGCCAACCCACCGCCCCTGAAGCCAGCCCACAGCTGTATGTTATCAATAATAATTAACCCAGCTTCATTCCTCTACAATCTTGTAAGTTATTTTTGTTACTATTGAAGTTGAAATCTCTGAATACTAAGAACAAGCAAGCCATAAGTTTTTATATATAAGGAAAAGGACAGTTAACGAGTGACAGACAGATTTTCAGATATCCTTGTTTTATGAAGCAGGTCAGAATCTGATATATAATAGGTCATGTGTATACGTATAGACACAAATTTTTATATATAAGCATAAAATATCTTCAATAAAAATGCATGACAAGTTTAGGCAGATTGATTTCCTTTGGTTTATATGTGAAAACAAAGTAGTAAATCCACCTTTTCTTAGAATCAATGCTTTTGCTTTACCATGTAATGAAGCTAACTGTTCCAGTCAGTTAGTTTTTCCCTGATCATTTATTTAAGCCCCTGGTACCTAGAAGGTCAAATGTCACAATCAGAATAGTCTCTTTGGTCTGAAAATTAGGGAAAAGTGTTGATTCTTAGAGGACAAAAACATGACCAGATTCTCTTCTGCGGGTAGCCTCCATCAGGTAGAGGGAGATCTTTAGGGAGCTGATAGGTGCTGACACCTTGGAGCAGTTACCAGCAGCCCATTTATTATGTGCAAGGGGCAGAACTGAGGTGGGGCTCGTATTGCACACACCATGTCTGTGATAAATACATCCTCTCCAGAGAAGACAGTAGTAGTGAACTATTACCCTGCAAATGCCTCATGTGTTCAGTCTCTCTCCTAATGTACAGTTTCCATGAGGGAATAGGGTAGAGAGCTGGCCTGGAGCAAGAGCCACTTCTCCATACCAGTTGTGCAGGATCCAGCTGATCTTGCAGGAATTCCTTGTTGAGCCAGGTTTTGGCTACTTCAGACCATCTGAGCACTGCCAAAGCCCTGGCTCTTTGTCTGCCTGCCACATTGCCTCCCAGTGTACTTATACAGCACAATGTCTCACCTGCTGTCTTTTGCCCTGCCACCCATTTAAAAGCTCATAGTGATTGATGTAAAGCAGGAGAGCTGCAAAACCTCATGAAGAACAGGAAGAAAGCTGAGGTGGTCTCACCCATCTTTCTCACTTGGGATAGAAGCATCTGGATACTCACAGCCTGCTGGACAGCCAAGGGAAATAAGTTCAGTAAGCTGTGAATAAGCAGATGTGCAAATTCATTTATACATGCAGTTATTCCTTGTTTTCCAAAATATTATTCATGGTTATTTTAGACCCAAGCAATAATATACCACAAGAAGAAAGAGCTTGCGGATTTCTGGGGTTAACATGGAAATTAATGACCTTAAAAGGGTGTTTTCTGGCGGGAGGAAGGGAGGGAGGAAGCAATTCAGTAGTAAAACTTCATCTGAATCACATTGATGCGACGCAACAGAAGAACCTTCATTGTAACAACAGCCTGGCACCAATGGCTAGGTATTTAAATTGATGGTCTAATTGTTAAATTGCATTTCTTTAAATTTTTTATAGTACCAAGTTTCCAAAAAGAGAACAATTGTCTACTGTAGATGTCCTTTTATGAATCATCAAAAGTCAGTGAAAATGTACTCACACTGCAATCCTTAAAATAATAAATTAGTAATAGGGACCTACACACTAAAGTGCTTTGCATGTCATACCTTCTGTTCTTGTTATTTAACAGAAACATTTCATGGCTTGTGGCAAAAAATAATTTCTTCTCTTTAAAATAAAGCAAGTTGATGACTGCTTTATTTCAGTGTGTTCAGCAAAATATGAGCTTTTACTGAAGGTATGAAGAATCACCCAGATTGCTTAGGAGTTTCAGTCTTTTTCCACAGGCAGCAAAGTGACCATGATTTTATTGCCTACTTTTTGCCTTCACCAGAGAACCAGACTGGCTTCTGCTACAGCTCATGGAGACTTTTGTAGGGCTGGGTAGTAGCTACTAACTGTAGCTGTAGTAGTTACCTAGAGGGGTGCCTACCCTGGAGGGGTATGCTACTCTACTGGCAACAGCGTCATCCTAGCCCAGCAGCTGCCATCCCTCATCTCAGGTCAGTCACTAGTGGTAGCATGGTCAGGAAGCTCAAGTCACCAGGCCTCTTCTCCTCTGCCTTTCTTTGTACACAGGTTGTAAATTCATTGTCTTTTTATTCTGCTTGCACAGCAGCAAACATAGTGGACATCCAGGTTTGTAAATGTGCAGTAGATACAATAAAAGCAATCAAAATAATGGTCATTGCATCCAAATAAAAGTTTAGATGTGCTGCAGGTATGTTAATGGAAGAGAAAATAAGTGATGGCTCACATTAAGCTGAGATGTGATTCAATTTTCGTAAGAAATGTGAATGCTTTTTCCACAAGCCATACAGCTCTCTCCATGAACAAAATTGGTTCTAGTGGCAGTCATACTACACATGGTTGCAGCTCACTGTTCTCTGGTGAGTGAATGCAGTGGGGATGTCTCCATCTGCACAGTACAGAAGTCCACTGGCATTTAACTCTACCCAAAACCAGCTTTTCCACATAGTGCTCAATTCTGGTTAGGAACGTGGACTTAAGAGTGGTGTTTAGCAAGCACAGGTGAGCTGCAAAGCTTTAGAAAAGAATCCTTTATATTGACAAAGCTAAATCTACCTACCACTAGGGCAGAGAAGGGCTTATGGATGTAGTTCTGTTGGTTAATCCATGCCAGTAAACGATTTGAAGCATAGCAAAAGCCTGAAGCTAAAGAGTACAGCATATGAGTGAATGCATATCCACTGAACATGATGCAAAGAATTATTCTTCCTGTCTAATGTTAACTGAATTAAAGGAGGGATATTTTGTTCCTTTATTTAAACCATGAATAAAAATAGAATAATAACAAAACTGTGCATAACCCCAGAGCTGCAAAAGGCATGTACAGTAAAGATTCTAGTGGCTGCTCCTCATTTCACTTCTTGAGTCCCTTTCACCTGACCCAGAGCTACATCTGGAAAAAGAATAGAAGTACAGCCTCCTGAAAGAGCTTGTTTTGAAGTTGGCATGGGAGCACTGGGCACGACTTCAAACCCAGGCATCAGCTGAGGATTACGTAAGGTCGATTCTCTTCATTGTTTCTGCTGATCTTTAAGCTGTTGGTATAGAGTCAGCGTGACTTGATTCCTGTGAATGGAAAACTGTACAATGGTTTCATGATGAAAATGGTTGCACTGATTAGGAAAGCGGTTTTCTGTCACAAAAGCAAGTATGTGGCCACACTTCCATGCAGGTACAGAATGCCATGCGCTTACTTTTCCTTTTTATGCAGGCAAAACACTACCTTCAACTCTTGCTTGCTATGCAAGCTTTTTTATGTACAATGTGAACTCAAGAGCTCTTTGAAGACTGGGGTTTTGGGAGAGTCATCAAAAGCTGTCTGGTTTTCTCTGAATTTTGCCTTGCAGGTGACTGACCTTTTACCAGAATTCTATTAATTTCTGTCTTCTCACCAACATATACAAGAAAATCATCCTTTCCTCCTAGTAGCTGAACTAGATTGAACCAGTCTTGAATTAACCAAATCTGGCCAAGGAAGCACAGTAAATGCATGTGGGTGTGTCAGTACAGGGGGAACAGGGATCCATCTCAGTTCCTGTTCTTACTAACATGCTTTCTGTCACCTATAAATCACAATAATCCATGCAAGTGGAACTCTCAGGCTGTGCTGGAGGAAGAAAAGTACATTGTTTGGTATCTTGTACCAAAAGCAGGTGAGGAGGCTGCAAAGGGTGTGTTTAGTATTGACCCTGTATGGGACTGCTTTATTGTGGCAGAAGCCACGGCAGCTCATGATGGACAGACAGTCTTGTAGCTCTCATCTTCATTGCCTTATAAAATCTGTGCTGCTGCTCTAGGTGGGGTTTCAATCAAAATCATCATGGTGCTTCTTCCTCTTTTTCAACCTGTCTTCTGCTGTAACGAGCCTAAGTCTCTCACTCATCTCCATAATTTAAAAAAGTTGCAGCCTATCTGCACCTCAGCCAAGACAGCTTTAAATGAGACAGTGATCACCAAAAATGTTGGTGGTGATTAGGCAAGGTGCACACAGTTATACAGAGCACTCGCATAAGCTTGTATTTCTCTGGGAAACCAAGCTAGGACTGAAAAATCTCAAGTGGTCCAGGCTGCTCACAACAGATTTTTCCTCATGTTTCATTCTTTTTTTTTTCTTTTCCTTTTTTTTTTTTTTTAATGAAATAGCTGACTAACCTAATTTTCTGCTATGTTGAAACACTGTGATCAATTGAAAATGAGATATTTCACTTTTTCTTTTGGGACATACTTTACCCAGTAAAATTAGATCTGTTTCAAAAACAGAAGCTGAAATTTTTGGAAAATGTAACCACGAACATGTTTCAGGGTTTTTTTGGTAATTAGCATCAGCTGATTGATTCAAATGCAAACTGTTTGTTTGCTTGAAACTATTTATTGATTTAGATCCAACTTCACAAATAGTTTCCATTCTCCCTGAGTGCATTTTTTGGCAAAGCAATTCCTTGCAGCTCTGTTGGCTCAACTCTTTTCAATGTCTTCACTCTCAAAAGCAAAGTATATAAGGCTATAACATAAATGGTAGCTATACACAAAGAAGGAACAAAGGTGCATAAAGTTGCGGAGGAGGTAGGGGATCTTGAAGTAGTTTTGTTTTGAATTCATTCAGATTGGAAAACTTAGGAAGGGTGATTCTTACGTGCCCTCATGAGTGGGGTAATGAACAATTTATTTGAGAATTGAGACAGGCCTTTCCTCCCTGCCTTTCCCACAGTGGTATTCTGCCCAGAAGTGACTGGCACTCAGAAACTCCCACATGCTTCATTTCTGACAGAAATCACAGAGACTTTAACTTCTCTCTCCCGGTCCCCTGCTGCAGCTGAGGAAGCTCAATGCTGCCAGCAGAGCATTGGCAGCTTCTCAATGGTTCCTTGGTCCCATGCAGCCAGTGCAGCTGGACACAGGGAAGGTTCAGCACTGCAAGCACTAAAGATGTGCTGGGGGAGGTGATCCTGCTCCCCTCCAGCCCACCACCCCAATACTTGCCAGCATATCCTGTGCTGCACTGGTATGTTGTGTTGCATCAGGAGACAATGGCCACTTCAGGGCTGAAACTCTGAAACTTTTAACTTGTAAGGAGAGAAGTCCTGACATGGTAAGGAAGAGATACACTATACGCCTGTCTTTTGGGGGAGGAATTACAGCAGTGTAAGTTTTAGCTCTTTTAGTCGTGCTTGCCCAGACAGTTCAACGACGTCTCTGAGAACCTCCCAGACTCAAAGATCAGCTGAAGCATTCAAATCTTCTCCATGTGACTGTTGTTTGGCAAAACCTTTCTTAAATTCAATTATGAATTACAGTGCAGAACCAGGAAACAAAAAAACCAAACCCCAACCTATTTAGCAAGGAGCCAAGTCTGATCTTTACATAACAACCATGACTTGCTTTTGGAAAATACTTGAAAGCAAAGGCTGGACAAATCAAAGGCCCACAGAACAGCAGGAGTATGTTTTCTTTTGTGTTATTCATTGTACTACATAACTTTCTGGCCAAATATTGCTAGAACTGGCTCTTGTTGGCGTTATCATCAGGTAATTAACTGACAACGAGTATACGCACTTATGAGATGAATTTCTAATCCTTTAAAAAAGTAGCGCTATAGCCTTGCTTCCAAACAAAGGGTGAGAGAGGTTTAGAGAAAGAAAGTGCAGTGCCCTTATTAACTAACAGGATTAGAAATCCAAAGGTACAGACTAGTTTGAACAACATATTTTTCACAATATTTGGTTTGATAAGCCATGTCAACCAGAAAAACATTCTAAATCATAACCAAGCACTAGACTAAGAAAAACAATGGGATTTCCAAAGAAGTATAGGAGAAAAAGATTCAGTAAACAATGATGAACAGTGTTTGGGAACCAAAAATAAAACTTTTTGAAATTGTTCTGGTAGGAAACTATTCTGTTAGAAAGTGATGATTTACTGAAATCAAAATATTTCACAGGAAGGTACATAACCGTTGGACCCTTTCTCTAAAATTTCATAAACATATGTGCAAAGCATCTGATGGATTTCTGTAGAAACAAGGAGTTAAAATGAAACATTCTGACTTAAGCATTTTATAAGACCCTTTTGATATTCTGTGGCCATTTTGAAATGTCATTTTGTCCATTTTGGGCTAAAAATAAAATTTTAAATGTTCACATTTTCCATAGACTGGACATACTCCTGTGTGAACCCCTCTAACTGGAAAGGTAGATGAGTATGCTTGTTAGCAGCCACTGCCACCCAAAGTACTTATTACAGACTCTGGAAAAATTGTTCCTAGAGACAGAGAGGCACTGAAGAGAAGTTCAAATTCTCAGAATTAACCAGGGGCAAATGGGGAGTTATCTTCCCTATGAGGGTGGTGAGGCACTGGAACAGGTGGTGAGGCACTGAAACAGGTTGCTCAGAGAAGTTGTGGATGCTCCATCCCTGGAATTGTTCAAGGCCAAGCTGGATGGGGCTTTGTAGTGGAAAATGTCCTTGTCCATGGCAGGAGGGTTGGACCTAGGTGATCTTTAAGCTTCCTTCCAACCCAAACCATTCTATGATTCTGTGATTCCATGCTTCTATGAATCTATGGTCTCCTAGTCAATTGTAAAAAGAATGCCCAGGATTATACAGTCAAGCAACCAACTAGAAACAGTATGAAATGAAGATACCATGAATTTTATAACATCACCACAACAGAACACCAGACTATACAGCCAATCTGTAAGGTAAGCTAAATATTGTTGCCGTGGTTCCAGAACAATTCAGTAGAGTTCTTGAAACTGGCCTGTGCTCAGACTACCACTAACTGCTCATTGCAGGGTTGTACCCTGCTCATTGCAAGGGGGTTGGACTAGATGACCTTGAAAGGTCCCTTCCAGCCCAAAATATTCTATGATTCTATGATTCTAATTTCATGGGTCTTCCTTTCCTTGCACTGTTCTAGGTCATAAGAATGGTTGGATCAAATGACGAGGCAACATGTGTTCAAATTTCTGTGTAGTAATATATACAGATGAGAAACTTGATCTTGAAGGTATGCAATTATCTACAACTGGACATGCAGCTATATAAAATGTAACTTGGTTTTTTTTTTCCTGTGGCAAGTTTTCTACTATTTAATTGCACACATACAGTGAAATCTTCATGTATTGCTGCAATGTCATGTCTGCTTTCGTTTCTTAGCTGTTCCCTCACAGGATCAGTTCTGCTCCATTTAGGACCGAAACCTGAGAGCATTCCCTGAATCGTACATGAGGTTGCGCTGATGGCAGAGGCAGTGGCACAGTCGAAAGACTTTGGAGTGAGCTTTGCATTGAAGTTCTTTAACCTCCAAAACTATAGAAAAGCAGTCATGGTTGCACAGAGCTCAGACAGGCTGGTTTACCAGACTCCTAAACAGACTAGCCATACATCTGCAGCCTGTGTCTCTCTTTCCAGCAGTGTAGGCATAGCTTACTATGTCACAGGGAATTCAGAAATCCAAGAATAGTAAAATAGCATGAAAAAATACAAACATAAAGTCATGCTTGACATGTTACAGTTCCATTCAAACTGTATTTATCTCAGTTGCCCACACCCTTTGCAAATAAGTTATTTTTTTAAAGCAGTGCTTAACCCATCTCCAGTCTTACATAGGTAAATGTAACACCAGTGTGTGCAGGAGGGCTTTCCAGGGCATTACAGATTGTGTCCACATCAGCATGTAATTTTGTGCAATAGGAGGTGATCAGTAAATTAAAGCTTCCTCTTTTTTTCCTAGTCCACCACAATGCAAGCCCAACTAAAGCACAGTCAGGGAAGAACTAAAGCACAGTCAGGGAAGAACCAGGGTATTCGTGCAGAAACACACTGCTACTCCAAGGAAAAACGTCAGCACGACCACACTTGCCTTTCCAGAAGGCCTCAGCAATTATGTTCTTCAGGCCTTTTGCTATGAGAGAAATGATATAGAGACATCAGTCTTGCCACTGGCAAACCTAAGTACAGACACCCTGATGTTTTTACACACAGCAGGTATCTTTGGTTCTCTGCCACAGCACACAACCTGTCAAGACTTCGGGATACTGGGTTTTTTAAATCATGCCATAACAACAGTTTTGTGGCAAGGGAGTGAGTGCATTTAGAGGCATCTTTCTAGTCACCTGACAAAATTTGGCCCTAAGGTTCTGAATCAAACCTTCTCTGCTCTAGAGCTCACTGAAAAGCAACAGCATGATACCAGGATGTAACGCAGCTCTTTCTGTTACAGCAGCTATAATCAAACTGTTGTTCTTCATGCTTTAATGGAGTTCCTAGAAAAGGAGATTTGAAAAAGAGGGTTAAGACTAGATTTATAAAACTTAAGTAAGTACCTAATCTGTCTGGGAAAATTCTTAATGTACTTTGCATATTTTCGAAGCTGCCTCTGACCTTAATGTCAGAACAGCACGCAGAGTCTGTAAGTACGTAATTAATGGTTCGATTTATTAAAAAACACAGAAATTTTTATTTTTAAAGTTGTCTGCTTGTATGCTAAATATATATACAAAGGGCTAGTGTATATTTGTGTGTATGTACATAAAAACATACTTACCTACCTAGCACTGTATGTGTATAGTACTAAAACACTATTGTTAATAAGGAAGCTGCCACTTTCAGAATGCCATTGTAAAAGTTTCAAAGCCAGTCTTCGAGAGCTCTGCCTGATCTTTCTACCAAGGATATGAAGAAAAATGGGCACTGACCACTTCTACATCACCAAGAAACAAGATCCTCTTTTCAACTGACATTAAGCTCTATTAAAGAAATGGCGGAACTGTTGCAGTGTTCACCAGCTGATGTGCTGTCCTTAGTTACTTCAGCTTTACATTATTTGACCCAGCTCTTTGTGGTATCACTTTTGGCCTCCATCAGTGCTGGGAGGACCCTCAAAGATAAGGTAATACTGACCACCAAGACAACCTAGGGCTGCCTGAAATAACAGGTACAGGCCACATCTGTACAGGACAGTGCCATATTGACATGTCCTTTAGGTGCTGCAATACCTAGATTTTAGGTGCCTGCCTTGCAATGCAATGTTAGACCCCTAGACTATTTGGATAGTACAGGGGGACAAATGGCTGCTTCAAAATGACATTCAAGGTAGTCAACAAACAAAGGAGTCTCCTAGAGTCTCCTAGGAGTTTCTTGGTGTCATTGAGATTTGCTCAATGAACTGCTACCTAGAGCCAACTAGTAGGAGAGGCTGGAAAGCAAACCGCTTTGTAAAGTGCATCTCTGCTGGTCCATTGCTTGCTGGGCAAAGGTGGTGATACTAAACTAATGTGATTAAAAGTGGACTAGGGCAGTGGTCCCCATTTGGCTGTATTTTTTAAGGAAAGCCACAACTGTTTTAGGAAGGTGTTTGTTCATGGGTCGGCATGTGAGACACATTCTGGTAAATATTTTGCAGGCTGAATCACCAGAGGATGTTGGTGGAACAATATACACGGTGGGATTTAGCTGAGCAAAGACTACATTGTACACGTGGGATTCCTACATAAAATGGTGGTAACTACCAAACAATTGCAGATGTTTTGTATATATAAGCCTCTTGCCTCTGGCTTTCTGTTAGGCTTGATTGTTACACTGCCTTCAACTTTTCCAAAAATCCATAGGAACAGAACTACCTTTGAGGCAAGCATGACGTGAATCGTCCCAAGGGTTTAAAAGCTCTCATGAGGAGGCAGACAGCCAGTGCAATCTCATGAACTTATTTCCTTAGAAAACCAGACTAATGAACCTGTCAGGGAGCTTAGGTACTTTCAGGATCTGACAGTTCTGAGCTTCACTTCAATATTTACCCAAGTATTTCCTTAAATAATACATACTTGAATGCTATGTAAGTCTATTCTTCAATCATATTCTTAAAATTTCTTGGCTTTTTTTTTTTGTTTTTTAACCCATTGCAATAACAAGCAAGTTCATGATGCAAAGCCATCTGTCTGGCCCACTAGTGAACAGCAGACAAGCTTCTGCCTGTTACAAAAGGACATGGCCTTTCACAAGGTACATTTTTTATCTCACCTAATGGCTGAGCCAGGAGGGATGGAGCCAGAGGGGTGGTGGAGTGGGGCTGAGGAAACGGCTGCAGAAAGTGCAGGGGACACACAACCCCTTGCTCTTGTGCTCTCTTGGTGAGAAGAAAGCCAATGGAGAGTAGGTTTTTCTTCTTCCTCACAAGCTACAGAGTAATGACTGGTCTGGTATCTTGTACTACACCTGCTGAAGCAGAATGCCACACGTCAGAGACATCCTCTTCCCGCATTTCTTCCCTCCCCACAGTTTTTGGCTGTTTCCAACCCTCTCAGGTTTGACAGAACATTAAGGAGAGTTTCAGGACACTGTTGCCACTGATCACTACGTCATAGCAGACCTAGAGTAGGAGAATAATTCCTTCAAAGCGTGAAGTCAAATTTAGAGGTAGTCTAAGCTGAGAAAGAAGGTACCGATGTGTTGTCTGCCTTTTAGTGTTTTCAGCTATTATTTCAGTCTAATTCACTGTGTAAAGAGGAGAGACTATGTTGACAAGTTATGCTCCATGCAGCTCACCATTGCAAAAATGGTCCCCAAGCAATTTCCTATTCTCAGCACACCTGGACGAGTTACAAGGGATACCAGTCATTTTGAAAAATGAATACAATTTTCAGTAACTTTGTAGTCATTTTTCAGTCATCCAGTTAGCAGAATGAGTAAAAGTAGCAGGCTTTCAGTGAACTGACTGGTCTTGTAGCTTGGTTTCATCCAGTTGTTCTGAAAGTTTCAAGCAGCTCCTGAAATGTCTGGGTTACCGTTACCATCGCACTGTGAAAGCTGATGTTACTATACTTTTGTTGAGAACAGTGACTCTCCTGGGCCAAAGGAGTCTCAGACTCAGTGTGACCCAGGTGCTGGCCCCTCTGGATGTGGCAGGGCTGAGCCTGGGTTCTTTGTGAGACTCTTCTCCAGCGTTTTAGTGGTGGAGAAGAGTGTTGTGTAAAATGTCACTATAAACTTGGCACACAGGAGGAGAAAACAAACAGTTGCAAATGTTCAAAAAGGAAATCGGAGTGTAACAGACGATGTCGCAGTAGTCTTAACGGGGAAAATAAGCACTGGCTCCTCTCCAATTGCCTGTCAGCATGTCTGCTTACATCTCCAACAGTTGGCCAGGGGAATGGTTTTTCCCTTTGCAGTATCTGTGCCCCATGCATGTGCTGCTTCCCACATGTGCTGGGCAAACTGTTCCTCCTCCCATGGTTTGGGAACATGCTCCCTTTGCCTGTCTCCTCCTGATTTCTTCCTGCTAGCCCTTTTCTTTTTTCCTGTCTTTCTCAGCCTTTATAGTTGTTTCTTTCTATGTGTTTGTGGGTTTAAAATAAATAGTTTCTTTCTAGCAGGAGACCCTGTATCTTCTGGGGCAGTTTTCACACTACATGGTGCTTATGCTGGTTGAGGCCTCTCCATCCCCTTCCTCCCCTGTGCTCTGCCTTCCCCCATCTTTCCTTGCTCCCCTCAAGCTGTGGAGCTGAGAGTGTCAAATTGTAATTTTTTTTTCTTTCTATTGCATTTAAATTATTTGCACATCTTTCACTGGCCAGTAATTTATCTATTCATATATTAACTAAAGCTCAGTTATGACTTTTATTAGGCTGGTTTACATTCTCTAGCGTCTTCTACATGCCCAGGTTGCCGGTGTCTGTGAGCTGTGGTAGCCAGGGGCTGGTGATGGGCACTCATATTGCATGCTTTTATTGCCTCAGGGAAGTCCTGCAGACCCCAGCCTTTCACCCGGCCACTCTGACACCCTCTCACGGTGCAAGTCTCCCAGTGTGACTGCTGGGGCCCAGGCAGCTCCAACAGCAGGCACAGCTCCCATAAAGGGGAGATAGGAGGGGATCCCCTCTTCCCTGTGGGACAGTGCCTCCATCTGTTAACTGGTTCTGAAAGCAAGAAAAATCACTGTTGATACGAAGAAGGAGGAGCAGATCATATTTCTAATCTGAATTCAGAAGCCTTACAGGCATGTTGCTGTGCCCAGGGAGACTGACCTGCATCAGGGGCCATGAGGGGAGGCTCTGCTCAGAGCAGCATCCACATGGCTGTGCACCATCCAGATCTTCAGGAGGGAGATGGGGACTTGGTTCAGTAGTGTGAGCTTAAATCGACAGAGGAAGAAACAGAGAGAGGCTGACTTATGGAACAGAGACCCATGTGACTGTACACAGGCAGGAAAAATCTTGGTGGGTTCTGATCCTTTTACTTTCTGATCCCCTTTTTTTCGCTATTTCTTCCATCATCGATCTCTGAATATTGCCTGCCTTGAGGGCATGAAAATGTTTGTTATTCCAGGCACAGAGTTTTTTCCTCCAAAGTAGGGTTCATACAATCTTTTGAGTTTTGGTTTATATGCTCTTAAAAAACATATTTCTCAAGATAGCAGAGAAGGTCTTATGATACTAAAAAGCTGGCTTAAGAAAGATAGCAGCTATTTCCAAATAAGCAGCAAATTACGATGGTTGTTCTGGATAGAAAAATTTCTTTTGTATTTCATTAAACTCCACAGGACTGAATCAGCTGAGCCAACTCAAGTGGCTCTTCTCAGAAAAGATGAGTGGCCACTTACTTCCCATTGCCACATAAAGTGTTTCTCAAATATACCTGAGAGTTATAAATAAAGACAAAGGACAATGAAGTATTTTTCTTTTTATTTGCTTCAGATGGGACAAAGTTGCAGTTGCTAGTGCTATGGAACAAAGTGAACGTAAGAGTCCTGTCTAACATAAAAATGCCCTTTCAAGGAAAAGTTAAGTTTTTGTGCGGATTCCTACAACATGTTTCCATATGCCACGTCCAGCCAATCTGTCAAATAGTTGATATAACACAGGCTTTGTGCTTGGTCGTCTTAGAGAATGTTTCCCCATTACAGACCTTCCAATTGCTTCTCTTGTTTCTACTATTTCTAGATTTCTTTTATCCCTGTTGCCAAGGGCACCTTTCCAATCACATTCCCTCAAGAGGCAGATTCCAAAACCTTTGGTCTCACTTGGCCAGATGACGGTCTCTTGTCCCTTTAAAAAGTGTCTCCGGTACAACTGGTCCTAGTAACATCACTGGAGGTCATTTGTCATCACAGAGATTTAGGGCTATGTGCAGCGTAGTATTTTGCCCTGTTAGTAGTCTTGCTGTGTTCTATAGGTAAGTATTGCCCAGAATAACCTGTGTCTTGTAAACTGACTACAGGAATGTGCAGCCAGATAGTATAATTTCTACTCATTCTGTGGATATGGTCACAAAGCACCCAGCACAATGATCAGGTTCTTGCTTACCCAAAGATTATTCTAAGGAAGAACAACATGTTATTTACTTAATGATGTCAAAATGTTATTGTCCTTCACTCCCACTGCTACAACATTTAAAAATTAAAAACAACTCCTTTGCAGACACTGGGTAAGGTCTAGAAAGTCATGTTATACCTTCAAGGTTAATTTGGCAAGAGACTAAAGCAGAAAGCTTAGTGGAGGAGACTAAGGCAAGCTGTTTGATAAAAGCCCCTGTAGATTAGATCACTGCTCTGCTTCCACTTGTGGCGCTAATGGAAATGAATTGATTCACCCACAAGGACGTGTGCCTGTTACTAACACAGGCTCTTGTGTATTTCCTGACTCTTTCATAGGCAAAAGATGAGAGGTCAGAAGAGGTCATAATAGCTCTTTATGGGTTTTTATTCCCCATCTTTGCTTCTCCTGAGGAGGATAACAAGCAGTTTTAACAAGCCCTGAAGCTTCACAATCCCTTCGATTTTCCAACACCTTAATTGCTTTCTGTGGTATATATCAGTGAGAGTATGATAAGGCTAAACTTCAATCTGAAATCCCATTTTGACAGATGTAGGAATCTGACCAGGGTGCAGGGCGCAGCTATATACTTTCCGCTGGGTTCTGCCAGCACCCTAAGCCAAACACCCTGAGTTTTGGAGAGTTCATAATCAGTCAAGATCTGCATCAAAAATGTACATCTCAGATCCACTTTTGGTCTAAAATATGCCAGGCCATGTGCCAGAGGACACATACCTAATTACCAGGCTGTGCTGATTATTCCTTCTTCTGTACTTTTCTCAGTAAATTTAGAATAAATTATATCTTTGGCAAATTACACAAAGAGATGATTATACATTTAATTAGATGTTTACCTCTCATTTTCTTCATGCAATAGTAACTAGTGCAGATTACAGGAACTCAGAATAATTTTTCTGTATGGCCACATTTTCCCAGGGTTAGATTAAAAAAAAAAAAAAAGAAAACAACAACAAAACAAAACAAAAACAGTAAAGCTTTTGGTTAGGGGAATATTTATACCATATTCAGCTTTTTTTCTTCCTTTAATATGAAAATGAATAGTATCAGGGGATAATGTCTCAGCTATTTGCAATCCATTGGAAAATGCATATTAGAAGGGAAAATACATAATTTATTAAATGTATTGCTTAAAGTGAGAAACTTGAAATTGAGTTTTGTAAGTCTGGGGATTTTGGGTTATACTTGGCATAGACTACTCAGTCTGCTGAATTATTCAGTGCTAAGCCTGCCAGTGGGAATAACAAGAAAACAGACATAGATTTTGAAATGTGTTTTCATCTGATTGGGAGGAAAAAAGTTTTAAAGTTAAATTGCCACCCTCAAAAAAAGCTTTATTTCCTCCTCATTGAACAACTGTTGATGTAAGACTGCAGTTCTGCCTGTGAAAGGTGTACCCATTTGTGCCACTTAGTGGAACCTAAACAAGAGTGTTATAAGAGCCTGTAGTGTCCATTAAACTGCCACAAATGTTAAATATAATTAGAGATTGCTTCCCATTGCAACCATTTTTTTCCAACTTACAAAAAAGCACATATATGTTAGAACATAAGAACAGAAGGTGATCAAAATGCTGATGTCTTATACCTGTTTGAGAAAACCAGCTTAAAAGGAAAACCCATCTGTTAGGAGTGCTCTTTCACCACAAAATCAGTTCCCTATGTTAGAGAAGCACTCCGATTTCCTTCAGAAATGGAAAGAATTGTGCAAATAGTGGTATTTTTCCCTCAGATTTCAATGTTGTCAGAGGAAAGTCTGCCATTGCTTTAATGGAAGTGAAACCTGGCTCTTTGTTATTCAGGTGTCACATTACCTCATGTCTGAAAGATTTCTTATGTATATAGAGAAAAACAATTTCTTGGCAATAAATATCTCCAACCACCACAAAGACAGAATTGTTTCAGGAACTGGAACAAACCCCCTTATTTTGTCAAATCCATTTTTTTTTTTCATCATTAATAGCAGGTATTTCCCCTTGATAACAGCAGGCTCTTTTTCTCCTCATCACAAGGTTGGGTAAGACTTCAGGATATAGGAGGAATCAAAGTAACCAAGAGTGCACTCCATCTTACTTATGCCAAGGTATGCCACATTCTTTAGGTGGAAACAGAAATTGCTAGCAAGGGTCAAAAAATCATATCTGAATCTGAAAGCTTTTCATTCCTGCCCATCCCACTTTCCCCATACCCTACAACACTCCACCCACAGCTCTCCTGTGCCCTACAACCAACTCTTCCGTCTCAATGAGAAGGGATGAAAACAGAGTCTCTGCCCATGGTTTCAGTCTCACACCTCTGGTTTTGCACTTGCTAGGCAGCACATAATCCCCCAAAACTGAGGAAGTGAAGGTAGAAAAATGACCTCTTGGGAAAACTCCAGGAAGTCTAATGAATAGAAAAGAAAATTGCAGCAAAATTCACAGGCCCTTCAAAGTGTGAACATGATCCTCCACACTCAGAGTTCTCCATGCAAAACCACATGCAGAATGGTGCACCATGGGTGCATGGCATTAATTTATGGGGGAGAGCCTCCACTGAAACAAATCAAACCCTGAAACACTGCAATGAAGCCAGCATGGTGGACCTGCATGTGGACCTGGATCAGTAAGCAGTTACTATGTGACTAGGTAGTAGTACAGCACCTTACAGAGTAACTAAGAAAAAGGATGTACCAGGCTGTTGAATTTTACATCTGCCCATTTCATCATACGACACCTTTCCTTATCCTTGGATAACACTAAATGGATTCACAGACATCATGATAAGACAGTACCAATGTGTTCATTTACAGAGAGCTAAGAGTTACAGCAAAGCAAAAATCTAATTTCTGGACATCAGCTTCCTTAAGCTGTAAGAAATCATTGACTTTCACAATAAGACAGTGCTGAGTTTCATGTGTGTGTGCTTTCTCTGAATTACTGTTTTTGACATTTTCTTTAATGTGTAATAGATTTGTACTACAATTGACTGGTATACACCATGATAGCAATCTTTCAACAATATACTGTTTTATCTATTCTTCATCATGCTTTGGCAAAAAGGAAAATGCTTTTTGTATTTTCTTTGATTAATTTTAACAACAAATACAGCATCTTTCAGGCCTAGAATCAGCACTTTGCAGATTAAAAAGGCTGTGGAAAATGTATAGGTTTGTCCAAGGAGAGACATTCTAGGTGAGGAAGAAACCCATAGAACAATGTTAAGAGAGATACAGTAATATCAGTTTTATAAACATGTACATTTCCTTTTGGAAGAAAATGCTCTGCTTTTTAAATATAAGCAAATGCAAGCTAGCATTTCTCATGTTCAGGGAGTTCACAAAACAGTGACTAACAAACATACATCTGCAAAGCTTTCTAAAGATCTTTTGATTTAGCAATATAAGGCAAATATTTCAGCTTGATGACAGTAGATGAGAAGTATGGAACAACAAATACAAATGGCATTTTTTTTCACCCTAGGACTTGGGAAATATCCCCAAGCTGACTAATAGCTCTGGTCACTTCCCCTCTGTCTCACTCTTGCCCAGTCTGTGAAGGGCTATTAAATATTTGTCAAATGCAAACAAGACATAAGAAATAGGAATTATATGGTTATGTACAGGAAAAGCGATACCTAAAATTTTTAAGGCAGGGGTGTAGGGGTGGGGGTGGGGGGGAAGAGAAGTATAAACGCCACACATTAGCCTGCTCCAGGAGTACTGAATTCAGCTGGAGCTTTTCCATTAGCCTCAATGACCTTTGGACCAGACCCACCACTGTTGTGATGAAGTGCAGAGTTGTCATCTCTTGCAGAAACTGTCAATTCAGTCCAAAAGCCAGTCTCTGTGCTGGAGTCCTCCCTGCCCAGCTGAGACTAAATTCAGACTGCACTTCAGCCAGGACACCTGAGCTGAAATCCAACCTATTTAGCAAACACAATAAATTGTTTATTGAAGCAGATACCCCACTTAAAATGCAAGCATCATGTGGATGGACTCTGTCCAATTCTCCTTTGAGTCTAACTGCCTGGAATCAAATTTATCCGTCTACCACTGCTCTATGACAGTCTGGCAACACAAAGCCGTTGTGAACTTAAGGGACCACTGGAAACATAGTTGGCTCAGGTATAAATGATTACAAAAGGCCCTGGTCAAGGTAGAGTGATCTACACAGCACAATCATTTTAAGGTAGGGTCATGACTTTTAAAGCTTTACTTTTCCATAGTTGACCCCCTTGCTTTGTGCAGCCCTAAGAACAAGGGACTGGACAGTGGGCAACAGCTTGCATTTGTTACAGGAATTTTTCCAGTGTTTTTCCTACTCTGTAGAAGGTGAAAATATTTACTTGAATTTGCTCAGCTCCTTTGCAACTCTGTAAAAGGCAAAACTGGCATGGAAACAGAGTGCTTATGGGCAAGATGAAATCTAAGTGATGCACTTTTCTAGTCTTTTCCAAATACAATAAATTAGACGTGTGGTTTGGTGTTTTGTTTGGGTTTGTTGTTGTTTTTTTTTTAAAAGGAATACAGCTCTTGAAAAATTCTGATAATTCAGAAATTACCTGACTCTTTCACCACTTGAAATCTTTTGGCAACTTCAAAGATGTGATCTTTTTTAGCAGGAAACTTTTGTAACAGGAAACTGTTTTCAAGTTAGTTTTTTGATGCCTCTCTGTTGTAGCAGCAGCTTGGCACTGACTGGTACGTGACCCAGCAGAATATCGCCCTGGTCCAACACCCCACTGGTGCATCTGCATCACAGGCAAGCATCCAGCTTCTGGATTTCCCCTTTCCATTGAAAGATGCACATCAAAAGAAATGGAGAATGAGACATGCCAGGGTCTCCTCCAGACAGTCTTTCTGACAGTCTACTTTCTTGATCACACACAGAAGTATATCTCAAAGGTGAGTGGATTTTATAGAACTTTTTCCCTGCCAATCCACTGTGACTATAAATCTGGAGAGCTTCCTGTTATAAGCCTTTGCTTTTAGCTTTAGAACCCCAGCACGCTGGTGTCTGTGAGAAAAGGACCAGCTGAGCACTACACATACAAGTGTCTACATTGCTTAAGTGTTACCTCAGTACAGTTTGGCACACTGCAACTAGATTTCTCAGCACAGTTTGAGTGACAGGTCACTCAATGGACCAGTCTCAAAAGTTTTTTATGGACACTCTAGAGCTGCTTCCCCTGCCTTACATAGTCCTCCAGTAGGCTTTGTCCCCTGCAATGGTTCATGGGCTGTATCCTCAAGTCACAGTACGCATGTACTCAGTACCAGGACACAAAAACACCAGCTGAGTGGGCTGCAAAGCAACCCTGTCATTATTTCAATCACTTTGAATTGAAAAAAAAACCACAAGAAGGATAATCATTATGTCTTAAAGCCAGAGACATAACCCATGGGACCTAAAGAGAACCAGGGCCAACTGCTAGAACATGTGAATGTACCAGTCTGTTCTGGAAACACTGGAATGGAGCTGCATGGATGGAGGACGTTCTACCACTTTTTCTGCTAGGAACCACTTTATTTCGTCTGCAATATACTCACAGCCAGATAGACCCAACATAATGTCTTGACATTACGCTGTAGTATGTGGTTCTTATTGTGCTCTGATCATTACTAAATCTAAAAACTGTTGCCAATAGCATTTAGAAATGAGGGAAGTGAGGTGCAAAATGGGTCATGGGCTTGCTCAGAACCAAGAACAGAATTTTTGAGTTTAATGCTCATTTAAGCTGCTCTGCTTACATTGCCTAAGATCTTGAATGAAGATAAAGGCTTTAGGAAGGGAATTGACAAAGGGGGAGATCTGCTCAAAGAGGGAGCTCTGGTATTAGATTGTGCAAGAAATAACAAATCTGTGTTATGTAAAGAGAAGGTAGTGAGGTCCAAAGTGTTGACACCGATCAAAGAAGAAGATAGGAGCTTTATGATAATTTTATGATAGAAATAAAAAAAGTTGAGAAGGTTTTCTGAGGTAAAGACAAGACCTGAATTTGATTCCGTAAGTCTCTGCACTGATTTGCATTTCTAAAAAAACCCATCATTTTGGAACATAGATTTGGCCCATTGGGTGAAGTTATTAGTCAATCCTGTCTGGTATTCCGCCTGGGTAGTAACAAGCAGCACGTGGTGATAAATGGAATTACAGACAAAACTGTGCTGTCCTTACCCAATTAGGCATTGCTACACATGGAGTAGTGAAGCACTTCTCTCCAGCTCTCACTGCTGATGACTTTATGCCTTCGAATATCAGGCTGATTTAGCCTTATCTCCTGCAAAGCTATATATAGTATTTTGCTGTTGTAAAACTTGGCATTAAAGCATTTTTTTGTGCACATTAACCTTATGTGCTGCTTATGGTGGTTGGAACACCACAATATCCTAAAAATAGCACGGAAAGCCTTGACTGACCACATGGAAAGCAACAGACCGTCAGAAAGTCTTGGAACAAGGTTTATTAGTTGCTTCCAGGTAAGTTATGGTGTCATGGTTGCAGCAAGTGAGCTGGGAGCAAAGCTGAGAAAATAGAGATGGTAGAATATTTATTGATCAGAGGAGAAGAATGAGTATGTGCCAGACCTCCTACACATCTTTACTGACAGATCCTGACATCTCCATTGTGTGTGGTCAAGACAGTCATTGCCCAGGTTCATGGATCAGAGCAAACTGAGTAGTGTCAGCTAAGAAGCAGCAAAAAATAGCCAGCAGTTCACTTTCCCTTTCTTGTGCTGAATAGATTTCTATCATGGCAGAAAAGCTGGGCTTATGCACTCCTGAACCTGGATTTATCCTAAGGGAATGCCAATGACAAACTGTTCTTCAATATTTCTTTCCTGACAATGTAAACTGTCTGGAAATGATGTGAAGAAGTAGACTGCAAGCAGAAATGGATGGAATTAACTAAGAGGAAACACCATCTTAGTTTTTCCTTCGACCCAATGCATCTCTTTAAGATTGTTAAGGATTTTAATGCTCAAGTAGTATAAACAATCTTAGCAGATGCCAGCTGATCATGATCCCCTGTGGCAGCTAGGAAAGGGCAATTCATGCACCATCACAGCTGTTGTGTCTTTGGAAACATGCATCTCCAAAACAAAAGGAACAACTAGGAAAGAGGTAAGTAATCAGATAAAAGAACCCCAAGAACCCCCCCCCCCCTTTTTGTTTTTGTTTAATTACCAGACATGCTGAATGAGGAAGCTCTAATAAATATTCTTGTCATCAGTATGGCTTTGGGTGGGGAAGAAGAGGAGTACACAACCAAGAAAATTGTATCTATCATGCTGATTTAGCAAGTGGGTTTTAGCATTTTTTCTCTAGCTCTGCTAAGGACTTGTGCCATGTCTGTCTGTTTCTATTGCCAGTGTCACAGACCTTCTTAGTCTGGAACTGCCTTGAAGTCACTTTCAACTTGCAGATGAGGAACAGTGACAAAAGTACATAAATTTTCTCAGCAAGTCGCTTTTCCTGGCAGCCCTCTAGCCTGGTCCAGAAGCTATCCGTACTTATCACCATCTGACTGAAGAGTTGTACTGCTCCCAAAGGAGCTCTTGGCTTTTTTGCAACAGAGCTGTCACTTCCTTAGTATCTGTAGGTCCAAAGTGAGAAGCTAATATCTTCTGGTGGTGGTTCCAGGAGGCTTCCATGATCATGTTTTTCCAGAAGAAGGGCTTGCTGCTGTGGTTAATGGGGGAGATGCCTTCCTGAAGCTCCACCCCTTCCTGAAGCTCCTTCCAAGCATGGTTGTGGTTTTTTTTTCTTAACTCTTGTTTGCTTTACTATCATCTTTGGCACCAGGGCTAAAGCTGACCATGGTCAACTAAAGGTGTCAATGCAGTCTGATGCCTAAATATGTAGATAGGTACTGACTGGGAGTCTCCAAATTGCATCACCCTGCAGCTCACAAACCAGTCGGAGTTAGGCAGTGCCAGGCGTGCAAAGTTTAGATATTTAACTTCTATCTAGCCTCTAATTTGGGGCACTTAAATACAGTCCCATAAGCCTCAAAGACTCCAACCTGCTACCACCTGTAGGAGTGAACTATGAAGTCCCCCAGGCACTGAGAGAGATCATAAAATCATAGAATATCAGGTTGGAACAGACCTCAAAGGTTACTTGGTCCAGCCTCTCTTGGGAAAAGCATGATCGAGACAAGATAACCTAGCAACCTGTCCAGCTGAATCTTAAAAGTGTCCATGCTGGGGAAGCCACCACTTCCCTGGGGAGATTGTTCCAATTGCTAATTGTTCTCATTGCGAAAAATTTTCCTTTTGTGTCCAATCAGAATCTCCCCAGAAGTAGCTTGTACCCATTACCCCTCATCTTTTCTATGTGATTTCTTTTAAAAAGGGAGTCTCCGTCTTTGGAGATGCTCAGACACAGCTGAGGAGGGAAGTAATTTGTTCTTGCAGTTTCCCTTCCCTTGGCCTTCACATAGCTCAGTCCAGGGATATCTCGTGGCCATACCTCTATAAAGTAGCAGCCATCATGCTAAGTATGGTGACATATTAAGCTTTTAACAGTTTCTGTCCCTTGCCATTTTTTTCCAATCCATACAAGCATTTCTCTGCTTCCAAAGGCACCCACATGCACTGTCTACAAGTGAAAGATTTATCTTCTTTTTTTTTCTAATTTGTACATTTTCACTGAAATGAAAATCCTGCTTTCAGCTACAGCTTTGCAGTGGATTATAGGATAACTTAGGAATTTTAAACAACAATACTTGTGATTAGTAGTTATGGTCCACCCTGACTACTCTGAGGAAGAACAGCTGTTCCAGCCACAGGAGTTTTCACTGTTGTATGTTGTTGGACTTCCTTGGCTATCTCAAGGTGTAGCCAAACACTAGTGGGTACATCCAGAGCTGCCTCGAGCCCTGCTAGATCCCTAAGTACTGAACTGACCCATCATGGCCAAAGAAAACAATACTCATTGGCACTTTTTGGGCTGCTCTGACATGCATAAGGAATTACTCACCACAAATTGGTCTGTAACATGAGAAAACAGTTATGGATTTGTTCTTTTCTCTCTTGTTAAACTGCGCCACTTCAGGCATAGTTAAGCTGTTTGTAGTTCACGCCTGTAAGTGAACTGGGGATTTCATGCAGGGATATCTTGAATTTCTCTGTGCCATGCATTTGTAATGATTTCTTTTTTGTTCATCCAGGACATCCCACTGCCATCATGTCAGCTGTTAATAATATCATTCTTTCTCCATGAGCCATATGGCATACTCCAGGAGCCACAGAGGATATATCTGCACTGATGACTGTGCTCATGTGTCACAAGTTATCTCCCCTGCCTCCACAGAAACAGCACAGCATCCTTGAGAAAGTGGTTTAAACATAATTATAGGCCAGATTCACTCTTGAACTACTAAACTAAAAAGTTAGTTCAGGCATACATTTGGCCTTATTTGTCAGCAGTTCTTTCAAAACCTCTCCTTCTGTCTGGTGGAGGCTGGTGGCAACATGCCATCAGCAGCTGACTAGCATGACACACAGTCCAGAAACGGGGCAAGTGAGGTTATCAGGAGATAACTCAGCATCATTGTCAACATTCAGTCACCATCTTCCCTGGCCTGGTTGCCATGGAGTTGTAGCATATGCTACACAAAATAACAATGTTATTTTAGGAGAACTATGCAATGAAATTCTGTCCTTAATCCACCAGGCTCCCTACATGCCAATTGTTGGGGTGTTAACTGCAGTTTGCAGTGTTGCCATTGATGGAAAACTCAAAAGTTCGTGTTTTACCAAATGATATGATACACTTCTATGGCACAGGCACAAGACATAGTTATGCATCACCAGTATTAGCTGAATGCTCTTAAGCTGTATCTGTGGAAAATTAGCATTTCCCCCTGATGTGCTTGACTGGCTTCACGTCATTCCTCTGGCAAGAGGGACAGAATTACAAAAGCTTTGTTTTTTCTTTTTTTCCATGTGCCATAGCCAACAATGTTGTACACTATTAGCCTGTAGCACAATTTCTAAAATTGGAATTTCCATTGCTTGGAAGGCAGACTAAATGTTTTCTTTTTGGAAAGGCTCTGTGTGTTTCTCTCTCTGCAGCCTTTCTTCCATACTTCTCCAAAACATATGTTTTCAATCTTTTTTCATTTATATGTAAAAAATCACTGCTGGAAGCCATTTTTTCTTTGCCGTTTATTTCCCACTGAGCTCCTTAAAAAAAAAAAACAACAAAAAAAAAAAAAAAAAAAAAGGAAGAGAAGCCAGAGATGGATATACTGGTATGATAGAAGAGAGAGAAGGGGGAAAAAAAGAACAAATGAATTCCTCAGTTCAAACATGAGCCTGCCAGACTGCAAATCAAAGATTTACTGGAATCCGGAAATATTCAGATCATTTTTCCTTTTCCTTTTTTGTGCTTCGAGGTGCTATCTGGCAGCCACAGTGCCAAATTATTGTGAGAAAAGTGGTTGTTCCCAGTATCTTCAGTTGGCACCGGAAGCACCAGTTCTAGGAAGTCTCCCAGGGAAGCTGCTTTTTATACCTCTGCTCTAATTTTAGAGACAAGAGGTTTGGATAACGTGAGCATGCATCCACCTTACAAGAGGCTTCTGCAAACTGAACCTGACTGGAGCCTTTCAAGGGTCATGTGTGTCTCCCAGAAGCTCTGGATTTCAAATGAAGGTCTTTAAAAGCATGGTTCACTCCTGATTTCCCCATTTAACGTGGCCATGGCAGAATCAAGCTCCAAATTGCCAACTATGGGAAAGAGTTTTTAGAAATTAATAGTGCCTGTGAGCATAAACCAAAAAGAAGGACAAGGGCATCTCAGTTTCTGAGACTTGGTCTAGGAGCTGAGACTCACAGCATTAAGACATTTGATTGCTCCAAACATAACTACAACCAACAAAAAGGGCTGCATTTTATGAATCAGTATCCATGCCTGTGATTGCTATGGACTTTGTTAGCTTGGTCCCCCAGTATAGCTCCCCCGTAGCCAGAGATCTTTGTCATGAGCCTGGCTGGCCTCCCAGCACCACCTACTTCCATCTGAACTGGATGCCATGAGATCCCACCCAGAGGAGTCAAGCCTCCCCGGGAACAATGAGTAATTCTTGGGAGACGCCACTGGAAGGCTGCTGCCGTGGCACGGGAAGGCCGATAACATCTCCCGAGCCACAGCGGCCCTTTGTGTCGGCAGACACAAGTGGGATGTTCCTTCTTAAGCTTTCCAGAGTCAGAGGAAGTGGGCCTTGAAACACAATGCTTATTGAAATCGACTTTCATCTGGGGGATCTCGCGGCATAAGTGCTGCTCGGTGATGTGCTTTCCATCTGCAGCCGAGGCCTCCTGATGCATTTCCTCTGTTTGTTCCAGAGGGATGGATGGCAGCACCTTAAAGCAGGCACACATTGTACTGGCTGGTGGGCATTATTCTGGGCTGCGGAAAACAGTAGTCCTGAGCAATAAGAGTATCCTCAGGAGCTTCTGGTGGAAGTGGATGACATGTTGAATTACCTCCTCTTTCTTCTTCCCTCTCCATATGAATAGTAGGGTCATTAATAGAAAGGTTTAAAAGCATTTTGCATCTAGCCATGGTGATGTTACATGCTCTGTTCAGTTTCTCTCAGCAAGGAAAGGCCAAGTACACTTATGGAGCTAAACAGTTTAAGCTCTGCAGAGCAAAGCTGTAAATGGGGGTAAACTATAGCTGCTAGGGGACTGCTGAGTGTTACACAATGTTGTTTCACCATACTTGACAGAGACTGGATGATACAAAAAACAGAGTGCAGAAGGACATTGTCACTAACAGATTCACTTCGGCCAGGAACTAAGACACTGTGGAGGCAAATCAACCCAGCAGCGCTTTTCTTGTCATATGGCTGCAGACTGGTTGCCTGCTTCAGGCTGTGACTTTGCAGGGCTTCTGGTTGTTCATGGAACCTTGTCATTAACCACAAGGGACATCTAAGCCGAGGGTGGTTGCAAGTACAAATGAGTACCATGTGAGTCTGCCATGTGGGCAAGCATGTAATTGAATATGGGAGTATAAGGCCAAAATGTAGCCATTTCTAAAGAGTAAATGTTCTAATCAAATCCCATGGAATAAATCCCCTTTTCTGCTATAGGGTACTGTTGAAAGAGATAGACATGCTCTACTTATTTGGCATTTCTCTACCAGAAGTATTTCAGGAAGGCTCAAACTGCAGTGAGTTGAGACTGGTAAGAAGGAACCGGACTAAACTCTAGGCCTGAGCCCAGCTCATGGATCACAAGCTGGCTCTGGCAGCTGGGGATAGCTCCGCTGCTTAACCACCCTGAGAGGTTTATAAAGGGAGGAAAATCCAGACCAAAAATCTGAGTGTATGGGGGTCTGGGTGATGTGTTTTGTGGGAGGAAGATTACAAAAACCAGCATCATCCCCTCACAGTCCACTTTGGTAACAAAATGTGGTTTAAAATTTTCATATCTAGAAATATTGCTGGTGGATCCCCTCTGTGCTGCCTATTCAGGCATTCTAAAAAAACATCCTTACCTCCATCTGCCTCCAATGAGTAAGTGCCATTCAGTCTGAAAGGGAGAAGAATGCCTTTTTTCACTCTTGATCACTTGTCTGTCTGGATTCAGACATCATGACGCTTCCCGGGAGGACTCAGAGCAGTGGGGTGAGGCCGAGCCGGGGTAGGAGACACAGCAGGCAGGGCAGGCAGGTAGGAGGGCAGGCTGCCTGCCCCACCATACTGCTGGAGAAGAGCCACTGGAATCAGAACTCAGGGCAAAGGCAGGCTGAAAGGAAAACCACACCACAGAATGTAACAAGAAAAAAAAAACTGAGAAAAAGGAGGAATTAAATGTTTTTTAACATCTGTAATGTTAAAATGTTTAAGATCTGTAATTTTTTGTTTTCCTTACTAAGACAGGTCAGGGTATGCTAAATAAAGGGCAGCAGGATACACATCAGAGAAATTAGGAGATTCTGGATTTATTAAAATGTTAATTTACTGTAGCAAGGGGAAGGCAACTCAGGCCAGTGACCAAAGGAAATTTTTGGTCAAATACTAGGAAAAAGTATGGCCCATGAGAATTTTGTTAATAATACTGAGGACTACAATGGTGCGCAAAGCCTTCAGTCAAGTTAAGTTAGGCCTTTGCTGTGTGTAATGCTGTAGAAACATATAGTGCCTATTCAAGAACATTATATAAAAGCTACCCTAAGAGCAAGCTTTAAAGCTTCACCACAGCAGTCATCTTAAATATCTGAGTGACTGCTGAACAAAGAACCATGATGGCCACTACTAGGCAGACATATGTATATGGTCATCTGCACTGTGACATCTACTCAACACATCGTTTTTTCTGTGGCTAACATTTCAGTACCATCAGGAACCATAATGCCTCACACAGGGAGGTTCAGGGTGAATTGATAGTCCTGAACTGGGACAGGATGAATTGTCATCATGATCCAAGTTGACTGAAGAAGGATCCTGGTTTAGGCTGAAGCTATTCCCATAACTTTTAGATAATTAAAGCTAGGTATAATAAATTCCAGCCTCAGCATCTTTCATCTGAACAGCAGTCATATTAGAAATGTCATTAGTGTTGTGATGAATAGAATAGAATAGAAAACAAAACTTTAATTTGCCAAGCTTCTGAGAGTAAGACATCATTTTAGAAGTTTGGTGCTGCTGAAATACATTGCTCCCACACTGCAGAAATCAAGGAACCCAACTGGTAAAGAGTACCATACAGTTAAGAGTGTCTTAGTATGACTGTCTTTTCATAGCAACACATATCTTTAATACAAGCACTGTTTAGAAAGCAGACATGTCACTTCCAAATGTGCCTAACTTTTCTGGGGCTTCTCAGATTCTCTGTATTGGAAGGCTGAAGATTCAGAGATACTTAATATAAAATTCTTTTGATTCCTGAGTCTGTACAGAGACTCACTGTATTTTTCATTATTCTCAATGCATCTCTGAAGAGGTATCTGCCTAATCCCAAATCCATTCTTCTAGAAGAAGCGAGTGCCTGAAAGATTTACACTGACAGCTGAGTGTACCTGAAACAGAAGGAGGGTCAGCAGAGTAAGGTGAGATTTCCTGGCAGCGATTTAAAAGGAGATGATGGAGGATTATAGCCTTTTAAGTCAGTTGTTGCATTATTATTTATGCAGTCTCAGCTTTAGCCATCCTCCCACAAGCTTACCAGGACTCAACAGCTGCTTCTACTTGCTTTCACTTAATGTGCTGTTTTAAAGCATGGTGGAAATTAAATCATACAATCATCACGAATGCGACCAGTTTAATAACCAAAAGTCTGAAGTGTCAAACAGAGTAGTAAAAGAGTAAACATGATATCATGAGCTCTGGTACCACAGCTTTTCCTTCTCCTTCTTTCTTTCTTTTCTTTCTTTCCTTCTTTCTTTCTTTCTTTCTTTCTTTCTTTCTTTCTTTCTTTCTTTCTTTCTTTCTTTCTTTCTTTCTTTCTTTCTTTCTTTCTTTCTTCCTTGCTTCCTTTCTTCCTTTCTTCTTCCTTTCTTCCTTTCTTTCTTTCTTTCTTTCTTCCTTTCTTCCTTTCTTCCTTTCTCCCTTCCTTTCTTTCTTTCTTCCTTCCTTTCTTTCTTCCTTCTTTCCTTTCTTTCTTTCTTTCTTTCTTTTCTTTCTTTCTTTCATTCTTTCTTTCTTTCTTTCTTTCTTTCTTTTCTTTCTTTCTTTCATTCTTTCTTTCTTTTCTTTCTTTCTTTCTTTTTCTTTCCTTCTTTCTTTCCTTCTTTTATTTTTCTTTCCTTCTCTCTTTCTTTCTTTCTTTCTTTTTCTTTCCTTCTTTCCTTCTTTTCTTTTTCTTTCCTTCCTTCCTTCCTTCCGTCTTCTTTCCTTCTTTCTTTCCACTTCTTTCTTTCTCTTTTTTTTTCCTTCTATTTCTTTCTTTCCTTTTTTTCCTTCATTCCTTCCTTCCTTCCCCCCCCCTCCTTTTTCTTTCTTTTTCCACAAAGAACTGCCTTAAGAACTGTACCTTAAGGGAAGTCCTATCAGAAAGGGACTATCATCCCTTGGTCTCTTCTTTCCTTTAGCTGATACCAGTCTCAATGACTTTGTGTAAAATTCAGTGACTAAGCACCACATTTTGTCAACATGGATCTCAACTGCTTACTACAGTGCTGTATCTTTAGTAACTGGACACAGCATCTGAGGCTGTCATGTAGCAGAAGATCTGTAAAGCACCAGGGTGGGACAGAATAGTCACAGCATCTCTTGGTTACCCTGGGTTGGGCAGGTGGTGAGTAAGCAGTGTAATACCAAACATGTGTGTCACTAGATAAAGCATGTCAGCATGACTACAGTCTAAATATTATAAATTTAAAGCAGCTTAAGTCCGTAGCTGCCTCCACAGACAAATCCAGCATTAAAATATGAAAAACCTCAGCTTTGCTGTTGGTTAAGCCTGGAGGTGCTTAAATTCTTCATGATACTTGCGTTCCTCTTTGGGGCATGAGCCGAAACACCTGGGCAGTGTTGTGGCGCAAAACAGCACGGGGCTGAGCTCTCAGGAAGAGGTAGAGACTGAGGCAGCTTATGGAGGAGCGAGGCTTGCTCTCCCCTGCAGCATTCCCAGCTAGTTAACTCTGCAGCTTTGCTGTCCCCCCTGCCTTTTCCTCCTCAGTTGCTGCACTGGTAGAAAGTGGGGGAAGGAACTTTAACCAGTGTTTCAGTGGCCTCCCCCTTTCTGTCGTTCCACCTTCACCTCCGCTCAGCACTCACTGTACCTTTGGAAAGAGCTAGTTTTCCTACCTGATTCAACAAGAATTGCAAACACCTCCCCAGTGCCCTCCTTCCAGCTGGCTGCAGTGTTTGGGGCTGTCCTTTGCCCCCATGCATTCAGCATATATCAATTTAACAAAACTGAGGGTGTGCAGCTAAACGTACAATTTCTGTTACTCTCCAGGAGACTGTTTTTGGGCTTCATTATGTTCCCCACATCCCTATCTCTGAGTCAGTGAAGGCTGAAGCTTTTCAGCACAGTATGCTTTTGTTAAGGAGCTCATCCTCAAATTGACAATGTTCCATCTAGCATTAATTTAGCATCTAACTCATCGATAAAACCTGTTACAAAAAAGGCTGGAGGGGGAATTGACATTAAAAGCACTAAAAATAAAACTTCCTTCTGGGATACCTGGGAACAAGCCTGCAGAGTCAATGAGAAACAGAAGGCCAGATCCCAGGTTCACTGCTGAATAGCAGATACTCTCCCCCCAAAAGTGCCTTCTAGGCTGACCCTATGCACTTGAGTCCTGTGTCCCTTGGGAGCTGCAGCGCAGGAACAGAACAGCCCCTATGGGTCCCTGCCTGCTCCCTCCCCGCTGGCCCATGACGCATGCACCCGGGTGTAGCAGGCAAGAGGGTGAAGTTGTAAGAGTCTGAAGAGGCCTCAGGAGCTTTGCATTACGTACAAAAAAAGGACAGAAAAAAATAGAGGCAGGGCTTTGGAGTCTAATCAGCAGTGATTGCTTCCTGTGCAGAAGTCAGCTGTTTCCATACAATAGTCAAGCTGTTCAGTCTCTAGGCGCCATCCCAAGGTCATCATTTCTCTATTGTTGTTCCCCACCCCCATGGAAAATTCCTGTGTTCTTTTATGTATATAAGGGTGTTTGTTTTGTTTTGTTTAGTTTTTTTAGACTTGGAAAACTCACGCCTGCCTCTCGTGGTTGTGGAGGGTTTGGCACTAGGTACTGACCTGAACTTGGCTTTTCAGGGCTTTTCGTTTGCTGTGCGTTATCAATGCCTGATGTGCCTCTTATCTCAACAACTTTTTAAGGTTTTTAAGCAAAATACTTATCTGAATTTTGTTATGTGGAGGATGTAAGCCAAATTCAAAACTGACATATTTTTTCCTACTTGCTTTTCTAGGAATTCATGTGTCATTGCCCTCTGAGACAGCGAGAAATGAGGCCATGTCAGTTTCTAGATATTGTTCCCTTATGAAATATTTATTCATTCACACACATACAAACCTTGCTCTTTCAAACCTAGCTAGTGGAAACCGTGAAAGGAAGTGTTTTATCCTAAGAAGCCATTGAAGTCATCATTGTGTTGGTTTATTTTGAGACCTGCTGAACAAAATTCTAAAACCTTCAGAATTCAGAAGTCTTGTAGAAAAATATTTGTTCTGGGCAGCTTCTCTGATTTCTCAGAATTCTTCCAAATCTCTTTCACTGGGCTAGAGCAGATGCTGGGCAATACTAAGCAACTTCTTAAAAACCACTGCCTGTTATCTGTTGCTGCTGACATCAGTTGGACAAGGAGATTTAGCTCTTTGCAGGTTTGATGCTACCTATAGCTCACTCTACAGTTTTCAGAAGCTTTGACTAATTCGCTGTGAATTTTTCTGGGCAGATGTAGTTTACTAAGCAGAACTGGAAAAAAAGAAATAAACGTGGATTTCGGGAAGGGCCTATTCCCTGGCATCCCATACTGCTGAGGAATGCAAGATGGGAACAGTTTATTACCGTACCAACACTAGGATCTCCACATGAGATATTGGCCTCTCAGGATATTCAGTGGTGATTGTGGCCTCACAATGTCACCTCTGGTGTCACTGTTCATGAAACAATCATGCTCCTCAGCCTGGGGCTTACACAAAATTTAGGACAACTCAATGCTTTAATGCACAACCATTGAAGGAGGCCAAGTCAGATAAAAACTGTGTATTTAGTTATGAAAAATGCTTTTTCCCTAATCTATCCTTTTTTTTTCACACACACACACACCGCAAACAAACATGTTTTGATGGTCCCTACTGTTGCTGAAGCAAGCAAGGCTGTGCCAGCCCCTCCCCCCTCCTCCCCCCCCCCCCCCCTTTTTTTTGGGTTTGCGGGGTTGGGGGCATTTGTTTCAGTATACAGACTTCCTTTGAACCTGTAAG
This sequence comes from Falco biarmicus, assembly GCF_023638135.1. Lineage (NCBI taxonomy): Eukaryota > Metazoa > Chordata > Aves > Falconiformes > Falconidae > Falco > Falco biarmicus. The sequence goes on along the minus strand of NC_079293.1, from coordinate 53,756,196 downwards.
CTATCACTGCTTGTAACTCACCCTCTAATTTCTCTCTGGGTGATTTTTTGCAGTTTGTGCTTCTTAAGTTCCCTCAGGGGCACAGAAATCTGCTGCTCAGCTGCCAGCCAAGTTCATGAATATCTGTGCCTCTCCGAGTCCCCTTCAGAAGGTACGGCCAGACAGGTTTCACAGTTCTGCTGGGAACAATCGCTGTTAAAACACTTTTGTTTGAAGGCTTCTTCCCAATTCTATGGGTTTTGATTATTTCTTTTCCAGTACATTATTCCACTGTAATAGTTTTGTTGGGGCTATTTCTAGCTGCTGAATAGATTATCATTCTATCATTAGACAAGACACCACAAAAACCCTCTCTGATAACTGCGTCATTTCGAAAATCCTGAGTGAGTTACTGTTTAATGTGAAACCTGTGTAGTATACATAGGACAAAAAGTAAATTATATGCTTTTAGCCTCTGTGAATAGATTTTTGTACTCTTTAGGGTTATTTAGAAAAATAAAATAAAACTTTCTGGTTGTAAGCCATTGCTTTGTAGTGTTAGCAGAGTTTCAAAGTGACAGGTAGAAACTTAAGCACAAAAAACTGTAGAGATTTACATTTGGCATCTGTACACTGCCCTTTTCCCCTTTCCCTGATGACTGTCACTACTGTATTATGTCAAGTGCCAGTAAGATTGTACCATTATGTTGAAACGCTGTCTTTTAGTTCTACTACACACAGCTTTTAATTAAAGGCCCTTTTCCAGATTTATCTCACAAATTCAACTACAAAATCCTTTTCCTTCTCAAGGGTGATTTTTTCATGTCTAATATTTACTGCCACAGCAAGATACCCAGGAATTTTCTACTAAGTATGGTATTCTACTAAGAATGGTATTCAGCACTGAGTATCTGTGCTAGTACAGTTTACTGGTTGCTGATTTCCAGAAACTGTTAAGTCCTCAGTGGCCCACAATAAGGCTAAATACAGATTTCTCTACAGCCCCTACAGTAATGGCTCAGAGCACTATAGTTCTTAATAACACAGTCCTAGGGTTTCAGTTAACAATGTCACAGCACAATATCACATCTGCCATTGATTCTTAATGAAAAAAGTGAATGTTACATAAATACTTTAATGCAAAGGCATAGTCAAATAATGGTTTAGAACTGTGAAAGAAAATTAGCAAAACTAAAAAAATGCTACTGCAAATTCTTTGTTTCATTTTACACATAAATAAAACCTAAAAGAAAAGGAAAATACTGCTCCTAATTTACACAAATAGCAATAATTAGGCTCTTGGATTGGATGCTTATGTATCACCAGAGTATCACTCAGCAGACTGTCATGCAAACTGAACCGCACCTCTCTTAATGTCCTTTCCATCCCTCTCTCTCTTCTTCCTCTCCCTGGCAGAAAATGGCATGAAATTTATTGCTTAAAAACAAAACAGACAAAACCAACTACAGCAGAACAAACTTTGCTTCTCAGGGCAATTGCAAATTCATTCTCAAGAAACACGGTTAATATCACCTCCACTCTATTACAATGGTTTGAATATTGTTTCCTTTTAATATTTATTTATGTTCATTTATTTCAGGGCAATGGGTCATTTAAAGCTAATAATATGTAATACTGCAGCACCCAAATATCATGATCATGCAGGAGTTTTGCACTGTTCACTGAAACATATAATGTACTCAAGGAAAGGGGATGAAATGGCAATGATTTGGGATGAAGCAGAAGATTAACTTGGAGTTTTATTTTGTTTAAAAATGAGGTTTGTCCTCATATGTTATTGTATACTATAACAATGTTTCTGAAAAGGATGGACAGATTGACTTCCTCACCTTTGCTGTGATATATTTCCCAGACGGCTTAATAGCTAACATTCTAACAATTTTTTTGTGTTTGTCTTCTCTTCCTAGGTCTCATTTATACCTTTGAAGAAGATGATTCCTTCCTGCTATGTTTCAATACCTAGTTTATTAAAATCTTGCCAGTTACTTTAGATCATCGTTATCTTCAAAATTGCTGTTGTAAAGGTGAAGCCCTTTGGAATAATGACGATGACATGACTTTTTAAAATCTCTGAAGTAGTTAATTATATTCCTGGAGAGCTGGGGTAATAACAAGAATACTCTGAGTTGTAATAAAAATGTAAGAGGATTTTTAGAAGGGTATAAATCAGTCTTTAACTACAGTCTGCTTTGAATTATCAAAGGCAATTGAGAGAGAGAGAAGGGGAACAGAAATGAGATAACTCACATGAAGCAATAGCACAGGAAATATAAACCATATGTAAGCTAGGTTATGAAAATACACCAGCATATTTACCTTCAAGACACTTGTAAACACATTTCCATGGAGAGCAGGAATAACTGTAAGCAGCAGTTGGTCACCTGGGGCCCAGCACATGTGGCTTTTGCCCCCCATGGCTGAGTCCAGGGTAGGGCATTACCCCCGCACCACCAAGGTAAGGTGGAAACCGGTCATGGGTGACTGAGGGTGACGGTACTAGGAGTGCCTGGCTGGTAACCTCCCAGTAGGTTGCCCACACCTAAATGGAGGCACAGCACAGTGCCGTATGTTCTCCATATGTGTGGTACTCAGCAGCTCTGGCAGAGGCAGGCACTCTGTGGTGGGCTGGGGCTTTCCCACACAGCATCCACCACCACACAGGAGCTGCTCATATTTGCTTCTCTCCATTGCAAGAGGGAATGAGACCTCGACAAGTCTATGTAAACACAGATTCTGTGGAGCAGCTGGCACCAGGTAATCACATATAAAAACTTCATATACATTTTAGCATTCGGTAAGTAGAGGCACTGAGCAATGGCTGGGGTTCTCAATGCTCTTAACTAAAGGCCATTATTTTTCGGTTTCTGGCAGCTGGGTACTGTTTAAGAAAGGAAAATAGAGCTAAGCTTACTGGTAACATGAGCCTGTGCAGGATTTTCTGTGTTCCTGCTCTATTTGTCTGACATTCCAAAAATAGCCATAGCATAAAGGAGTATTCTGGGTGCTGCTCCTTACCCTCTGCTTTCTAGGAACCCCACTGCATGGATGAGTTCCTGTTGCCACTTTACACATATCATGTTTTTTCTTCCTTGGACTGTGACTCTCATAAAAAAGAAGCTTCTTCTATCACTAAAAATAAAAAACACTAACAAAATGTTCTGATCAAAGTGATTCATTCATCAGCAGAATGATTTTTACATGTTGCTGCTTTGCATGTGAGAATGATTACACAAGGAGAGAGGCTGTGAATAGTGTTAGTGTTTACATAGTACCAAAGTATAAGGTTGCTCCTTGTCACCAAAACAGCACCGAACCCTCATGATACACTAACATGTGCGTGGTAGCTGATGACACATCATTGCTGCCTACATTAGCCCAGCAAAGATGCTTTGTTCCCTGATGTCATGAGTTTCAAATCCCAGCTGGGGATTTACTGACTAAGCCACAGTGAGCTGCTGTGAGTTCCCTCCCAAAAGGAGAAGAGGAATAAAATAAAAAGGCTTTCTCCTTCCCATTTCACTTCAGAAGTACTGCTAAGCACTAGGAGTTATTTCCCTGTTGGTACCAACATGTTACTACAGTTCTTGCTGACAAGAGCTACATACACCCACCAGTGGAGAAAAGGCTCATTAGCCACCCCAGGACAAGGCATAATAGTGATTCCTTTGAATTCAGATGTATAAATCATGACAAAATCCTCATTCAAATGAAATAAAAAACTGAAGCGTCAGCATTTCTCTACAGCAGGCCACTTGTTCCCCTGTACAAATGCAGACTGAGGAATTCTAGTTTTACTGTCAGGTAGCCACTTCTTAAATTCTTGCTCTTGTGTTTCTGCAAGTCCGTGTCTTTTAGTAATGACACAACATATGTTGCATATGGAAGAGGTTAGAACATACAAGCTTCATACAGACACTCCAACAGGAAACCATTATTTCTGCCTTCTTCACCATGAGACATGAGTAGTGCAAGTGTATCACAAGAGCTGAGGCTAGTCAGCCTCTACAGGAGGTTCTTCATGCTGAGAACTAAAACAGAATAGGACAGAGGCCTGGACTCTTGCTGTTACTGTTGGTGTGACCTTTATGAGTGATGATCCTAAAGCACTACACAATAGCTGAGGAGTTAGCTTCACAGCATGCCTAGAAAGCAGGGATTATTACTTCATTGCTAATGAAGTGAAAACTCAGTCACAGAAAAGTTGTGACTTGTACATAGTCACACACATAGTCACACAGGAAGGAGTCAGGAAGAGGAAAAAATGTCTAACCAGTGACTTAAATTCTTCATCCTTTTCTCCTATTTATTCACTGCATGGTCTTGGGTGCTTCCTATATATCTACTCATCCCAGAGAAGTGCTTTAAAACTCCATCCACACATGGACAGCATGTGGATATATTTGAATGGAATGAAGAACTAACAATTTCTCATTGCTGTTCTCAAGAAGCATGGGGTGAGGTCAGGTGGCACCTGAGGCAGGTAGGGTTTGCAGAAGCCTGGTGTCCCAGAGGGGTGGCAGGAGAGTGAGCACCAGCCTGGCTTTTCCTCCTGCAGCAGCAATCCACTGCAAAAATTGCTTCACAAAAACAGTGTAAAGAAGGGCAAAGTGGGTGCTGGGGTAAGAAAACAGAGTTTAAGTGATCCCAGAGCACGAAAGCATTCAAAATCATATGACTCCTGTGTGCTGCCACATCTTTTCCCCTAGAGTGAGGGCCAGTGGGAGTCAAAAGAACTAAACCACCATCCTGGTCCCCTGGAATGGTCAAGACTGAAAAAACTCTGAAATTAATGGAGGTTATGAAATACGGCCAGGCACTGAAATGGAGAGGAATCAGCAAGCAAGATGGACAGATCTAGGTGAAAATAAGAACCCAAGGACAGTGTGAGAGAACTAAGGGAAAATAATTAACAAGAATTAAAAAAGGATTATAATTGGTCTAGTGAGGTGCAGGTGTCCACAAAGGTCAGTCAGAAAAAGTGGGAAGTAAGACCGAAAAGTGTTTTCTTATCCCTAACTCTAGAAAAAGCAATGACAACTTATTTCTTCAGGGTGCAGGGAGAAAGAAGACTTTTGCTGTTGCAGAGGTTGCAGCACATCAGATGAAGGGGTTATAAAAGTTCAAACACATGCAAAATCTGTCAGCTGCCTAAGTGTGCACCAGGTTGGATGTACAAGCAGGGTGTTGCAGGAAAAGTAACTAATGGTTGTGTTTAAAATAGCACCGACCCTTCCTATCTTACTGGCACTGACTACAGAGCCAGGCACACACACCCAGGCCTGCTTTGTGCTTCAAATATTTGACTGGTCTGACTGTTTTGATTAGAGATGTGATTTCTTTTTGTTTGGAATTACTGTGGCAGTAAAAGCCCTCAGGTAGCAGCCATTGTACAGGTGTATAAATATGACCATATTTGTAGTCCTTCAACATCCCTTTCAATTTCTATATGGAATTAGGCAAAGCAGTATAAAATAACGTATTTCTAAACCATACTGTTGCATAGGCTGCTGTATTATTTTAAGTATACCAGGCAGCAGTTAGGTTTTCTGGACTTATCAGCTTACCTGGGTGGAAACCTCTGTCTCACCTTCACTGAAGCCAGGTTGCCTCACAGTAGCGGAGGGTATAAATTGTCCAGGCCAGACTGTTTGATCGATGTCCAAAGCTGGGCTTAACCTTGCTCGTTAAGTCGATTCAAACCTGAATGTTTCATTTGGCTGTCCTCTCCCTCTAGTGACTGTGGATCATCTCTAGATTACCCCTTTGGCAAAATAAGTCAAAACTAATGATGCCATTGCAGTGAATTTAATCAAGTTAAAACCATTAATTAATAAAGATTGACCAGCCTTTATTAACGTCATCATTGCTTTCTCAAAATAGGCCTTTGTAAGACCCTTTGAGCATTGCACAAACCTTGCATGGCTCTTCACAGACACGCTGTGGGCTGAGGTGTTCCCAGCCAGACAAGCCAGCTGCAGGGGGAGCGCAGCAGTGCCAGACAAAGCCTGCTCCAGGGATCTTAAGGGCAGAAGCTCAGGCTATGTGGCTCCTGCCACAGGAAGGGAAGGAGAGGAGAGGTGCAACACTGAAGCAGCAGGGTGCTAGGGGAGGCCTAGTACTGTCGGTGCTGGTGCTGGTGTGGGAAGGAGGTGGTGGTGGCCGCTCCTCTAGGAGGCCCTGCCCCTTCTGAGCTTCCTTTCTCCTCGTTCCCCAAAAAGTCACCTCAGATCCCAAATACCCTCAGCCTCACTCCCCAGATATCCTGCATGGCAGGACTGGGGCCATTTGCTGGCTCCCAGCTCTTCCCAGCTGAGGAGCAGCACTGGTGGCAGCTGGCCGATGCCACAGCCTTACATGTGTAAAGCGAGTCCCAGGAAGACACAGGAGGAGGGATACTTGGGAAGAAGGCTACCCTAGAGCAAAGGAATGGAGTCCCTCCCACACTGCCACCTGCTTGGAGCAAGAAAAGATATGGTCACGGCTGAGGGGCAGTGGAAGCAGGCATCAGGGGACCTGGTTTATTATTTTATGAGCCACTGTGCGTGGGCCATGGATCTGGCCTTGGCAGGACTTGCAGCAGTTTGGGGAGGAGATGTGAATTGCACTGTCCTGCGTGCAGCCCTCCTGCAGCATCACACACGGCAGGAAAAGGCTGTTCTCCTTCCCTCTGCTCTCTGCAGTTGCAAGCATATCCCCAGGTGAAGGGGGTATCTCAGTGCACTGGGTCACTAAACTCAGCAGTAAGCCCATGCTTACACACTGAAATCAGCTATGTCATTCTGGTCTAAACATAGAAGAGGGAAAATCAGTCCCAACTTGAACTGCATCCTGAAAAATGTATTTATGGGCTTCTCTGCTCCACGAATCGTCCTGCAAGCTCAGCAGAACCAATTACCCATTGCATTTATGGACAGCCAACAACAGCTCTCCCAACTCCTGCCAGTACAGGCCTTTGGGTTTTTTTTCCTTTTCAGATCTTCCATCTGCAGCAGAGGCACCAGACCAGGAGCAGGGATTCAGCGACAGCCAACATCTGATCCTGTGCACAGTGCTGTCCTGCTCTGAAATCCTGTCAGCTTTCATGAGGGAGCCGCAAGCCAAGCTGCACTCGCACCCTGCCGAAGTCCTGTGGGGAGGACATCTGGAGGGGAGGGAAGGGGCGCCATGCAGAGCCAGCCTCTGCCCAGCTCTGAAGAGGAATGCTGAGAGGGTCCTTGTTCCACGTGTGCCTCCTACTTTGTCCTAGTGGCTTGGCAGGGAAAAAACAGCGCCTGAATGAAAAAAATATGTTCACATCTCTTTAATCCATTCCCAACTAAATCCCCATCATTATCTGCAGCCAGCACTACATATAATTAAAGGGTTTATTTTTGTGTTACAAAATCTTTCCATAATTATGGAGTGTTTGTGAAGTGCAGCGTTTCTGTGTGTATATTTGAAGAAGTGAGGGACCTGTCATTTTTTCCATTTCCCACCGTATCACCTAGATATTCCTTTCTGTCCACACACCATTAGCTTCCTCCCCTCTACCATACAACCAGCTCCATTAGGATTTTATTTTTTTTTTAATAAAACATCAAAGATGACACTGCTTGTGAAGTACCCTCACAGACACCAAGCCAGGTGTCTGTAAAAACAGCATCTTTGCTCTGTCATCTTTCTCATCTGGAAGACTGGGATACTTTGAAATAAAAAGTAATGATGTGAAACTGAGTTCAGAGCCAGGGGACAGCTTTCCAAAGATTTGCTATCTAATTAACACTTACACACCTCTTAATTAGAATTCCTTTATATCATTATAGATAGAGAGACAGGACTGACTGAATTTCAGGGTGACAGGAGAGTCCTACAGGTTCTCTCCCCTCCTCAGTCAGTTCCTCCTCCTCTACAGGATGTTGGCAGGAGGATGAGTTCATACTGCTAAACAGAGAAATTGAAGCTGTGGGAAAAAAAAACCCACCCAAACAACCACAAAATTTAGAAGTGAAAGGACTATCACACATAAATGTCAATAGCTAGCTTGGTACTTACATAGTCCTTAAATGAAACTTGCATTAAGTCTTTTGCAAAATAGCTACTAGTGATGTTTGGTTTACATTTGCCCAATATGCTTCATAAAGCTGTCCATTAAGATTCTGGGATTATTTTATCCCATGTATTTGCAAAATGTTTAAAATGAGACATTTGGGTTTAGCCATAACAGTTGTAAAATATAAAAGTAGAAGTGGTAGCAGTTAAAAAAAAGGTAACAGCATTTGATTTCAGATAATCATTTGGTAACAATGATCTAACTGAACATCTTAAATTACGAAGAAAACCAAACTAGACAGAGATATGCACATACATATCTTTTGATCTTTACAGGTATCAGTCCTATTTTATTGCAGTCTTGCATGTGCTTACTTTCCTTTTAGACTTAACAATGAACTACAAAGTTGGTATGAAAACTGCCCATCACTGATTTTTTTGCTACTATCGACTCTAAGAGGAGTTTTCAGCACATGGATCACTTGTGATTTTTTATGTAAGATGCTATTCCTCTTTCGCCTTGTATGACTTCTCACATCTTGATTCACAAATAATTTGTTTTCTTAGTGGGAAGCATGTAAAACTGTCATACCTGAGAACAGAATTCCTTTGTTTACAAAATATTCTTTAAAAGAGTAATTTCAATTTGACCTAGTAAAGTATCAAGTGTTTCTCATCTATCAGCAATGGTATTCTTCTTATCAAGTTACACAGTCATTAGGACAAGTGACAAGTGGCATGCCTCTGTGTTATCTATTATGATGATGATGATTATTATTTATTAGTATTGCATCTGTAAAATGGTCCCTGGAGGCTTCCTATAATTGAGGTTACCACTTTCAACAGTTCAATCACTTGAAGCTCTTTTGACATGAAATGTATAATTATCTGATTAACTGGAAAGGGATGTAAGTATTTCATATTTCTTTTTGACAAAAACAATAGAAGTGTCCTTCATTTGTTATACTTTTCTGTGGAGAGAGTAAGGCAGTGGTAAAGCAGCCCCTGTAAAATCATTTAGTTCTCCAAGCATCCTCTTCACAGAAAGCCTGAATGGGGCAGGGAAACCCATTGCTGGCCCAAGGAGCACTGGTTTTGGGAACATTCCTCGGCTGCTGACGTATGCTGCACGTACTTAAGCTGCAGCGAATGTCACTGCAGTCAGCTGGGACCCCAGCAAGCAGTTATAAGGCAACTATTTCCTGTGTTCATGTCATTTCTGTGACACAGCTGTATTTTCAACTCAGGAGAGTTTTCCCAGGCCCTCTTTGCTGCCTGAACAGAAAAACAAGATGATCTATGAAACTGTTGGCTGCTCTTCTGCCAGACTCTCTCTAATTTTCAGGCTCTTTGAAGGCATCTGCCCACAGGCTTTAAGAAGGCTATGTAAATGTATCAGTTACTGGTAAAATTATGGTTGGACCCAATGAACTTAAAGGTCTTTCCCAACCTAAATGATTATATGATTTTATGATTCTATGAAAATAAGTATCTATAGATGTGCTTCTGATGACATGATTTTAATACAAAAGTACACTTGTGCTACACACGGTGCTCATTTCATGCAATGCTCTTACATCACAGTTAAAAATGTGTGGAAAGCAGAAACACTTACCTAAACATAGGTTAGAAAGGCTGCTCATTAACTGGGATCATCAAATAACATGATTATGGAAGCTAGTCTTTCAGCTGGGATAGGAAAAAGCCATGTAAGCGAATACATTTTGCCCCTTTATCTTGCCATTTCACTCATTATTTTCTCTTATGAATGCTCTGTTAGAATGATTTTTTTTCTTGGTTCTTTGAATCAGCATTTGCTTGAATGCAAAGTGGATGGAAAAAATTACATACTTAGAAAAAGGTATTTGCTGTAATGTTACTGGTGTCACAAGACACAGGATATCAGAGAATCAAGCTTTTCAGTCCTGCTTACTGGATAAGAAGAGCTTACTTTCTGTAGGAAAGCCTGTTTTACCAGCTCAACTACACTTTCTCTCCCTTCTTCCTACATTATCTCTATTTAGCTGAGTTGGCTATTGAAGAGAACATGCTTGAATAAAAGAAGCAACACAAACAGGCCAACAGAGACCCTTGTATATTACTTGCATCTGAAATGAATTTAATCTGGCCAGCTGAGCATGTTTATCCAGTTAGGGAGCAGGAAAAGCACCATGTCTTACCTAGCCAAGCAAGACTAAAGAACATGGCTCACATGCAAAGGATGTGCAAAGAATCTATTCATTACTATTTTAGCAGCACTTGGAGGCATCAGTCAGGACTGGGATCCTGAGGTGCTACACAAACACTGAGCAAATGACACCTTCCACCTTTAAGAGCTTACAGCCTAATTAGACAAGAGAAGCTGTCTAATTAGAAGTTATATTTCACTCCCAGTGACTGCAGACCTGGGTGAGGAGATGCTGTAAGTGCAGGCCTTTCTCCTGGGATCCCACAGCTAAATGTAAAGCTGCAGAAAGCTTTGCTTCTGAAACACCACAGCACAACACCACAGACAGTATTATCTTCATGATGGATAGTCTATGCAGTTCTTTTTTGGATAATATTGTTCTCTCAAAACTCCAATGTGTTAAAACTCCAATGTGTTAAAGTGTGCACAAGCAAGCAACACACACCTCCCTCTACTTCAAAATTTTTTATCAGGGCTGCCATGAGCAAAAAAGTATTACAGCTGTCAATATATCTCAGCCCACATGTAGCATGAATTCTAAATTATGAGCCATGTGACTACCAGAGCTGCCTGCTATAAAAAAAAACCACAAGACTGTAACCATGTCCATTAAAAAATACGTCAATGACTTTCTGCTTACCATGAGCTCAAAGCCCTCTTGAACTCAATATATTTTTTAAAATCATCTGGTGCCTGAACATATGAACCAAACACAGCACATCAAAGTGCCATGTTAGATCTTATGTGCCCATAGATTTCCCATCACTGAAGCAGAGGAAATTGTCTCTTGGCAATGCACATACAGCTCCTGCAGAGTTCAGGTCTTGTTTTTCTAGTAGGTCATAAGCTATGCTCTGTTTTAGATAACCTACCCATGGTATTATGGAATATCAATGTGAGCATTCATAGTCAAGAAAAAAAATTACTTCAGTTTGAGTTGTACAACAAAAGACAGTCCCCAAAGAAGCACAAGGGAAAGGATATCAGGTTCATTTGGTTACTCATCAAGGCCTTAGTGTAATTATACAATGGGATCTTGCTGTGTTAATTTGTCTTTATTAAAATGAGTTTGGTTTTGTGCTGTTGGATTCGACACAAATTCATGGGTATAACAGCATCATTAAATTACAAATTATGTATATATAAATGTTTATTGTATTGCTGCTGCTTCTGTTACCAAATTCCAAACTTTGCTATCTGTTGCCTGCTTTCCTTGCTCTTTCCTTCCAGCTCTTTCTGAAAGCCTTCTACAGTGTTTCAAGTGTGCTCTTTAGGCCAAAAAAGATAAAAACTCATCCTGTCTGTGAGGTTCTGCGTTTAATAGATATAAATTCTCAAAATCTGACTTCTGTTTTTTGAAGGACATGACAAATTGCTATAAAGACGCTGAGATGGCACTAAACGTGGGTGAGGCTTGCTGGGTTTCAATGGCAGTGTCACATGCTGTCAAACTGTCCCTAAACAAAATAATTTGCTCAGAAATAGCAACTGAGATATGAAAACCAGATTAGATGACTTGTTGTTTTGAGGGATTTTTCTTCTGGGAATGCATCTGAAGGTGTGATGTGAAAAAAAAGAGAAATCTGGAGAAAAATTAAAAGAAAATGTCGATGCAGTGCTTTTTTCTCTCTGAATGGGAGAGTGGAAAGAGTGGGAAACGTTTCAAATCTTCAGTACTGCAGATGAAGTACATAAAGATCAGAGCAGAAATTAAGATCAGAATATCCAGATCCAATTCTGGTTAGAGAAGACACAAGGAAAAATTTGTACTATGTAGGCATGTTAAATATTATTTTATTGCATAAAATGTTTAAATTTTATTGTATTTTGTAAACACAATACCTAATTTTGCCTCTAGCTACACCATTTTACCTATGATGATAAAGTACTATGTAGGTACCTAATGACTACTAAAAAGTCTGGCATTATACCAGTATTACCCTCAAACACTAAGACTGAGCTGAGCATACTAAAGATATATATACAAAGATATCCTTTTCCAGGCATTTTTCTAGAAGTATATTTCTTCTCTGTATTGATTATAGCATTGGCTACTTACGAACACTATGGCTATAACTTTCTTTTACAGTTATAAATTAACAATAATGATGCCTTCTATATGTAATACTTAAATTTTCCTGTTCAGAGATATGCCAGCAAGCAAACTTACCCATAACCACCTTACATTGCAGTATATCTCTACTACTGCATGTATTTGTCTATGCAGTGGAAAAGAATTTAAACACATCTGTGTATATACCTATGGCATAAGCAGTACTTTCCACTTTATAACTGAATTACATGTAAGACGTGTCTTGATCATAAATAAATAAATAAATAAATAAAGTTTCATTTCTTTGACTAGCTATTTCATTTTTGTATCTGTAGTTATTTTTATCCCTGAGAGATTTTTTGAGAAGGGGGTTGTTTCCTTGATTTTGCACTTATTCAGGATATTCCACCTCTAAATGTCCTCAGGCAGACAATACTTAAAAAGCAGGATAGAGCTGCTAAATAGTCGCCCTATAAAACAGCCCCATGCATCCAGCTGGGAAGGCATCTGTTCTTAGCAGAAAAAAAATTACATACAGGGAATCAAAGGACAGAAAATATATGGTGCAGCTCCTCCAAGAAACTTAGTTCCCTTAAATCATTGCTCTGGGCTAAGCTAAGTCAAGCAAGGTAACTCAGCTGTTTTGATGGAGGACAGATCTTCTCAAACTAGCTCTTAGAAGGGAGACTTCTTTGCTCCCTTATTGCTACATAAAAGAGAAAGAAAGCTTATTTCTTCTATGATGCAACTTGAAAGGGGAGCTGGTGTTCTGAGCTGGCCAGAACATGGTGATCTTGTTCACAGAGATCTTGCTCTGGGATGGTGTCAGGGCACTCTCTGCCTTATGGTGTCAGTGCTCAGCTTGCAAGTTAAGTATTGTGGGATTCTGTAATGCTTACTGAGGGAACGAACAAATGTGGTTGACATCGCTGTTTAAACAGGGTCACAAAATAACAGCTGAGAACCAGGATTTCCCAAATAGACAAACAAGCCAGGATGCAGCCTGGACATGTTGTGGGACAGATCTAGACAACGGATCATGTTCATGATTAGTCACCAAGATTTGGTCTGCAAGGACAAGCAATTTCTTTGGCTGTGAGGTGAGATTAAAAGCGTCTGACATACTAGCAGAATTATGAAAATGAAGAACAGTCAAGAGACTTGGGTGAACAGCTCACAGAAGGCAGAGATATTAATTTCCCTCCAATTCAAAAAGATGTTAACATGGTGTCTTGTTTAGGACTGAGAAAACTGATAGTAGAAAATATGATATACAGTTTAGAAAAAAAAGAAGAGTTCAAAAGCATGACAAAAAGACTTTGTAGGGACTTCTTCATGCACCACATTAACAAAGAAAAATTATGTGCGGTACATGTCAGTGGCTGGGGACTGTGGTCCCCCTCGTCTCCTGGGACCTGCCTATTCCATGCCACATGATGCCTGCTGCATGTATGTCCATGCCACATGAGAGGTGGATGGCCATGTCATCATGTGCACCTCTTCCAAAAATAACAAATTTTCATCTGGACTGTCCCTGTCATAGTATGCAAAGGCCTTTAATGGGAATATTGGCAGCTTGTCCTTCTCAAGTTACTGTCATGCCCCATTTCCTTGGGATTTTTTCAAGGCAGGGACACACTGAGGACCAGAGCTCATCCAGTCATTCTTAGTGGAATTAATCACTGGACTTTGGATAGCAGCAAACATAGCAATGCAGCTGTACATTTTTTTACAGAAAAGGGGCTCTGGTTTTAAATAGGACAATGAATGAGAGCAACAGGTAATAGGTAGTAAAACTAATGAAATGAAAGACCAGTGAAAAGTTGACAAAATAATTAAGAAACGTTAAGGTTATGTAGTGATGGAGTTACAAGTTATGTGAACATATTAAAGCACGCTTGGATTCCCTATAATCTTAGATTTCAGAGTTCAAAGGTCTACCTTCATAGGTTGAAGGGAGAAAGGATGGGGGATACACCAGAGGAAGGGAAAAAATAATCAATGTGGGACAACTCGAGGGAGAGTGACAGGAAAAAACAGAGGGAAGGGGGAAACATAAAATTACAGGAGTGATATAATAGGAGAAGGAGGGACCACCAGTGCATGTGGCCACAATAATATGGTAAGGGCAATACTTTTCACACTTGCAGGAGCATGAAATTACAGGTAACACTGTTGATGTAGGATCTTCATAAATGGTGGAGCAAAGACATTGCCTACGGAGCTATGTAGACTACTGCTGAGCTTTTTTAGAGAGATGCTCCTGTCTTTCCTCTCAAACGCTGCTCCTTGTGAACCATGGCAGGGTAACACTGTGCTGAGGGAGACTACACTTAGAGATGATCCTACTGATTATAAACGCCGTGAGGGAATGTGGCAGGCCAAGCTAACCCTGAAGCTCTGGTCTAGAACTGCGAGTATAACTGCAGGTTCATGCCGGGTGAGCAGAGGGCTGGGGAACAAGATGAAGAGATTGCATCTACAGAATTATTTATTATGCTCTGAAGTTATAAACAAACATGTGAGAGCAAGCACATTCCAAACTAAAGTGCATTCATCATTATTGTTAGCAATAATGATTAAAATAATTCTTTGTGCTTCCAGTAGGAGTGCAAATCTCAGAAAAAAAATATTCCTGAAAATAGGAGAGTATTATAATGACTTTAGCTTCACACAAACCCTGTGAATTAGGCACCCTTATCTGCACATTACAGAGGAGGAAACTTCGGCATGGAGAGATTGTGATTTGCCTAGGGCCAGGCAGGAAACCCAGGGAACAGCTGAACAGAGCCCCAAGCTCATGAATGCCAGCCCTCTGCTTTAGTCACAAGATCATTTTTCCTTTCCTTCATTTGATGTTTTTCAGAAGAATTAAGTTAGGCAAATCCATAGTTATGGATTCAAAAATAACCTTTATGCCATCTCCCAGGCCAGGGTGTTCAGAACTACATGGTAACAGGAGACTGGTAAAGGAGGTTTTCTCTACTTCCTACATATGCTAGAAGTGCAGATGGGTTAGGAACCCTGAGCATCAAACTGGGTAGTCTTTGTAGACACATCCAGTATTGAGACTTAGAAAGGGGTGCTGCAACAGACCCAAAACTTTTCTAGATGCATTTCAAGCCCCAAGCGTGAGTCTTTTCGGTTCTGTCACTGGAGTGATACATATTTAATTATGCTGCTTTGCACAGGAGAGCCAGCAGCCCTGCCACAGAACACATGGTCACTCTGCTTGGGGCAGTTGTCTGGAGGCTGGATAAGGTCCAGGATCCTTTTCACCAAGGCAGGACTCAAACATTGCTCATCCTAATGAGTGAATGCTTTCAACATTAAGCGATTTCTTAACAGGTAGAAATACTCACTATCTTCCCTGTTTTGCCTGCAGCCTAATCTGACAGTGATTTTCAGAAAATTCCTATCAGCTCAGATCTCATGGGCAAGAAGGGGCAGGACAAATTCATCTTGCTTGTGAAAGCCTTTCAGCGTGGGCCTGAGATGGGTACCCAGCTGAACAGCACTGCAAAGACCATCATCAGCTCTGCTCAGTTCCACTGCAGATACATGGGTCACATCTCACCTGCCTGTCGTTGTTCTTGGTTGGAGCAGACAGCACTAAACGAGCTTGTGCTCTGGGAGCTGTTGCACCGCAGCCATTTGCCCTGACTATTTTGCCTGTCAGCAGCGTCAGCCCAACAAGCCTTCACAGCTTCAGGTTCCTGGGCTAGTATTTCTGCACAGCACTGCAGTGTGGCAATTACATGTGCCAAATTTATTTGAAGCCAGGCTGGAGATCTTTTAGCCATCACTGTTGCATGTAGAGTAAGCCTGGACACACAAGTGGTGTTAGTGATAGAAGCAAAAGTGCCTAGTGACTTCATGTGTTCCCAAGACCAAGAGCCGCCAACAGACAAATTCTGAGGATATAATTTTAGATTTAATGGTCAACAGTGCTGATCTGATATCTAAATCTTCTTGTGGATCTAACTTGAAGCTTTTCACAGACTACTACCAGAACCATATGAGAGGTAGAAGAAAGACTCTGTAGTGCAGCTATTTAGCTTTCTTGTACACTTCTTACCTAAATATATAATTTCATACATAATTTTTCTTCCTCTAAAACTCTGTTCCAATCGTATCTTACTTGTATGCTTCTGCACCTAATGTGTCTTGTACCAGCTTCACAATCAGCCATGACTCGGCAGTGTTAGGTTTATGGTTGGACTCAATGATCTTAAAGGTCTTTTCCAACCTAAATGATTCTGTGATTCTATGATATTGCTTTCACAGCTTTCTAATAACCATGGAAAATGATCTTGGTAACAGTAGCATATGTTAATCTTAGGGGGACCATACTTGGTGTTAGTCCTATTCTGATATAATACCACTGCTGACTGCTTGCTGTATCCCTCCCAACAGCCAGTTTTATCATGCACCTTTTTTATACTGTTGACAAGCAATGCTCCTTCAGTGTGTGTCTAAGCTATCAGTGTGCTGCTGTGTTCATAGCATCCCTAAAATCAAGATAAACTGCATGCTGCATTTCCTATGTCCTCCATATCTTTCACCGAAAAAGCCTCTCAAGCTGGTTTGGCAGAGACTCAAATCCAGGACATAGACCCCTTGATCTCTAAGGCCAGTGGGCTACATTTGAGGCCTAAGACATATCACTGAGACTGGTGACATCCCTCAGAGGAAGAACTTGGCACTAGAATTTTATTTTTCACACCTGGAATTAGAATTTGGTTTGGCACAAGTGGACGTTTTTTTCCACATCCAACACACATAAAGCAGAGAAGAGTGCTAAGAGGCAAAACAAAGAGGTTCCTGCGAAGAGTCACTCTGCCACACTGTAGCAACAGCAGAGATGTCTCTCTGCCAGCCCCAGGCATTGCTGCAGAGCGGCCCATGTGTCAAACCAGCCCTGGAGAGCAGGCATCCACATTTACACCAAGACAAGTGGCATGCTGAAGGGACAACTCGCAGCACCTGGGGGGATGTGCTGGTATCACAAAGACAGCACACAGGGAAGCATGCAGTGCTACTGTCTCACATGAACTACAGTAGCCTCAATCAGCTGATGGCATCTCCGATCAACAGAGAGGCTATCTTTAACCTTTCCTCCTTTGGGATCATGTATTAACCACGTGAGTGTGACCCTCAGCATCCCAAGCAGGAAAACACGTCTGCAGTTGTCACTTGCCTGACTACTTGTTTCTCCATCAGTTTCACAGGGATTCTTCATGTGACATCAGAAAAAGCAGTTCCTTTCTCCTATTGCCAGTTATCCCATCTGCAGCAAGAACATCAATAATTCCTGATCTCACATCAGTGTGCATGATTTACCTTCAGCTCTTCTCAAATTATTGCCAGTTTCTAGTCTAATAATTGTCTCTAGATATTTTACAGACAGCAGAAAAGAGAGCAGAAAAGTTTCAAACCCATGAAGAATATTAAGACAGAAGGCAAGACTTAAACCCCAGAGGAAAAGGACCTACCAGAAACCGCCTGTGCAGGAATAACCAAAGCCTGAAACTCTTATGAGGAGTAATGCTTTACTCTTTAAACTATTCATAGTAGCTATCAGGACTACTCACTGAATTAAATGCCCGTCATTGTAAACATATTTAGCTGGGTCCAAGGAGAACAAACCCAGGATCATTTGATCGGCTTCATGAAAGGACTGTGCTGAGTTCCTTTTGTAGCAGAGGCAATGGGGATGAATGGCTGCCCTGTCCACTGTGACTGCTTCTGGAGGGAGCATCATTCCTCATCTCCATGGCCCAGCCCCAGGGATGCATGGGGAAGCTGGGCAGGAGCTGTCTCCTGCTAGCTGTAATGGATGTGAGGGCTGTGTCACTGTCTGCTGTGGCAAACGAAGCAGAGGAAGAAAAATTATCCCAAGGATAAAGCCAGTCAGCCTGCAGAAGTGTTGGCCTCACTAAGCTGAAACAAGACCAGGAAAGGCACCTTGTGTGATCAGGTCTGTGAGGACTTGTTGCCACGCTCTGTGCCCTCAGGGATTCCTTTGTTAGCCAGGTCTCTGCCATCAGTGTGCCACACTACAGCACTCGGGCATGGACTGGCTTGCCGTGATTGCCTGTGCCTGAGCTGCACAGAGGACTTCTGCCACCACTGAGGACAGCCCTTGGCTGCCAGCAGGTTCTCCTGCACCAATGAGTCACGCATGAGTCACTTGTCCCTGCACCAGGAACAGCCAGTCTTCTCCCAGGGAATACAGCAACCTTCCTGGCTGACATAATGAGTCTAACCAAAAAGGACAGGTGAGACACCAGTGTGCATTTGTTCCCAGCAAAATCTCTCGGGTATTAAACCATCAGCACCTAGCAACAGTTTGGAGACAGGTTTAAATTAGATGTTTCTCCCTCCGCCGTTGATTTTATTTTCCTTTTTGGCTCTGATAGGAAGTTCTCAGTGGCCAAATTGTAGAGAAGTGTTAGGGGAAGATGAGAGGCAGCTGTTGTCAACTCTGAGGACTTCTGCTAACACATAAAAGTGCTCACAGCATGCAACATTAATAATGCCCTCTAGGAAGTTGCAAGGGAACAGTGATCTCCAGAATAACAAACAGATCAACCCAAGCTTTTTGCTGGTCTCCCTCAAATGGATTTGTAAAACCTCAGATCACTCTTTGTGAACTTTCCTGCTGAAATACACATTTGCACAGGTCAGGCTTCACAAAATAAAACCCTTCCTCTTTCTCTGTTTGACGATGAATTCACTGGGATGGGCCAAAAATGTCTCTGTCGTGCTTGAAGGAACTTCTGATCGATTCTGGAGTGACTGGACCAGGAAGGCATGGCTTAGAGGCAACCAGTCCAGATGAGAACATAAAGCCTCATGTTCTGCTTTCAGTAAAACTCCCCAAAATTACCCTTTAAAGATGGACCTGTTCTAAACTGACTGCAGAGAGAGGTCAGATGGGCACATTTAGGGACATTCATTCCCCCTATATTTAGGGAACAATGGTGAGATATTCAGAATGAATCTGTTTTCCTTTTGCGTTGGCTCCTTTCTGACAGACATTTAATATGTGCCCTCACTCACACTCCAGCAGGCCTGCTTTGATTACAGGTACCTGGTATCTTTCTAACAAGAAGAAATACAGATGAAGAGTTCATCCTGGCTTCCCCTCTACTTAGTGTCTAAAACTGAAGAGAATACCAAAGAAAACAGAATTTAGCAATTGCTTCAGAGGAGCTGAGAAGAGGCCATTCTTGTGCAACCAAAGGTGGTGTAAAACCCAACAATCTGAGCATCTGAAAAAAGACAAGCGACGTGAGCAGCAGAACCCCACTAACATGATTTTCCTCAGATGAAGCGTTTAAGACTACGGTAAGGTCAAGAAGCCTGTGTAGGACCTTCACAGTGTCCTTCATCAGGCCAGTAGCGCTTCAGTTTTCTTCAGCCCTCACTTGGCAACTCTTAATAGACCAAAAATTGTAAAAATAAATGTTCTGATCCTTTAGCAATAGACAGGAATCGCTGCTATGATACACAGCAGAATGGGCCAAGATACCCTTTTGCACCTCCTCATCCACACAAAGGGCTACAACACCAGTAGCTGTGTGTTGCACATCAGTGAAACTGAATAACGCTGGGTTTCCCTTCAGAGGTTGTTGCCTCATTTTCGGGTATGCAAACATGTTACTAATATTAGTTTGTTACTGGGAAGTCAGAAAGATTATAAACTTTATTTTGAAGGTAAGAAACAAGGACATCA
This sequence comes from Falco biarmicus, assembly GCF_023638135.1. Classification (NCBI taxonomy): domain Eukaryota; kingdom Metazoa; phylum Chordata; class Aves; order Falconiformes; family Falconidae; genus Falco; species Falco biarmicus. Next base: position 53,736,186 of record NC_079293.1, on the reverse strand, counting down.
GGAGCTCGTTTAACTTTCTGCATATGGTGATGAACCACAGGCAAGCCTGTCACTCCAGAGCTGTGAATCCACTTCTCTGCTTTAGTTAGTAGATAATACCATGTTTCATAGATGCCCCTACCACACTCTGTGCCCCTACCACAATTCTGGAAATCAACCTGCTTTAACACAGAGACTGCAGGAGAGCTTTCTCTGTGAAGCAATCACATCGTTAGCAGCAACATTTTCAGTACAGACACACATTTTTTGCTGCAAAGCAGAGGAAAAAAAATGCTACTTATTTTGTGCTCTGCATCAAGATAAAAATAATTGCAGTTTATCTTCCACCCATCTTGAGCACACTTAATGGGAGAAATGAACCTTGCTGGAACACTCAACTTGTAATCTTTTGGTATAACAGCACTGAATTTCACAATATACCTGGTCTGATTAATGCTCAGCTCTGCATTTACTCCTCATCAGGCTATAAATACAACATACTTGATGATTTTACTTAAGCTACCCAAGTGTAACAGCTCACATCACAGGGTTATTCAGGGAAGCTGTTGCTCAGACCATGATATTCAGCCTTAACTAGGTTTGTATTCATTTCTGGTCCCCTGGTAACACTAACAAAACATGTGACCACTTGTTAAACCAAACACTGGGGCATCTTTTTTTTTTTTTTTTTTAAAGAAAAAAGTTAAATTTTTGTTTTAACTTGTACTGTCTACTGATAAAGGAAGATGAAAAGATAAACAGTGTGCTGGATGCTTCCCCTGTCTGGTTAGTAAGCATTCACCCCACACCCATCCAACTGGAGACATAAACATGGTGAATCATGCCCAGTTTATGAAAATGTTAAAACTGAGCCTTTGATGATGTTTCTTCATATTTTTCCCTCTGGGAAAGTTCCCTAGACTCCTTTTGCAGGAAATAATGTCCTCTCTTGTGTTTCAGTATTCAAGAGAACCTGCAATGGAGTGCTGAGACCAAAAAGGGTTAAAATACTGAGAAAATTCAAGAAGTCTGCTGCCTTCTCTAGGTAGCTCTGCAAATCTAACATATATTCTGTTGAGAAAAGAAAATGCTTGTTCCCTGAATACATGGGATTCATGGTCTTTCAGACTTTTCTGAGATGAAAGAACCAATCAAGGGGCATCGTAGAGTACATTATTAATATTTAGTAACAAGTGAATTTGCCAGATTAGAAGATTTTTTCTACTGCCTACTCATCTTGGTTTGTCAGAATATGGAAACACTGCCAGCAGCTGAACCAAGACTGTGGGTAAACTAAGATCAACTACCAGACAGGAAAAATGGTCCTTTGCAGCTCCTGCTTTCAGTCACAAAGTGAGGCACTAAAGTAGTACCCAAGATCAGCTCCTGAGGGATTATATCTCAAATGTTGTCATGAAGAGAAAGCCAGGCCTAGGTGTTAGCTGCTACTCACGTGGTGAAAAAACTGAGCATTGCATGGGCTGGGAAGTGTTTTTAGCTCAGAGCCCCATCCCATGACCTGGGTAACCCACTGCCTTGGGACCATGGCAGGGGACAGGAGCTGTTTAACACAGAATGTAAAGAAAGTTGCAAATTCTAATGTAAAAGTTTTTTCTTTGCTAATTCTTTGCCAATAATTTAAGTAATGTAGTTTTAGGCAACTCCACAATTGCCTACTGAGTGCTTTTTTGAACTGTCATGCAGTAACCTTTTGATTGCAAAATCCCCACTTCTCTCATTCCCCTGGCTCTGAGAGCGTGATGAATATGTTAGCTGATCATCCCACACTGGTTTCTTTCCTTCAGACTGGAAAGGACAACTGTCACCGGATCATGGTATTGCCATGAAAGTAGCAGCTGAATGTATACAAGCATTGGACTTGCTGCAAGTACAAACTCTGAAACCCAACAATAATAAAATTTGGAACCTTAGTGAAGGGATTTGCTTTCTCAGGCCTGTCCACTCTTTACTACTTGATCAAGCTAGAATTAGGTGTTGACAGTAATTAATTCTCCCATTTGAAACCGATTTTCTTGAAAACAACAGAATCTGATTTCCAAATAATGCAGTCGAAAACTGGACACCATATTATATGGTCTCTACTGAAAAAGTATAGACACTGCTAAGTTAAATAAAGCTTTGCAGTCATGGAGGCAAGGTAAAAAGCAATAGACAAAAGGTCTTATTTCTTGAACAGTAGGTTACACCTGTCAACTGAAAAAAACCGAGAAGAAAATATGTCTATAGCTATAGCTAAGCCCTGCATAAATGTGATAAAGATCACACGCAAGCCCGCACGCCCTCAGATCCACGCTTTTTAGGCAGGCACCTACAACAACAGATGCTGAGATTACCCATGAGGTTGCACAACCCAACAAGTGCCTAATTCCAGGTTCTGTTATCAGGCTGACACTTTCTAAAGCAAGATCCAAACTATCAGCCCTGTCCTCTGCAGCTGGAACCTACTGCTTGCTTTGCATTAGGAAATGTTTGCTTTGCATTAGGTACCAAATCCTATTCTACCTCCCAACCTCAGTGAATTCATCTCAGTTTAAGCATCATACTAGGGAGGGCAGGCTTTGTCACTCAGGCTCTTAGACCTACTTGCACCCTGCTGCACATGCACTCGGAAAATACTCTCTCACATACGGTCATGGGATCAGGATTAGCAAAATGATCATGAGGCAGAACAGCAGTTCAGAGCAGTTACCCAGGCAGAGACGGCACTCTGAAACAGATCAAAGAGTTCCCTGTAGGCTCTGTCACCCTGGTTTGGGGGCAGCAGCGGGGCTGGCCTGCCACGTTTGTCTTGTCATCCCTGTAGGCGTCCCTTCCACCCACCATTAATCTCCCGTGCTGCTCTTGAGCTTTGCCAAGCTATAAATGAGACCTACCTCAGGTGGAGGTAACCCAGGCCAAAATAGATTTCTCCAAGAAGGCTTTGCCCTAAGTGCTTCAGTGATTAAATACCTATAAATAGCTCAAAGTGATGAGACAAAGATAAGCAATGACCTCTCCTCAGGAAACATCATCCCACTAACTTGATTCTCATCTGCTGCCTATTAGGCCTGGTAATGGGGTTGGGCATATGGTCATTTTAAACTTATTATGTGATGTAGTCCACCTCTTTGGGACACCACAGCACGTGTAGAGAAGATAAGAGTCATCCCTTTAGAATTCCACACGCATAGGACAGTCTCGGCAGCACCACTAGCAATGTAGCAAACTGCTTGTCACCTCATTTTCTTAAAAAGAAAATAAAGCCATTGCCCATGAGGTGTCCTTTGAAGTGTGGGACTCCAGGCTTTTGGCCAACATCCCTTTCCTGGCCAACTGCTTTGTGCATGACTGCAGTAGCACGCTGCAGTCCCACGGGACCTGGTTATTACTCCTGAGTAAACTTTCCCCCTTCAACATGAGAAAACAGATTCACAATGATAGAAGGCTGGGGTTCTGCATAAGGCTTATAAAATTATTTTTTATCTTTTCTTTTTTTTCTTTCAGGCAAACACCAAATAAAAGAATCATGTTAACCCATGATTATAAAACATGCCTTTGATGGCTTGTGTGTTTGCCTTGTAGTACCTCCAAGTCAAATATTGTTTAAATCCCCATCAGCTCGCCAAGATAGATGGAAGAAACAGGATTCAGGAGGCTGGCAGTGAGCTAACTGTATCCGCTGCAAAATAAGCAGCTACCACAGCACCAGGACTGATGCACACAGATGAAAGGAGCTGTCAGGAGATGCAGCCTCTTCATCCCACAGGTTTATTTTAGGCCAGCAGCCTGGCCAACGCAGCCCCTTTGGTCTCTGACTGTGGGGCCACCTGCAGCCTGTTTGACTGAGGCAAAAGGGTTCTTAAAATCCCTTGGTTTATGCAGACAGTTATTTCACTGTACGCACATTAAAAGCTTTAGCTGTCTGCCTGCTTATTCAAAGCTTCAGTTTAAAATTAAAAATGAAATTATGTGTGCTTGCAGAGGGGAGAGAGGGAGAGAAACAGCCACCTGCAGCCACCTGCCCCAGTGCCCAGCTTCAGGGTATCTCTGGCTGCCCTGTAGCAGGAGGGAAGGAGGGATGGACCTCTGGGCACTACAGAGAAGCTACATAAGGGAGCAGAAGAGAGGAGTTTAATTACTGGTTGTTGCTGGCAGAAAGATTTTGAAAGTGGCAGCATCATATTTATGACTTGAGAGGACTAATTGATCCTACATTTGTAATGACTTCTTCTGGATGTATTTGCTGTGCTAGGTTTAAAAAATAGTTAGCCCTGGAATTCCTTCCTTACCTCCTCTGATGTAGGCAGGCAGCCTGGGAGAGATGGCAGCTCGTTTTACTCCTGGCTCTTGCACTCCTGTTTTTTTGTGAAAGCCATGACTATTCATGTACAAGTTAAATGATGCTGGCATTACACTGAAGTGGTACCACAGTAAATCAGAGACATTTTCAAACTACTCAAATTTTAAGGGGACAGAAAGAGTGGATTTAATTAAATACAAAAAATGAATAATAGATGAAAAGCAAAACCCAAAGAATCTAAAGTAAAAAAAATACCACATATTTATTCCCATTTCAATCCAGACCTCTGGCTTGCAGTCCAGACACCTTGCTGCTTACAGACAGCAACAGAAGGTAAAAGTTATAAAAGGTGTAATGTAAAGTAAAAGTCAAATATAATTTAAAGTTGTTTAACACCAGCTTAACTAGCTCTGAACCTAGAACTGCAGAAGCTAGTGCTCGGGACTAGATAGGTGTACCTATCACAAACATGGGACTGTTACACAGACAAACCCCAGTATTCCCATAGTGCCACCCACTCACAGGCAATAAACATTTAGAGAAGCCCTCTGCTCTCTTGCTTCAATTTACCACAAACTGCAGAATCCTTCGTAACCTGGTACAAGAAGCTTTGGAATGCAATTTTAAAAATCAAAAATAAGCCAACGACAAAACCCTGCATCTCTGGTGCAATGGAAGAGAGCAGCAGGGGCTGAGGATTTCCCCATTATTCTAGAGCCACAAACCACACAGGATCTATGAAGGAAAAAACTGTGTTTGTTGACCTTTTCTTTATATATGCCCACCTATGAAATAAAACCTTTACATAATAAGTTTATTAATTGTATATTATACTGTGATAAATGTTGATATGTAACACCATGTATATTATATATATCTACAATATATTTTATCTGCTCCTGAGTCCAGCATCCTGGAGGACTGCAACATGCACTTTGGACTGCATATACAACACAGGACCATACCCCATACGAAAGTACCTTTTTTGTATATACTGGAAGAACAAAGCACACTCACTACTGAACAAAACACGGCAATACACCTTAGGCTGTAGGTCAAAGTGGGAATCATGAAGTAAAACTTCAGTGAATTCATTAGATGAGCAAATGTAACATGCAAGGTAGGATTTCACTAGGAATCATTATTCTGATGAACACAAGAAGAAATGTATGATTCACAATGATATTTATTTAGTTTAAAAAGACCTATGACAAACAGAAGAAAAGCTAAAACACTTCAGTAGTTTGTTATAAAAGCATAAGTGAAGCAAATCCTGTAAAATGGTTTGTATGTGTGCATGTAATCTCAAATACATACATGCACTTCGTCACCCAGGTGTTCTGAACATCATGTGCTACTCTGGAATCAGAAATGTACAGTACATTCAGAGAGGATATCATAAGAAAGCTGTACAAGGTAAATAAATACTGAGATTTTTATGAGTGAACTTTTGTGAACTAATATAATATGGGAGCATGAGAGGAAGTCATAAAAGGAGGGCAAAAGCCAAAGAACAGATGAGGATGAGAAAATTATATGAGGTATGCAGCAGAGAAAGAAATTTAAAACAACCATGCCTTTTATTTGACATGTATTCAGAAGAAAATCCATTAAAGCCATGAATCTATTTTAGGATTCAGGAAACTAAAGCTTTGCTCTTGCATTATAGTTATTCCCACTACCTGTCTCTGGAGTACAGCCTCATTAAGTTCTACTGAAATTATATTATTCTGGCATTCCAGGTATGCTTTGGAAATTCTTGGCTACAGTGTAGTATAGCTGAAACTGATTTATTTGTATGCAACACTGTAACTACTTTGCAGCCAGTACTCTGAGTTTGCACACAGCCTCTGCCTGTAAAGATCATAAACAGAGTAAAAGGATGACTGTGAGAACAGTGTCTGCAGGTAGGGCCTTGGAAAGCACTCCACAGGCACAGCTTCAGGCGAGCAAAACTAGGAGTGCAAATGAATAGAATATTACAGTTAGTTTCAAATTAAACCAGGCTTATACTAAAGAACAAAAAGTCAGATTCCCCAGTAAAAATACTCACAGGCCACCTCTACTGGTCAAGCAGGTGTTCAAGTACAATAAAAACTATTATAATATGACAGAATATAAAGAAGGGCAGGACTCCAAAAAGTCATTTTTATCCAGAGACTGAACTAAACCACTTCTGATGTGTCCCAGCTGTTCGCAGAGCCTCCAGAG